>NW_027437199.1:13107500-13540000 GCF_033239565.1 Halichoeres trimaculatus | reverse complement strand
TTATTCCATACTGAATCCTGGGACTTTAGTCCAGTAGTAGTTGAACATTGCAGTCCAGAAGTTGAACATTGTAATGTGCATATTTACCAAGTTAATAATATAAATATGGCTGAATAACATTTCTTTTATAATTTTTTTTTTCTTGAAAGAGCAAAATCAAGGGTAGTGTTACCACCCAGTCGTCAGAGCTCTCCTGGTTCATGCAACTGTTCTGCTGGCTTTGTGCTTCTCAAAGACCGAATCCCCAAGGATCAGTATGACGCGATGGCAAAACGCAGAGCCAAGGAGTTCAAACAACACAAAGCCAGGTAAGAGATGAATAAATTCAAAAACTGTTTTTGAAGTTTTTCTGAAAGATATCCACCTAGTTTATGTACTAAAACCCTTTAATGCATGCACTTCTAAAAGTTTCTGGAAACTCGATCTGCCACTTAAAGGGACTGTACAGAGATTTTTAAGTGATCTTGAAAAAGTCTCCCTTTCTAGATTCCCAATCGTACTCCACTGAAGTTAAGTTAATTTAATTTGAAGTTAACTTATTTTCTGTGTTGCACCACATCACAGCATATTATTTATATGACGGGATCTCATTTGTCTGACCAACGCCGTGTTAGCATTTCTACTCTGCTCTCTGCATTGGTGTACGGCAAAGTTCTGCCCTGACATGTTCACAGACAACTCACAGAGAAAACCACACTCTTTATAGTGGACAGAGGGTCAGGAAAACCACCATAAGAAATGCTGAACGAACATCTTTTAGCGCCAGCTCTGTAAAAATGCAACACTCACTCTTCAGCACAGCACATAGCACAACAGTTGCTGATACCCCCCTTTCAAATTTCAGGGTAACCAATTAACCAAGGGATTGTGCCATCTAGTCCTAGACAGAACTGTCCCAATACCTGACCAGCAGATGAAGGCAGATCAGTTTTAAAGGGTTTTATTGTTCACAAAGATTTATTGGCCGTCTTTGTAAGTTTCTCTAGAAACATTTTTGTGAGCACCCTCAGTAAGACTAATCTCTTTCAAAGTCACTGATATTGCTTGAGGTGGGATGACTGCATTGTGTTACATATGTTAGTTTTATGGCTCTAAATATGCCCTTAACACAATTATTATCCAAAATGCACTGTAGATGTTTTGTAGCCTAATGCCAATTGTGCTATTTCTGCCATAATCACAAATGAGTGATGTCATAGTACACAAGTGACTGCAAATTGTTTTTTTTATATATGTGTATGTAGAAAGTAATCAGTGGTGTGCTCTGGGTTAAAGCCTTGCCTTTCATTTTAAAACAATAACTCCCAGGAAAGGGAGTCAATTGGACTCAAAACACAAACAGGAACTGTATTTCTCCTATTGCATCACCCCTACTCCCATTCACCCCAACAGGACCACATCAGTGTTATCCAACCTGCTGTTTGCTGCAGCAAACTCTCCTCTTCAGTATCCTATTCAGGGTTTTACTGTACGGCCATTGACCTCTACCTTGATACCAGGTATGCCACACTCTGAGCAAACCAACACTGCAAAAGGCACAGCAATATAAAAGTGAACTGTTTGTTCTTAGTGCTTGGTCCATTGAATTTTGGGTTTAAGCTGCTGTGAAAAGTCGTTAAAGGCTGTAATAAATGTGCTTGTTCTCATTTAAGAGCAGTATGAAAGATCTAACGATGTCCTCATTTCAGGTTTAATGCTGCATGCCAGACCACAAAAAAGCTATAAGGTTGGTATGATGAGAGGCCATTGTTAAGATTGAATCTGTTAAAGCTTAAACAGACACCTCATTGGCTGGATACTTTTGTCAGGTGCTTTTTCAAATGAGTCATGGAAAATGTGTAAGTTATGCATACTGAGTTGCATTGCTAGTTGCAGGCGTTGCTCCATCACTATATTGTGTGGTTCTGTGTTTTCTCAGTGCCTGACATTAATGTGTGGTATCTACACTTTAGGTTTCTTTGTCAGTATCCAAAGGGGTCCTCACCTCTGGGATTACACCTGAAGGAATGACTGTAAGAGGTGAGTTCTTGACCTCAGAACAAAGCTCATAAAGGTTGTAAGTCCAACCTGAGTATGGTCACGTCCAACTTGCCAAAGCAAATATAATACAGGAGCTGAAAACAGCTGGTTGTCATTCTATGGTTGTTTGTACAGATGATATGTCATCATAAAATATTTGGAGAACCTCCAAGAAGTGGATAACTAAACTCTGTGGCTGTACATGACAGGTAACGGTGAGACGAGTTTAGTCCTGGAGTCCAGCAGCCTGGTGACCCTCAACAACGTTCTGGCCCAAGTGTCATATAACAGCGCTGTCTACCATATACACACCGGTGACCTTGGTATGTGTCTTACCAAAAAGAAATTTATAAACTAACAAGAGCTGAATAAATGATAGGCACAGAGGCATACATACACCCAGCTGGAAGCCATGTTATCAAGATACACACTGCAGTGAACTATGATTTTAAAATGCTTTGTTTCTGTATATCTGCTCTTTTGTCTTTTTAAAAATTACTTTTTGATAAGTAATACAAATTTTGTCATGAAGTCATAGTAAACATCCAAGCCATAAATAATCTAACCTTCTCTGCTCTTAGCCTACTTTGACTTTGAGGGCCATCAAGCCGTGTTTCCCATCACCATCAAACAGCCTCAGGTGCCCGTCCTGTATGACATGGGGACAGGTAGGTGTGGGCTTGTTGTTAAGGTTACACTGGTTTTATTTCATTAACAATGTAAAGGTACCAGACACTTTTAAGGGAGAATCAGATAGGAGATGAATCCATCACTTGAGCCAGAAATTAACATTATCCTGCAAGGGAAAAACACAATCCCCTAAAAAGCAGAAGCTGAAACAAGAAGAAGAAGAAGAAGTAGAAGAAGGAGGGGGAGGAAAGTTCTTATTTGTACATTTACCAAACGTTACTGTCCGATGGAAAAAAAATTAGAGAGGACATAAAAGAGAAGTAAAAGACAAATGTAAGGATGAGAAGTAGAAAATTACAACAATTTATAGAAGGCTAAATAAAAAAATAAAAAGACAACATCAGAAAATTAAAACAACAAAAGATTAAAAACAGTTAAGATAACAAAAGAGAAAGGATGTAAGATCCTGCCTATGACACTGTCAAATGAAAAAGTAAAGGTAAAATCCTGGAGGAATCCTGGCTGTAACCTCTGAACACTGTGTTTGTTTAAACACGTGTACAGAGAATAGAAATGGCCTCGTGCTTGTTGCTGCATAAAACAAGTCTGTACAACAAGGTAGACGTGCTGGTATCAGACTGAGGCTCTCATCAAAAATGACACTTGAGTTTTTATGACTGGTGGCAATTTTCTTTGAAGTGGACTTAGATGAGTCATGCCTGCTGAACCAGGGGCCGACAATTACCACATTGCTATCACCATTAATTCAGTGACACCCAGCATGTTTTGTCTTTGATGCAGTTAATCAGTTATTTAAAATTTACATTCAAAATCATTTGGATTCAAAGATAGATACAGTTGGGTATCATCAGCATAAATGTTATGACTGTGACTGTAGTTATCAGCTTTATTTACCCTCTAATAGACTCTGCTTATTTACAGATGTCAACTCTCATGTAACTGTCGCCACAAAGACATTCCTGCGCTACCCAAGTCTCAAGAGGTTGATAAGCAGCATACGCCAATTCTACAGCAACATAACAGTCATCATAGCAGATGACAGCATTGAACCGGAGAAAGTAACCGGAGAGCACATCCAACAATACATCATGCCTCCAGCACAGGTATAAAGATTGATATCCTTAAAACATCTGTGTGCACAAAAAGTTGTCTCACTTGTTTTTAACTTTAGGTGTGCTCAGCTTTCAACATCATAATAACATGGAGAAAAACTAGCCATAGTTTCACTCTCATAAATTAACAGTTACATGTGGAACTAAATGTCAAACCCATTTTCTCTCTCAGGGCTGGTTTGCTGGCAGAAACCTGGCTGTTTCTCAAGTAACCACCAAGTACTTCCTCTGGGTGGATGATGATTATGAATTTACAGAGGACACAAAGATAGAGAAGCTGGTGGAGATCATGGAGGCATTACCTGAACTGGATGTGGTGAGAGTGATATCCTCTTTTCTTTTCCTCCCATTCTTTAACCTCATAGCTTACTTAATGTTTCTTAATGCTCACAGTTAACTTTCATCCAATCCACTTGTGTTTTATACTGTAGACCAGGTCTGCATTATCATTCCATCTGAGGTAATACTGATCCAACCAAAACTAAAGAAAGAGAACCCTGTTCCTTGTAAACAGTGGCTCAGTCATCACGTAAACTTGCCTTCTCTTCTCTCCAAGTTTGATGTCTGCTGATTACAGCGGCATTAAGTGGACATGCTGAATTGTACTGATTCTCTTTGGGTCTGTCTGAGGCTTTAACCCACAACAAACATAACAATAAAGAGGTTTGAGCAGACAGGAACAGAATCTGACCATTTCTTTTGTCTCTGTTTTTATAAGGTTGGTGGATCAGTGAAAAAGAACCAGTTTTACTTCACAATAGAATATGAAGAGGGAGAAGAAATGGAAGGGGGCTGCCTGTACAGAAAGTCAAAGGGGAAACTTCCTCCACTTCCTGGTTTCCCACAATGCTTTATGGCCAACGGGGTTGTCAACTTCTTCCTGGCTCGAACTGATGCAGTACAGAAAGTGGGATTTGACCCTAAGCTCCAGAGAGTGGCTCATTCAGGTAGGTCAAAGAAGTTGTTGAGAATCCAGATCTTCTCTCAGTGTTGGTTATCTTTAGTCCAAGAGGGTGTTTCAACTGAAAGTCTGAATATCTGTTCCTGATCACAGAGTTTTTCATGGATGGATTGGGCTCCCTGATGGTTGCAAGCTGTAGCCATGTGTCCATTGGCCATCAGCCCCGTATTTCCAATAAAGATAATAAGGATGAAGACCTCTACCGAGAATTCAGACGTCCTCCAAATAGTGATACAGAGTTCAAATATCGACTCCACTTCTTTAAAAACCACCTCAAGTGTATCCGCTTTGGATAGGAGTTTAAAGCCAACATCATAAACCTGTGAATTATTTAAGTCTTAAAGCATAAAGTAGGAATATGATGTTGTAAATTGACTGTTGTCATTCATGCTTAAAGTTCGTCCCAACTATGTTTGTCTTCCTTTATTTGTCTTCCCAATAAATTTGATAACCTGTTACCTCCTTTACTGTTTTCTGAGGCAAGATGTTAATATTTGCTCTGACAAACTTCAGGCTCTAGATGAAAGGAAAATTGGTTCTATGAATTATTGTTAGCTTTGAGTTTTTGTTGGATACAGTATGGTTGGTATGTGATTAAATAATATAAAGGCTGCCATTACCATTATCATTGTTGCTAGGTGCTGCCCAGTTGTGGCTGCCTGTAACAGCCGCTCTCTCTTTCTTGTCCGTTTCTTGGTATTTTTTTATCTCTTTTTTGTAATCTCTGCATTTGGAGTTGATCATTACTTTGTATAGCTCATTTGATGGTCGTGGACACTGAAATGATTTTGTCTTCAGTGATATTTTTACTATTTTTGCCCCTGTGTTTGTCTGTGCATGAGTAAACAACTGTAAGCAGCTGTAAGCAGTCTGGAGCATGTCAATGCGAACTGGTGCAAGGCCTGATGATTTCCCACAAGGTGAGGAGAACGTGCTGGTTCTTCAGGTGTGAGCTAAGAAGTGACAACATGGACCTGTCCTTCCATTCATCGTTATTGGGATCGAAAGAGCTATCTCCAATAAGACGGAAAAGCTAGCTATGCTAACCCAGCAACAGAGGGAATACCAGAAGGTAGAGTAGCATCATGCTATTCACATACATGGCTAGCAGTGCTAACACTGAACATAAATGCTACATTGGAAGAACTTCACCTGCTGTGAGCAGACAGGATCCAGGAGACAGTGACTGAACAGACGCTGAAGAAGCTCAGTCCTGGACCCTGTGGAGGTGGAGGCTGGCTGAACTGGAGAATGATGGACAAGCTGTCATCATCTTTTTTTCCTATAGACCTTTTTACACTTTCTATACACTTTCTTACTTTTGTTTTCTTGATGCTGCTGCTTGTACTTGTTACAATGATAATACATTTCTATTCTATTCTATTCTATTCTATTCTATTCTATTCTATTCTATTCTATTCTATTCTCTGTAGAAAGACTGTTAGCCACATCCCACTCTTCCTCCTTTAAATATTTATCCTCTTCCTTTGACTGAAACACCTCAACTCTAAAAAAAACTAATCACTGACTTGAGGTATTAGTGTTACACAGTTACTTCTTTATTATTGGGCATAAACATTAACTTAACTTGTGGTCTATCTCTACTCTGGGTGCTCCAAAAATTCCCAGGAGCCCCCAGCCCCCCCTAGGTGTCTTGCAATGCATAACACCACAATAAGCACATGTGTACAACCAAGTTACTAAAAGCACATCTGTATGATATTGTTAATAAAAGCATGTCTATAATATAAGCTATATATTCTTTCAGTAACACACATTCAATTTCTGAACACAAACAGGGGAGTCCTACACCTGAGCTTGTACATACAGCAGTGGATAATGGCTTCAAGGGCATCTTTTAATGCCTTTGCATTGCACCTTGTTTTTAGTTGTCTTCTTAAAAAAAAGCACGTTATATCATTGTTTGTGTGATTTTATTTTTTAAGTGCATGCAGCTGTATTTGTACAGATACTGCATTCCCATGGATTACGATAGGCAGTTGGCAGTGCACACAGAGAGCAACAAATCTTGCACCAAAAAATCAATTAAATAAATGAATAAAAAATCACAAATAGTTCAATCAGCGAATTGACTCTGGCTGATCAAATAAAAACACAGAAATCACAGAAGAGTCAAACAGTATTGACTGCCAGTATTGGTATTTATATGTCACGGGCTCAGACTTATAACTCAAATATTACACAGACAAAAAGAAAGATGGGTTATGACAGCATTTGTAGCTGATTTTCTTCTGTTAAATCTGATGTGCAATATGACTATATTCATATGTTACAGGTGCTTCGTTCAATGCCTTTTGTTTCAGAGTGGCCTCAAAATCCCCCAGTTTGGGGTACCTTAGGGTCTACAACCCTATGCCTTAATCAGTACCCAGGGTACTGATTAAGGCAAAGGGCTGCCGGTTTGACACACACTTCTAAAATAGCCAATTTGTTCAGTTTAGCTTTACCTAGATGTTATCATCAATAATTAATGTTATTTAGCTGTGCAAAGACACTGATCATATTATTCATTTCTTAAAAAAGATAACAATGATGACAAGATAGGAAATAAATTAATATCAATATGCAACACTTTATTTCTATGTTTTGATGTTTCAGTATTTTTCAAATTGAACATTTTTAAATGATTACTTCTACAACAGTCCTAGGAAATCATAATGGACCTCTGCAGCATTTTTAACATTTTTAAAAAACACTCTGCACAAGCCTAAGTAAAAGAATGCACTTAACAGTCATGCTATTAAATGTTACATTTCACAAACACAGATCACGACACTATTTGAGCTGGACAACAAATGTGGTATCTGTTTCTTTGTCAGTTATTGGGAAGCCTGACATTGCAGGCTCTCCACCAGTGTATTGTACTCTGGTCTGTAACTTGACACTGCAACTCTGAGTGAGTCTTGCAGATGTGCACCAACGAGGCGTGTTCTGTTTGTTCTTGATGAAGTTCATGTCAGAAAAGGCTGATTCACAAAGATAGGTTGAACCAAATGGGCTTGCAACCTTCAGAGCTGCTGTGCATACACCACTGTACTTTTCTGTGTCAACAAGGGCCCAAAAGTTTGGTGTACCCTGATAGGCTTTTAGGTGGAGGTCATTTTGAAATGTTACAATTGCAAGCTCCATCTGTCGCACCGCAGACAGGCTGAGGGCACTGTGTTGGCAACTCCTGGTCAAGAGGATGAACATCATCAAGTTAGAAAGCCTATTTTTTACTTTACCGTTAGATCTGTTTCCAGCCTTGTTCACAAAAATAAATGTGGATAGCTTTTTTTATGAATCCCTACACTCAGGTAGGGACTATCCCTAACCAAAATGTCCATGTTGTATACAAGCGGTGTTGATGGGTTCATATTTTTCTGCCTAATGTGAAGCTAAAAGTCCATCATAGTTAATCCTACAAGCTGAAAGTAACATGCTACATCATTAGAAGATGAATGTACTTTGCGGACGTCAAACACAAATTTATTTTTGATGGATCAATGAATGTTCCAAGAACAGATCTGGTGCTTTGAGCCCTGTGTCAATGTTTTATCTGGATGCCATTTTGGCTTAAGCTGGCACCCAAAACACATATGACCTAGTTTGAGACATTACAAAACAGATTTATCCAGTATTACCTCTGTACTTCCTTAAAAACCTTGGCAGCCGCCTGGTTTGAGTTTTTAATGTCATTTCAGCTGACGTGTCATGTGAAAGCCTTTCAAAAGAAGTCCATAAGTAAAGTATTTCAACCTTCACTTAGGACTAAAGCTTAGTCTTTGCTCATTTCAGACCTCTGGTAACTCGTATTACCCCCAAATTACCTGAGAGAGAATAAAGAGATCCTGTGACAACATTTTGGAATAGAAGTTCTTATGATTCTGTGTGCAGTTTTGGTTGTAGTCTTGTAAAAACACTTGATATAAATAAATATAAGCCAGGGAATAGAGAGACAGAGAGAAGATTAATTTCTGAAAATACTCTAAAAGGTTTTTTTAAGCCTTTGAGAGTCATAGGACCTTATAGGTGTCCAGGTTTTGAACCATTAGCAAACTGACTAGAACAAGCGTCTTTTTGTCTTGACTCTTTCCTTCAGCCTTTACTGTCTTCTCTGTGTGATGATGGATCACAGGTCAGGGTTTATTACTTAAAGCATCACGGACTTAAGGCTTCGGTCTTTTCTGCATTGGTTGCTAGTTCCACTCCTGACCTCGACCTTCTCATCATGTAACCCCCTGCAGCTTCCCTATAGATCAATATACATCAAAAGCAAAAATGACAGAAAAACTTAATTAATGTCAGTTTGCTTTTTCCCCACATGGTTTCAGTGCAGATAATCAAAACAGACCTCAAGCATTGTGATGGCAGATTGGGAGAAGTGATAAGTTCACCCGTCATGGTGGATGTGGTTTTCAGTTTTTGACTGTTCAATATCACCAACAAGAAAATAATTCAGAGAGCCAAGGTTACCAACCAGAAAGGTTACCTAACTCTCTTCTCCGCCTGTCTTTGATTGACTGTGAAAATTACAAGCTGGTGTTACATGTCATCAGTAGCTGTTTGCTGGAGAGGAACAGGAGGATCTGTTTTATTACCAGAGGTCTAATATCATCCGATCATTACTCCAGAAAAATGGTTTTACTTGTTACATCCTGTGATGCCAGCTGAGACGGAGACAGGTTATGTAAGCCTTGGTCTGACTAAGGAGGGATTTTTGTGCAGTGTTTGTAGACACACACACACACACACACACACACACACACACACACACACACACACACACACACACACACACACACACACACACACACACACACACACACACACACACACACACAGGCACATGTTTTCATTCATAATGGGATTTTTTCTAATAGTGCCTGCAGGGTGCTTTTACTTTTCTAAGACTCTAAAATGCAAACCCTATCATTATCAAGCTCAGGTTTTTAATACCATATCAGACTTCAAAGTCACACACACAGAAGTACAAACAGAGTTTTTAATTCACATTTATTGTTCATCATAATGAAACAGCATCACTGATACATACAAAAAAATCCCCTTCGTTTGGGTACAATTACAAATCTGAATGTTCAGCCTGATCCACAGGAAGCAGAGTAACTGAACAGCTGTCCTTACAGTGTAGTTTCCTGTGTCTTACCATGAACTAATCAAAACTGTATCATTTTCCTGGACATATGCTTTTACTATGCAAACCTTGATGTGCTACTTCCTTTGAGAATCCGTATGGATACAGATTATGTAGATCAATGATAACCTTAAATGCTGTAATGTATTGATGAGTATGTGTTTCATAAAATGACAAGTCATACAGACATATAAAATATCTTTATTTCTTTAAACACACAAAGACCCCACTAAGTAATTCACCTTTTAAGTAGCCGAGCCATTAGGATCACACTTATCTTTGCGTACCAGTGATGGGAATTCCGTCTCTTCTTAGAGAGCCTCTTAATACTTTTAGCAACTGACAAGATAACAGTGTAGGAGAAGAGGTAACCCCTTTAGACTTATTATTATTATTATTATTATTATTATTATTATTATTATTATTATTATTATTATTATTATGCAGAAGTCAATCAAGAGAAAATATTTCAAATCTTAAAAGTATATAGTGGATTAAAAACAAAAATATAGTTTAATACAAGCTCAAAAAAGCTAGTTCAAAATGGCTACCTGAAATAAAACAAACATTCAGGTTCATATAAACACATTTCTTTTGTTTGTCAATGTTTTATTCCAGCCACAATGAAGCTGGTGAGCCATAAACAGGGTGGACCTTTCAAATAACACCCGTCATTCTTCGATTTCAAAAGCTTCAATATGGGCTGAAGACATGGCCACAGGTGCTCAGGTGGAGAATCGTCTTTCTTCTCTGCTGTAGCCTTTAGAACTATCACAAAACAAGCTGTTTGATTTGAGTCATGTTTGCTCTGCATTTAAACGTGTAGACATGCAACAGGTAAATATGGCTGTATCACTTAGACAAACCACATGCAGAATCATGCTATCTAATCCAATTCAGTCCAATTCAATCCACTCAATTTATGTAGCACATTTTAAAGTTTACCCAAATGCTGCACAGTAAAACTAAAGAGGAACATTAATAAAACAAACAAAATGAAATAAAATGAAAAAAAAAAGTAAATGCAAATAAGAGCCATAAAACACAAGGTGTTAGGACCATAGAAGACGGAAAAGGAAGGAGATCGGACAACTTTCATGCTGAATCCCAGTTTGTTCTTCAAGTTGGGAGCCACTACAGAGAAGGCTTGATCACCTTCAGTCTTTAATCAGGTGTTCGTCTTTTTTTTGTAAATGAACTACCCACACTGGATGCCAGTCAGCTCAGCCCATGCAGTGAGAATCTGCCAGGCGAAACAGCAAACATGCTGGGCTACAGTTGACTGTAGACAAGGCCACCTCAACCATGAATTAAACAGCTGAGGTTGATCAAAGTCTTTCATGCCGATGACAGTAAAACAGAAGCAGATGAGCCAGCCCATCTACATTTGCTCCACCTGCTGTGGGTGTCTGTTAACCTTGCACATCATCATTAACCGTCACATCGCCTTACCAATCTGTTTTTTTGTCTCTTTCCAGGTAAGAGGAATAAATATTACAAATTTACAATAAATTGTATTTCTATTGACTTCTTAACATTTTTGATTTTCAGATGGTGCACAGTTTTTATAGAGAATTTATTGAGTGTGTTGAACTAAAACCTGGCAAAGAATTGGTTTTGTCTGATCTCTGACTCAGTCTTGCTGGCAAGTGTGACGTCTGTTGACTTTTCTAAATTGTGGATCACTTTAAAAGACATTTTATCAGTTGATATTATTCAGGAACAAGAAACCATGAAAAATAAATAAATAAAAAACAAAAAGGACATATTCATTAATTAGAAAGAGACCCTGTGCTATCTGATATTTAATTAAACAGTTAAGTAAAGCTAAAACTTAAAGAAACTTTATCTGAATTCAGCCTTCCCGTTGAGTCAAACATTTTCCAATAAAATTAACAACTCCCATTTTAGGTATTATTGAATAAACCAAACAAAAATCTTTCATTTATGGTCTGTTTTCTTTTGGGCCATGTTCAGTGTATAAAACAGAGTTAGGACTGCAGCTGTTGATGAAATCCTTTCATTAGTTTCTTTGTTGACCACAGCAAAGCCTGTCTCGTTACTTGTTTGATTTTGCTAAAAGCAAATACATGCTGCGAGATATCTGTGAGGGTAGTAACTGCAGCTGCAGATTCAATTATGTGCTCTGGTACCTTTGAGTCCCCAAACCTTTCTCCTGTTTCATGTCAGCTTTAGATTAATTATTTCAGTAGTGTTATATGAACCATTTTTGGCTCGGCGCTTCTCTGGAACTTCCCAGGGTTGAAGTAACTGATTACATTTACTCAAGTTCCTGTAGTTGAATATCTTTTTTTTTTTTTTTTTTGTCTACTTAAACTTTTTGAGTAGTTTTTAAAACTAGTATTTACTTTTCTCAAACATGATCACTTTTTATTTGGTGATTTCAATGTGCATGCATGCATGTCTGCTGAGAGACTAGACCCCCGGTCAGAGACTTTCTCAGTCTTGTCCACTCTTTAAATTGCATGCAGTCTGTTTCAGAGCTGATGCATTAAAAATAATAATAAAATAATAATAATGATTAAAAAAAAAACATTTTGGATCTTGTGTTGTCCTATAGATTGAATGTACAGTTGAAGTTGTGGCTCTCACTCTTCTTTTTATGTCTATATTGTTGTTTTATGTTTTAATATAAGTTTTACTGTTTAATTTTTTTTTATTTTTGTATTGTATTGTATTTTACCTTTTTAATGGTAAAGCACTTTGGTAGGCCACCAGCCCTTTTAAATGTGCTATATAAATAAAGCTGACATTGGCAATGATGTTATTTCAGTATTTATTGTTGGAAGTATTGTGCTGTAATACGTTGTACATGGCAATAGAAACTGAGGTAAAATAATTTAACAGAAGAAAGGGGACAAGCTGTCTATCAGCAACAGTGTGACTGCAGCTAGTTGGGCGACATCAGTCAGACAGTTATCAGAGGATTTATTGTAGAGGGGGAGAGGAAAATACTGTTTCTGCTAAAGTGCATGTGCAGGTTTTTTTATGGGTGCTCCAGCTTCCTCCTAGGTTCCAGAAACATTATCACAAGGTTCAATGGTGATTCTAAACTGCCTGTTAGTGTGTTTGTGTGTGTGTGGAAGGTTGTCTGTGTCTGTGACAACCCTGTGATTGACTGACCTGTATATCCCCAGGAGATAGACAGCCTCTCACCTTCAGACAGCTGGAATGAGCTCCAGCTACCCCTGAACAGGATACCTGGTAGAAAATGAATGAATGAATGAATGAATGAGTGAATTATATGATCTGACATTTTTGTGGAGGTCATATTTTACTTACATCTATACCCCCTGATTTAAAAACAAGCACTCTGTCCTTTAAGCAGTTAAAAAAGACATTTTTTTACTTTTGATTAACTAGATTTTTTTTGGTAAACTTTGCCCGCACTTGAGTAAATATTCAAAAAGTGACTTGTACTTCTGTAAAATATTCTAGTACTCTTTCGGAATTTCCACCATATATATTTATAATATATATATATATATATATATATATATATATATATATATATATATATATATATATATATATATATATATATATATATATATATATATATATTTTTTTTTTTTTTTTTTTTTTTTAATTTATTTAGTTATTTTTTTCCTGTCATATGTTGTAACTACAGATCTTCTCTGTTTTTCACACAGGAGCTTCATTAAACCAAGATGCCTTACCTACTGAGAAAGATAAAAACCAGATTTCTTTTTTACCAAGTCTGTATCATTTGCATTGGTGGGCTGTCTCTGTACTCAACGTCGATGACCCTCCACAGCCTTCAATTTGATGAGTTCAGTGGCGAATGTCCGAAAGATGTTGATTCATTGTTTGGCAAGATGATCGATGAGTCTCCGGAACCTTTCTTTTCAAGAATCGACACAGTGTCTGAGGAAGTTTTCAAGTGGTGGAAGGTAAACACAAACTTCTCATCAATAGAACCCTTTCCTGAATACTTGGGGTTGTTAAATACCATCAACCTCTCATCCTACAAGGCAAACTCAGAGCCCCCCAGAGAGGTGTATGGTCAGTAACTATAATAGGACATTAAGACAAGAAGTCGGACTGACAGATAGAGAGAGGGAAACAGGAACCCTGTGTCAGCTGTAATCACAGATTTATGATCGACATACACAGTGACAGTATATAAAGCTGACTGAAGATAACTATTATGTCACCTGTAGTTCATTGATGTGGATGGGATTGATAATAACACATATTTTCCCTCCATTTAGCCCATACAGGGTTCGAAAGAGAACTTCACTTACTACAAGATGACAGTGGAAAAGACATTTCAGATGATCCCACCCACTCTGGAAGTTTTTAAACCCAGTACTGACAGCTGCAGGACTTGTGCCGTGGTGGGTAACTCTGGTCACTTGCTTGGATCACGTTACGGGCGTCTAATTGACTTTCATGATGTTGTGATAAGGTAATCCAACAATGCAGCATTCAATTCAAACATTTACCTTAAAAATGAGGTTTTATTGTTTTTCATAACTTATTTTCCCTTGTTTCATCTAGAATGAATAGAGGCATTACCAAAGGCTATGAGATGGATGTTGGGACAAAAACAACTCATCGAGTAATGTATCCGGAGAGTGCCACTCAGGTGGATAACACCACTCATCTTTTGTTTTTTCCATACAAAATATGGGATTATGAGTGGCTTCGTAAAGTCATGGATCCAGAGTGAGTTATGCTAAGTTATGTTATCAAAAAATATTTCATCATTATTTGTAAACTTATCTGTCATTGAATGAACAGCACGTGCACTACAAAGCAAGATTAATGGTTGAGGTGAAGATGTTGGATATGCTCACACGACATGAATGAGTACAGTAAGGGCGAAGCATTGAAGCTTTGCAGTCACCTGTGGCTAAGTCAGTGTTGGGCGCAGACACCAAGTTCTGCTTTGACTGCTCTATTCTAAACTCTAATCCTCAGTCTTCATACTACAGAAAAGAGCCATAGGAATCAAATGTAAAACATCTGAAATGTAAACGACATACCACCCTTTACTTAAACACTGAGGCTTTAGGATCCTGTCTAATTTTGGTCCTGTTGGCAGCCAGCTAGCATGGCTTTATTGTCCTCATGTGATGAGAAGGACACTTAGGCCGTTGGGATCATGCTTTCAGATTCATCGATCTTTGAGTGATGAAAAATTTGACTGGAAAATTAGCAGTTTTTGAACATGTCTGTTGTGATGGTTTGAGTGTATCATGTTGTGTTGAGCTGATTAAAAAAGCTTTTGATTTGTGCAAAATTCTATTTAAAGGGACTGTGGGTACCTTCTAAGTGATCTTGAAGTGTCCTTTTAGATATATGCTCGATTGTAATCCACAATTTAAAATGAGACCATCAGCTCCACTGTAGATCATCCCTAAATGCTACTTTTTAGCTTCCCGATTGTAAAGAAAGCTAAACAGGAGAGTGATAGAGCACGAGCTCAACGTTAAAGCACGGGCACAACTAGTAGTGCAGTCATTCAAACTTAAGAGTCTTTCAATAGTATGAAGAGTGACTTTAACTTGTTAAGAGTTACGTCTTCACGACAGTCTCTACCTTTACATGCAGGTCAATATTCCAGTTTCTGACACATTCGGAATAACCAGTTTACACGCGTGAGCAAACAGGGTTATTCCTATTTACATTGTATCCCACAGATAACACGCATCATTTCGGCTTTTTCTTACTGTTTCCACAGCAACAGCACTAACAACAGCAGCAGCATACTTTCTGTACTCAAAAGACCAAGATTCATTGAGAACAGATCAAAAATTAATGTTCCTTTGGATGGGGATACCCTGATAGCCATATACATGACCAAATACTTGGGGTAGGAAAAGGAGTAACCCAGGGGTGATTTTCAGGTTTACAAAAAAAAAAAAAAAAAAAAAAAGAATATGGGCATATTGTGTTTTTTAAGAAGGTTATTGGTGTTGACATGGGCGTACACAATCGAGTTATTGCCAATACTCTGAATATGAAAGGGTTAATGACTGCATGTAAACGTAGGCAGTATGCCACTCCGGGCTAAAAGGTGTCACTGCAATCCAATCCAGACAGATCATCCCTACAGTCTCTTTAAGAAAACAAATAACTGATCAACCGTTAAATTTTTAGCAACCTCCTCCTACTTTTATTTGCCCAGTAAGTGCTTTGTTTGCAGGATTTATCATACAGTTTTGTAAGCTCTTGATTATTACAATAGTAAACTTTTGATGATGAACTTTTAAACACTTTGATGCTTCATTTTCCCTCCATCAGGAATGCTAACAAGAGAATAAGCCAGGGTGTGGTAAGTATTCTCAATGTAAACTGGTGTTGTGCATTTATTACAGAATTTATTTTTCAAGTGAAACTTAAAGTGTAACTCTGATTTGTAGAAGGTGACGTACCTCAGTCCAGCCTTCATGAAATACGTTTTTGATGTGTGGCTAGGCAAGAAGGGCGGGTACGGGTCCACTGGCTTCATGACTGTGATCCTCAGCTTGGTCATTTGTGATGAGGTAGGTTTAAAAGTGTACTGTTTTTGTATGCTACAAAGGAAAAATACAAGAAATTGATGATAGCATGGCATTAATTAAAAGGCAAAAAGACATAGAGACAAAGAGACCAATAAACAATTAAACATTTTGATAAATCAAAATATTTCATTTAATTTTTTAAGGGTAACTTGCATCACTGCAATCTACTGTAAATACTTTTAACTATTTGTTAATCTGCAATGTAGGGAATAATGTATGGTTAGTAACAGGGTGTGACAAAACCCTTTCTGGAAGTGGAGGGGTCTTGTCACACCCTGGTTTGGTTTTATTTCTTCTCTCACCTGCTCTGCAACTGTTGCATGATTGGGGATCAGGATCCAATATAAAAAAAATACTGTGTTCAGTGCAAACCATTTCTGTGACCTGAAATGTTAATATGTTTTGAGAACATCATTTTGGCATTAAAATATTACTAATTGTAACATATATATATTTGATAAAGCAAGTTTGCTTTTTGTAATGTTGTAATGTAATGTATTTTTCATGAAGTATTCAATTGAAAGCCTTTAAAAAGTGTACTTATGCACATTGAGGAATGGTAGTTGGACTGTGTTCCTGGCGTTTTTCCTCATCTTCTGGCTTCTACATTACATGTAAGATTCACCCTTCCATATATCACATTCACACACCGATGGTGTTAGGTACATTTCCTAAGGACATTTGGTTTGTGGAGAGCGGGATCTAAAAACCAGGTCCCAACTCTTAGATAAAGAGATGATCAACTCCTCAGCTGACTCACAAACACATAATGATAAGAATAAATGTCTTTTTTTTTTTTGTATGTTTTTCCAGGTCAGTGTATTTGGGTTTGGCATAGACGGTGATGGAAACTGGAGTCACTACTTTGAAAAGTATACATTCAAAGGTCTAGGGACTGGACTTCATTCAGGAAGGCGTGAATACATGACTTATGAACATCTCCACGAGGCAAAGAAAATAAGTTTTTTTAAAAAGCTGTGATTATTTTTTCGTCTTCAAACTGCATCAAGTTTTAAAGCTTGAGGAGAGTCGATGGGGAAAAGTGAGAGATTGGTTTTGTTTATTTATTTGAGATTTTGTTATTTGTGCAGCACATGAGTGAGTGCCTGTATGTGAGACATTATTGACTTTCAGTTTTATGGCCTGATCAACTTTCCTTTCTTCTTCTTCTTCTTCTTCTTCTTCTTCTTCTTCTTCTTCTTCTTCTTCTTCTTCTTCTTCTTCCTCACCCTCATCCTCACAAATTAAATGCAAACAAAGGTTTATGCAGTGATAATTCCTGGAATATGGGAATTTGTAGCCAACATGTAAACTAATGAGACATGTTTTGCTCATGTGGCTGAAAGAGTGTCATTTATTTTCATAGATTTTAACATTGCAGTCTATTTTTTTTTTGTACATAAAGAAAGTGTGGTAAGGTATGGGGTGTTAAGTTTTGTTAGTTTGTTTTGCTAAACTTCTGTGACCATTATGGACTTAAACCAGAGAGTGGTTTGACACAGAGGGGAGAAAAAAATACTGTTGCTTTTCTTTACATGACCAGCATCAGACTGGCTTTATAGACATTTAAGAGAATAGTTGGTGGTCCTGGATTGTCTGCTGCTCATTGTCAATTTGTTTTCTTGTTGTTTGCCTAGGAAATCTGTTATCAGTGAAGTGGTAGATTGTAACACCAATAAAGTGTTGCAAAAACCACAGTATACCTGTGCATTTGTGCTCCTAAGCTTAGTTAAATACAGTTTAAAAACTGAGATGTGTCTGTTGATGATAAACTAATGCAGTTTATGGAGCTGAAACCTGTATTGTATGTATAAAACCAGTATTTTTCTTTGTGGTACTGAACCTGATTTTTTTTTTTTTTTTTTTTTTAGCTCAAATGGTTTAAGGAAGAAGTGATTAAATTTTAGAGTTGATCTGGATCACCGTCTGGATCCATGATTTTTTTTTTTTTTTAGGGATTCTTAATAATTGTGAGATAGGGCCGTTTTCACCATATGTGTATATAACTCCACGATAAATGGCTGTATTGCTCTGCAAAACAATACAAGAGACAAGGTCACCATAATTTCTGACAGATGCTAAAGTTTGATCCAGATCCTGGCAATATTCTGGATACTAAGATCTGGAATATGAAATATGTACTCGGTCATCATAATTTTCAACACTGTCAGGTAAGAAATGATCATACAAACCTGCAACTAACACCAAATTGTAGCAGAGGCAAACAGAGACACATTCACACTATTTGGCTAAACAGCTGAAACTTTGCTGGTAGAGCTGTTCTTAAGTTCACAAGAAAGCTGTCTTCTGTGGAGCACAGAAAAAGCTAATGCTAACCACCTGACCCTGAATGTTTCAGGTCTGGAGTTGATTATTTTAAGTACTGTAGTGGAACCAGGGATGGGTGCCTTTCACCTTTGAAACGATACAGGAACGACACCTGGTACCTGGCAATTGGTATCAATGTGTTATCTTTTTTTTGTGTGTATGTAGTAAAAAATATCAATTTGCTTAAAAATAACATATTTTTTTTCAATTAAAAATATTTATTCTTCAACATATAACCTTACAATGCTGTGTTTATGTCCAGCATGGAAAATAACCTACTCTTCCACTCTTTCACTGTCTCAATGGTGCATTTAGGAACCTAAATGTGGAAAGTTTTGATTTTACGCGAATCAGTACCCAGTACTTTTGACAGAATTTGGTCGCAACCTATACATTGAGACAAGATGAGAAATCTTATCTCCTCTTAACCCATCACAAGGAAAATTAGATTCCTTTAGAAATGCCAGCTCATATGAATGAATAGAGATAAATGCTTCTGTTACCAAAATGCATGTGGTGAAATGTTGACAGGAAATTTTTATGTTTGTGGAAAAACTGAAGCTAATCAACCCTATTGGGCCACTATAAGGACTCATTTGAACGTTATCTCATGCAAGTGTGCTTTTCCAATCATCTTAACACTGGGTTTACAGCTTTAACTATTAAAATTTGAATGAGGACTTTGATTTTGTCAATAAGGCAAGTCAGGTGTTGCCATGAAAAGGGACACAAACTTTGGCTGCATCTCAAATCAAATACTTTTGTAATTGTACTTACATTAAGTACACAGTGCACACCCTTTACTTACAAGAGCAGTGCTCAAAATCATATGGGATAGTGTTGTCTCAAATCAAACACTGTTGCTTCAGAGGTGATGACAGTATTACACAAGTGCTCTTCTGCTATTTGCTAACTGCATTCATCAACCATTGTTTGATCTATTCCCTCGGCTTTAGCTACGTGGCCTCTGTTGAGCATGAGAAGTGTCCAGCTTTCTGTGTTCAAATTTTTGAACGTTTTTGGTGTAACACCAGAAAAATCAAAGTGCATTTAGTTTTTCAATACTGTCTGTGTTTACACACTTATGCACTCAAAATAGTAAGTTTAAGTGCAGAAATACTCGATTTGAAACCCAACCACAGTCTCAATCATTCACACTCTAATCTGTCCCAAATGCAGCATGGATTAGGCTAAGCTAGTATCTTCTTTTGGTGTATGAAACTTCACCAAATCCTAATTAAAAATGTAATAAATACTGAAAAACATAGATTTTATTATATTTTCTGTGTGATTTACTTCTCCATGAGACCACTTACTTCTTGTGAACTAATTTATCCCTGTACTGTCACTTTAAGAGAACCTTTTTAACGTGACATCACTGCTATATGAGGTAAGTAAAGTTTTCTATATTCATTTACATTTTAAGACAGCAATTGCTGTTGCATTATTTCCAAGTGACCATCACTCTTCACGTTGAGTTCAAAAAGCGGTGGTCCTTTCATACTCTGGCAAACACACTCAGCAGTTGCTCGACATCCCAACCTTGGCCGCATCCTGACAAGCATGGAGACAAACACGAAGGTGTGAGGGTCCATTAAATGCTGACTGCAGCTCAAATGTTTTGTTTCCCAGAGAGCTGCATTTCTCCTGCATTGTTAAATGTCCTGACGTTCCCTTAAAAAAAGCAGGGCTAGCTTTAGCTTCCCTTTTGGGGCATATGTAGGTTAAAAGATCATATTCTTGATGATGGGAGGTTGTGGATGGAGGTCATGTGGCAGGTGGTGGGCCTGAACCATTTCCCAGGCGTCCACCCATCGAACATTTAGTCCTTTGAAAATGGCTCTGAGCACCTGGTCCACCTGAACAGAGAACCAGTCGCCGTTGCTCATCACATTATCTAGAGTCATATATTGTAGGTTTGCAGTCCTGATGACCACCAGTGTCCCTGGAGCTCTGTACAACAAACAGACCACCACCTTTCGGATGCTCTATAGTCGTCTTATGTAGAGCTCAATTGGAAAAGTACTAAAGTGGGCCCAGATACTCAAGACTACAACAGTGTTGCTGCCACCATATCATCCACCTAGTTCATTGGCCACGTAACTCTCCTTACTGGTTGGGATACTGTGAATACAAGAGGAAGTCCATGGATACGATATTTCGCTAAGAACTTGTTTGAGTTGTACCATATCATGAAAGGTCCTGCTTGACTTGGACTATTCAGGTCGACCACCTTAGCATCTGAAAGGATAACAGGGGGAACAGATTTAGCTGTGGCATTAATTTACTCAAACATTTCCTGAATTCTCTGTGAATCAGCTACCTGGAAGTGAAGCAGTGAAGTTCTCGAACCACTGTCTCATGGTGGAGTCTCCATACATGTAGAGCATTTTGCCTTTCAGACACTGACTGATGGCAGAGGAGTTGTTGAACTGCTGAACTCAGGTGCCATCTAGTGGTTGCCACACATCCTGGTAGTAATAACCAGAGAGACCCAACTTCCTCCTGTATTCTTCGACCTGTTGCTCTGAGTATGAGGAAAAAAAGAGAAATAAAAGATTACTCTGTGGTCTCTCCTTTAAAACCTTAACAAATTTATTACTGCCAGAATTTTATTAATACACAGCTGTGCCTTTTTGATGTTTATCTGACCAAGGGTACATCAGTTTAAATAAACACTCACTGATCACTTTATCAGGTACACCTCGCTAGTACCTGGTTGGACCCCCTTTTGCCTTCAAAACTGCCTTAATCCTTCGTGGAATAGATTCAACAAGGTACTGGAAACATTCCTCAGAGAGTTTGATCCATATTGACATGATAGCATCACACAGTTGCTGCAGATTTTTCGGCTGAACATCCATGATGAGAATCTCCCGTTCCACTACATCCAAAGGTGCACTATTAGATTGAGATCTGGGGACTGTGGAGGACATTTGAGTTCAGTGAACTCATTGTCAAGTTGAAGAAACCAGTCTGGGAGGATTCCAGCTTTATGACATGGAGCTTTATCCTGCTGGAAGTAGCCATCAGAAGATGGGTACAATGTGCTCATAAAGTGATGGACATGGTCAGCAATAGTGCTGCACGATTTGGGGAAAAGGTGCGATTTGCAATTAGGTGGACAATATTGCGATTGCGATTATGCTTGTGATTTAATAAAAGAAGTTGTGTCATGATGAGTCTACAGACTTGCTTGGTTATCATGGAGAAAAATCTGAATTGCATGTGCTGACATTGCGATTGCGATTGCGATTGCGATTGCGATTGCGATAATCGTGCAGCCCTAGTCAGCAACAAAACTTAGGTAGGCTGGGGACTTTAAACCATGCTCAGTTGGTACTAAGGGGTCCAAAGTGAGCCAAGAAAATACCCCCACACCAGTACACCACCAGCAGCCTGAACCATTGATACAAGGCAGGATGGATCCATGCTTTCATGTTGTTGACACCAAATTCTGACCCTACCATCTGAATGTGGAGCAGAAATCCAGACTCATCAGACCAGGCAACGTTTTTCCAATCCTCTATTGTCCAGTTTTGGTGTTGCTGTGTGAATTGTAGCCTCAGTTTCCTGTTCTTAGCTGACAGGAGGGTCACCCGGTGTGGTCTTCGGCTGCTGTAGCCCATCTGCCCCAAGGTTGGACCTGTTGTGCATTCAGAGATGCTCTTCTGCAGACCTCGGTTGTAACCAGTGGTTATTTGAGTTACTGTTGTCTTTCTATCAGCTCCAACCAGTCTGTCCATTCTCCTCTGACCTCTGGCATCAACAAGGCATTTTAGCCCCCAGAACTGCTGCTCACTGGATATTTTCTCTTTTTGGGACCATTCTCTGTAAACCCTAGAGATGGTTGCTGGTTAAAATCCCAGTAGATCAGCAGTTTCTGAAATACTCAGACCAGCCTGTCTGGCACCAACAACCATGCCACGTTCAAAGTCACTTGAATCCCCTTTCTGCCTCATTTTGATGCTCAGCTTGAACTGCAGCAGATCGTCTTTACCATGTGTACATGCTGAAATGCATTGAGTTGCTGCCATATGATTGGCTAATTAGAAATTTGCATTAATGGGCAGTTGAACAGGTGTGCCTAATAAAGTAGCTGGTGGGTGTATTAAAGTAAAGGTGTTTAGAAAACAGTTCAACAACCCTACATGGAAACACACTTCGATTTATAGATTTGTCTGTCAAGACATGAGACAGCTCTTTCTGTTGCAGTGAACATCTATGCTCTGCTGTTCACCTCAGCATGTAGCCCGGTGTTTCAGATCAGCTGACACCCCCTAAAACACAGAGGAATAACCAATAGATAAGTCTAAAGAGAGGAACCACAAACACACTACCACACCTGAACTCCTCTCCGAGACCTGTCATCACTGCTCCATAATTGATGATGACTGTAATCTGAAGGTCACTGTGTACATTTTCCACTGTTAGTATCCTCCAACCTGTGTACCTGACAGGGTCATATAATCATTACATCACACACACATCCTGTTCTTAAAGGAACATTGAAACCTGTGTTTACTGTTACAACATTCTGTGCTTTGTCGCTGCTCCCTTGATGTGTGTGTTTGGTTGTGTATGGGTGTCTGAGTTGGTGACTAGGGATGGGAATTGTTAAGATTTTATCGATACCAATGCTCTCAACGATCCTGTTGATCACAAAATAAATTTCACCGATCACAAAATAAATCCCACCAATTGCAAAATGAATTTTACCAATTACAAAATAAATCTCACCCATAAAAAAATATATTTCACTGATCACAAAACAAATCTCACTGATCACAAAAAATTGTACCAAGCAGAAAATAAATGTCACCAATCACAAAATAAATCTCACTTATCACAAAATAAATCTCACCAATCACAAAATACATTTAATGAAACCGAAAAGGGTAGGACCATGCAACTTGTATCTGATTGGCCTAATGGAAGCAAATCACATCAGTCATCTATTATTTCTTGTTTACATTGGATACCGGCTGTAGCAGAGCCAGCGCAGAGTTTCAAGCGTCTACCAGGATGGAAGAGGAGCTTGATTTGATAGTGCAGTACTTCAACAAAGGACATACATATAGTGTGATAATAGAAATTCTTCCTCTTACAATATACACATATCACTAGGAACCTTTAAGCCACGCTTAAAGAGCCTTGGGCTACTGAGAAGGGGCAGATATTCCGTGCTTAATTGTATCAAGTGCCCGTCCTTTATGACATGGGTACAGGTAGGTGAGAGCTTGTTGTTGAGGTTACACTGGTTTTATTTCATTAAAAATATAAAGGTAACAGACATTGCTAGCATCCTTGGGGGAAAACAGACCCCCCTAAAACAGCTAAAGCAGAAACTGACATGAAAGGGGGATCTTACGCAAGGTTCACACAGGACGCGCCGCGCGCGGAACAGAAGCGCCGCGCACAGCAGTTTCTGATCGACACCGGGGTTTACCGATGTAATTGTTCACACAGCAGGCGCGCGGTACGGCTCGCGCTCTGGAGAGCCTCCGCTCCGATTCTCTCGATTTTTTCCGCGAGCCACGTGCGTCGCAAGAGCCAGTTGTAGAGTTTGGTTGGAGCAGACGGAAACGCCCGATCACTGCCGAGCTGAGTCGATGTCTGATCACACACACAGAGCGCAGCAGAAAACGCTTCATGTGTGAACAGCCAAGCGCCATCCGCACGACGCTGCGCGCGCAGCGCTTCCTGTGTGAACTTAGCGTTAGAGTTCAACTAAAACAGACAATAAATTGTTGTGACTCCTCCTGAATTTTCCCTATGATAATGTATTTTCTATTCTATTCTATTCTATTCTATTCTATTCTATTCTATTTAACGCTATGCTGCAGGGCAGACAAGATAATCCAACTTTAAATTTCTTCTCTGTGAACTGCTGTTTGAATTTTAACTCCTCTTTCTTACATCCATTGTGTTGCATTGTAATCTGAAAGTAGGTCTCTGTCAATAGCCATAGTTGACCTTGTTGGGGTTTCACTTTCACTCATGAACCTCTTCATTTAAGCAGTTTTTTCTGTTTGATAACAAATGTTCCATGGATCATTATAATGAAATTAAAAGAAATGCTTGTTGATATCCATTATTATCCCTTGTCTTTGTTTTGTTTTTGTTTTTTTTTTGTTTTTTCTTTCTTTCTTTCTTTCTTTCTTTCTTTCTTTCTTTCTTTCTTTCTTTCTTTCTTTCTTTCTTTTATTTTCTTTTATTGTTTTTTTTTTAAATATTCATTTTCATATAATCATTTTATAAGATCAGTCTCTGTGCTGTGTTTTTTTTGTCTCTGGGGATTGATGTCGCTGTCTTGTACCTATGAAAACATGCAGGATGTTGTGGTCAGGTATTTGTTCCAAGTAGTCACGCAAAATGTATAAGTGATGCATCTGAGTTTCCCTTTTTGCTGAACTAAGTTGAAGACCTAGCTCTACTTCTGACCACTGTCTGGTACTGAGTTTTCTCAGTGCTTAAAATTAATGTGTGGTATTTACACTTTTGGTATCCTTGCCAGTAACAACTGGGTCTAAACTCAGAGGGAGTGGAATCATGTAGGCGTAGATCAGAGATTCACAGATCACAAAAAATGAATCCAGTGTTGCCTGCTGTATTCACTAACCCTGTCATTAACAGGGAATAGGTTAATCAGCATGATAAGCCAGTCAGTGTGTTTGGGGAAAATAGAAGAGACGCCCTGACTCGAGAAAATGGTAGGACTTTGTATATACTTTGTATATTCTTTTCCCTAAACTTCATGTGATGTTTTATTGTCGAGATCCCCCCTTTGTATCACTGTGAAATCCCATGCCATCCGGCAGTTTTATGATTTTACAAAGACAGCTTTGTCTAATCTTTTTTAATATCCTGAGATATTCCTCTGAGCACAAAGACCTAATGTTTTAAACCGAAATTTGAGAATCCATTTTAGGATGAGATGATGACCCCACACAAAAAATGTATTCTTTTTCTCATCATAAATATCATTTGTGAGCATTTTTTGACATTTGACTGAAATGTATTAGACCATTTAACCTTTTTACCAAAACTTTAAAGTTACACAGTTGAAGTCTAGTCATACAGAGAGTTTACTTACAATATAACATAGTAATAACACTGCAAAAGGTGACGCTGAAGCGTCTTTTTTATGTGTGTGTATATATATATATATATATATATATATATATATATATATATATATATATATATATATTTCAGAAATATAAATTTTGTATGTATATATATGTTTTGGAAAACTTTTTCAGAAAAGTGGACTGAATACAAGACTGATTCTAAAGACTGATGTCTTGTTTTTAAACAAGAGTCAAACACCTCATCAATGCGGAATTAAAAAAAATATATACAGTGTATTAAAAATAAATCAGACTACAGCCTTCAATTAATAGTATATTGGTGGTTACCAAAATATATATATTTTTACCTTTTTGCAATTGTAAAAAAGGTTGTTTGTTATCCTCGATTATTATCTGACTTTTCTGAGATCTGAAGTGTGCTGGCTCAAATGTGGTGATAAAAATGTTGTAATAGTAAAGCATAGAGAACTCACAGGAAAAATAGAAATTCATAATCAAAGCACTCCGTGATGCTTGATAGTTTGCTGTTTTTGTTGTTTTTCCTCAGGCAATCAAATTAATTTGTTAAACTCTTTATATTTTTTCTTTAGTCTTGGTTTTTTGCTCACTTATTGCTCAACGTTAAAGAAGAGGCATTAACACTTGTTCTTCTGGCAATGCCCTATTCTACATCTCTCATTAGTGGTCTGTGGGCATAGCAAAGGGATACTGGCTGGCAGCTGGACTTGCCATAACAGTGCTGATATTCCAGTTTTTAGAAATGAAAACCTGGGACATATCCAATGAGACTCTCATGCCAAGGTAAGGCCCACATTGTGTGTGTTTGTGTGTTGATTAATCATCTGGTAAGCCTTTGTTTGGCTTGGGTTGAGAAAGAGGAAATACAGGAAGAAAGCAGTGCTAGTTAAAGCCACAAGCAGTAATAAATGGGCCCTCACCTCTGTGCACCTGTTGGAGTATGTCATGGCCACTGCGTGTACAAAAAGTTCTGACATAGCAAATGAGCATTTATTGAGATGAGGTCAGAACTTACATCAAACATTCATGGGTAATCTTACTCGTAGAGCACATTGTAGATCTACTTTTGACCATCCGATATGGCCATGACTATGAAATGTTAATCAAAGTCTTTCATCATGGAATAAAGCCTATGACTTCCTGTAGGGGGTGCTGTACTTCAAAGCTGAAAAAAAAACATATTGATATACTCAGGCTGTGACGCTGAGCATGTGTGTATGTTTTGGTCCAGTTCCAACAATGTACATGAGAGTTTTTAAGAGTTGTAAAAATGGTAAACTCCAGTGTCCTCCCTGGCCACACCCATAGAGCTATGAAAAGTTGGGTCGAGTTTGTTTATGCATGTCCCCTTTAAATTATCAGAATATAACATTCAACCCAAGTTTTCTGACTTCCTGTTTGGATTTCACCATGACAAAAATACACTTTTCTGTAGGTCTTGGCATGATAGTTACACAGGAAAAAAATCAGGCATGTAGCTCAAATTAGCTGGGGTTGCTGTTTTTTTTTCACACCTAGAGAGCGCTGTGGAGCATGTATCAGCACAGACTCATACATTTTTCACAATAACTGAATTTTGTGGCATGATTTTTTGGGGGGACTTAAACCACACTGAAAGAACATAATTTGGGGTTAAGGTGTCAGGAAAAAGAATGATCCTTTTCAGGGGGCCTTTACCGCACCTGCGGTCAGGCTTGGACCCTAGTGATTATACAGCTGGAAGCAGCATTGAGCAGACCTACACAGCCTCAAGAAGATGAGGGTGTGGTGTATGCAGGGATATGGGGCAATTGCAGAGCTAGGTGCTGCTGTGTATTTACAAGAAGAATGACTGATATGAAAACCACACGAGGTGAAGTCTGTTATTTGGAGTAGTTCTAGGGAATGTTGACACGGAGGTACTTTTCCTTTTATTGTGGTTGATCATGACAGCCTCTCCACTGCCTACAGCTGGTAGCTAGCCTCAATTAAATCAAAGGAATTGAGACCTTCTAGTCCATGGTGCTTGTTCAATGCTGGTGTTGCTCTGTGTAAAATCTTACTTTACAAGCAAGCCTGTGTCACCCAGTCCCTTCTACATCCAAACAGGGCGGACAATCAGATACAACAGTCATAGCAGCATTAATTTAGATCTATATAAATTGTCAGCACTTGCCCTGAGTCTAAAAGCTAATAATTCTTCTTCTGAAGTAGAAACAGCTTTGCTCCTGCATGTCAAAGAGCATCCCAAAACTCTTAATGCTGCTCAGTAGACAGAGACTAGACATCAAACTCAGCCACAGCTGTTCCCAGTGTTGAATCTGACAAACTGCTACAGCCATGCCCATTGAATTATGTATTTTTGTGACTTTAGCCATAGATATATTAAAACACTTGGCTTGTGCACATTGTGAGCCAATGGGAAGTTACATCTTCGCATGGCGGCCATCCTGGGACAGGGCTGCTTGACCACTCATAACATTATAGTCAAAGGAGCATGGACTTTGAAATAACTGTAGATTGCTCAATTTTGAACCAATTTTCAAACGCCTCGTTTGTTATAAATGTCAGAGATGTCGTTGTTTCACTATTTTAATTTTTTTTAAAAACATTAATAAGGTTTGTAATAAATCAATCCGAATTCAGCAATTTAGGAGTATTCAAGTGAGAAAATCATCCACCTTACCTCCAACTACAGTACAGCCAACTAGCGTATAGTTATAGTCATACATATAGATATGTATGACTTTAGCTACCTGACTTTCATCCCTACTTTATCCTGGGACTTTATGCAGTTGAACACTGTTTTTTACATATGTGCTCAGTTGATTGTATAAATATGGCTGAATAATATTCCTTTCATGATTTTTTTAAACAAAAAAAGGGCAAAATCAAGGGTAGTGTTACCACCCAGTCGTCAGAGCTCCCCTGCTTCTTGCAACTGTTCTGCTGGCTTTGTGCTTCTCAAAGACCGAATCCCCAAGGATCAGTATGATGCGATGGCAAAACGCAGAGCCAAGGAGTTAAAACAACACAAAGCCAGGTAAGAGATGAATAAATTCAAAAACTGTTTTTGAAGTTTTTCTGAAAGATATCCACCTGGTTTATGTACTAAAACCCTTTAATGCATGCACTTCATGCACTATAAGTTCTTCCTTCATGAAGTGGCATTAATGTTTAGTGTTAGCTCTGTTAGCTCTGTTAGCCATGTCTGTGAATAGCATGATGGTACTCTTAGCATGATGGAATTCCCTCTGTGGCTGGGTTAGCATGGCTAGCTCGTCCATCTTATTGGAGATAGATTTAGCATTCCCAATTACGATGGATGGAAGGACAGGCGGATGTCATCACTTCTTAGCTCACACCTGAGAACCAGCACGTTGTCCTCACCTCCTTCTCCTCACCTTGTGGGAAGACATCAGGCCTTGCACCAGTTAGCTTTGACATGCTACAGGCTGCTAACAGCTGATTTCACATGTAAACAATGCGGCCATGGTTACATGCAGGATCTCCAGACAAACACAGGAGCAAAAATAGTAAACGCATCACTGACAACAACCAGTTTGGTGTCCATGACCAACAAATTGCCCCTTTTCATGGATCAGGTCTGTACCTTGTTCTTATATCCAACAGTCCAACAAGCTTTTTGTATTTTTTATATTATTTGCATGACAGGGTGTCATTTGCTTTCACATTTCTCCTCTGCTCTCTGCACCATGTATGGCAAAGTTCTGCCCTGACATGCTCACAGACAACACACAGAGACAAGCACACTCTTTATAGTGGACAGTGGGTCAGGAAAACCAGCATAAGAAATGCAAAACAAACTTCTCCCAGCGCCATCTCTGTAAAAAATGCAACAAATGCATCCCAGTTCCCACTGCTGATACTCCCCACTCAAATTTCAGGGTATCGAATTAACCAAGGGATTGCATCACCCAATCCTAAACAAAACATTCCCAATATCTGACCAACAGATGAAGGCAGATCAGTTTTTAGGGTTTTATTGTTCACAAAGATCCATTGGCAGTCTTTGTAAGTTTTTCTAGAAACATCTTTGTTAGCACCCTCAGTAAGACAAATCTCTTTCAAAGTCACTGATATTGCTCGAGGTGGGATGACTGCATTGTGTTACTTCTGCTACTTTTATGGCTCTAAATATGCACTAACACTTTTATTATTCAAAATGCACTGCAGACGCTTTGTAGCCTAACGCCAACAGTGCTAATTCTGCCATACTCACAAATGAGTGATGTGATAGTGCGCAAGTGACTGCAAGTGGTTTGTTGTTATATATGGATAATCATCAGCGGTGTCTGTTGAGTTAAAGCCTTGCCTTTCATTTAAAAACAAGAACTCCCAGGAGACCTTTACCTCAAACACACAAACAGGAACTGTTTAAAAATGTAGATCTGTAACCAATCTTTTAGTTCTTTGTTACACTGACATTACTTGTTTACAATGGGCCTAAATGGTATGCAATTTAATGAAGGAACCATTCCATCTGCTCAGCAGAGTAACAAATGAAATCACTAAAAACTCTCCTATTGCATCACCCCTACTCCCATTCACCCCAACAGGACCACATCAGTGTTATCCAACCTGCTGTTTGCTGCAGCAAACTGTCCTCTTCAGTATCCTATTCAGGGTTTTACTGTACGGCCATTGACCTCTACCTTGATACCAGGTATGCCACACTCTGAGCAAACCAGCACTGTAAAAGGCACAGCGATATAAAATGTTTTACTGAAAGTGGAATGTTGGGCCTTAGTGCAGAGACAGGATGCTTGGTCCATTGGTCCAGTTTGGGTTTCATCTGCAGTGAAAAGTCATTAAAGGTTGTAATAAATGTGCTTGTCCTCACCTAAGGGTGCTATGACAGATCTAATAATGTCCTCATTTCAGGTCTGATGCTTCATACAGGACCACAAAAAAGCTATAAGGTTGGTATGATGAGAGGCCATTCTTAAAATTGAATCTGTTCCACTGTAGCTCTTGACTGGTGGGAATAAGATGACTGTAGATAATTTAGCCTTTGTTATTGTTTGGCACAGCCCCTCTATGCCTGAGTTTCCCCACCGGTGAATGAGAGATTAGAGACTCCATGATAGAATGAAAGGCTCTGACTGCAGTACAGAGTAAGCTGCCCTCTAGATTTAGGTTACTTTAAACAGACCACCTAATTGGTAGGATACTTCGTTTGTTCAAATCAGTCATTGAAATTGTGTAAGTCATGCATACTGAGTTGCATTGCTAGTTGCAGGCATTGCTCCATTACTGAGTATTGTGTGGTTCTGTGTTTTGTCAGTGGCTGACATTAATGTGTGGTATCTACGCTCTAGGTTTCTTTGTCAGTATCCAAAGGGGTCCTCACCTCTAGGATTACACCTGAAGACCTGATTGTAAGAGGTGAGTTCTTGACCTCAGAACAAAGCTCATAAAGGTTGTAGGTCCAACCTGAGTATGGTCACGTCCAACTTGCCAAAGCAAATATAACACAGGAGCTGAAGACAATTGGTTGTCATGCTGTAGTCATTTTTACAGACGAAATGTCATCATAAAATATTTGGAGAACCTCCAAGAAGTGGATAACTAAAGTCTGTGGTTGTACATGACAGGTAACGGTGAGATGAGTTTAGTCCTGGAGTCCAGCAGCCTGGAGACCCTCAACAACGTTCTGGCCCAAGTGTCATATAACAGCACTGTCTACCATATACACACCGGTGACCTCGGTATGTGTCTTACCAAAAAGAAAATATATAAACCAACAAGAGGTGCAGAAATGATAGGCACAGAGGCATACATACACCCAGCTGTGTGTCTGTCTATATTCTTTTCTGTATTTTAACCATTACTTTTTGAATATTAATACAATTTTTGTCATGAAGTCGTGATAAACATCTAAGCCATAAATAATCTAACCTTCTCTGCTCTTAGCCTACTTTGACTTTGAGGGCCATCAAGCCGTGTTTCCCATCACCATCAAACAGCCTCAAGTGCCCGTCCTGTATGACATGGGAACAGGTAGGTGTGAGCTTGTTGTTGAGGATTCACTAATTTTATTTTATTAAAAATGTAAAGATACCAGACACTTTTAAGGAAGAATCTGATAGGAAATAAATTTGTCAATTCAGAAAAGTCAGTTGTACACTTGAGCCAGAAACTAACATTATCCTATGAGGGAAAAACACAACCCCCAAAAAAAGCACAAAGCAGAAGTTGAAACAGTAACAACATACTACTAATAATAATAACAATAATAATAACAACAACAACAATAATAATAATAATAATAATAATAATAAGAAGAAGAAGAAGAAGAAGAAGAAGAAGAAGAAGAAGAAGAAGAAGAAGAAACTATACTTTTACATTTTTCAAAATGCTATAAAGTGCCTGATGAAATAAAATGAGAAATTAAAAAGAAACAAAGAGAGGACATAAATGTGAGGTAAAAGAGAAATGTAAGGAGGAGCAGAAGAAAATACAAACATTTATAAAAGGCTAAATAAAAGAAATAAATGAAAGGATAACACCAGACAAACTGAGATAACAAAAGAATAAAAACATTTAAGATAAGAAAGGAAGAAAAGATCCTGCCCATGACATTGTCAAATGAAAAAGTAAAGGTAAAATCCTGGAGGAATTCTGGCGGTTACCTCTAAACAAACGTGTCTGTTTGCTTAGACACATGTACAGACAGTAAAAATGACCTTGCGCTGCTGCATAAAACAAGACTGTACAACTAGGTAGACATGCTGGTTCAGACTGAGGCTCTCATCAAATATTTTACCTGAAACCTTATGACTGGTGGTAATATTCTTTGTAAGTGTACCTAGATGAGTCACCATGCTGGCTGAACCAGGGCCAGCGATCATCACCACAGTGTTATCAACATTAAACTGCAAGGAATAATGTGACATCCAGCATGTTTTGTCTTTGATGCAGTTATTCAGTGTGTTTAAATGGTTAAAATCATTTGGATTAAAAGACAGATCAGTTGGGTAACATCTGCATAAATGTTATGGCTCGTTTGACTGTGACTGTAGTTATCAGCTCTATTTATCCTTTAATAGACTCTGCTTACTTACAGATGTCAACTCTCATGTAACCATCGCCACAAAGGCATTCCTGCGCTACCCAAGTCTCAAGAGGTTGATAAGCAGCATACGCCAATTCTACAGCAACATAACAGTCATCATAGCAGATGACAGCATTGAACCAGAGAAAATAACCGGAGAGCACATCCAACAATACATCATGCCTCCAGCACAGGTATGAACACACAAAGGTTTACGACTTTGTTACGTCTGTGGCTCTTTATGCTCCAACTCCAGGCTCAGTCCACTCTTTGTGAAGCTCTCCAAACTTCTTTCTTGGAAAACTTTTCAAGGCTACCTGTACATCATCCAATGTTTCCTAAATTAATGAAACATTTTTACCTTTCTCATCTTGAGGGGTAGTCAGCTGGCAATATTGATAAGCTAGGGTAAAGCTGAATTTGTTTGCAGATACTTTTCAACAGTGTTTAACTTAGCCAACACACAAAAAAACTTCTGTTACTTGCTTTTACCTTTAGGTGTGCTCAGCTGTCAACATCATAATAACAGGGAGAAAAACTAGCCATAGTTTCACTCTCATAAATTTACAGTTACATGTGAAACTAATTGTCAAACCCATTTTCTCTCTCAGGGCTGGTTTGCTAGCAGAAACCTGGCTGTTTCTCAAGTAACCACCAAGTACTTCCTCTGGGTGGATGATGATTATGAATTTACAGAGGACACGAAGATAGAGAAGCTGGTGGAGATCATGGAGGCATTACCTGAACTGGATGTGGTGAGAGTGATATCCTCTTTTCTTTTCCTCCCATTCTTTAACCTTACAGTTTACTTAATGTTTCAGCAGATTATTTCTCAATGCTCACAGCTTTTAAACCTTGATATCCTCTACTGCTGCTGAAGTTAACTTTTATCCCATCCGCCTGTGTTTTATACTGTATACCAAGTCTGCATTATCACTCCATCCAAGGTAATACTGATCCAACCAAAACTAAAGAAAGAGAACCCTGTTCCTTGTGTTGAAGCTGATTTTGTTGTTCATAGTCAAAACAAACAGTGGCTCACTTGTCACGTAAACTTGCCTTCTCTCCTCTCTAAGTTTGATGTCAGCTGATTACAGCAGCATTAAGTGGACGTGCTCACTTGCACTGTTTCTCTTTAGGTCTATCTGGGGCTTTAACCCACAACAAACATTACAATAGAGAGGTTTGAGAAGACAGGAACAGAGTCTGACCACTTCTTTTTTTTTTCTTTTTTTTTTTTTTTTATAAGGTTGGAGGATCAGTGAAAGGGAACCGGTTTTACTTCACAATAGAATATGAAGAAAGAGATGAAATAGAAGGGGGCTGCCTGTACAGAAAGTCAGGGGGAAAACTTCCTCCACTTCCTGGTTTCCCACAATGCTTTCTGGCCAACGGGGTTGTCAACTTCTTCCTGGCTCGAACCAATGCAGTACAGAAAGTGGGATTTGACCCTAAGCTCCAGAGAGTGGCTCATTCAGGTAGGTCAAAGAAGTTGTTGAGAATCCAGATCTTCACTCAGTGTTGATTATCTTTGGTCCAAGAGGGTGTTTTTACTGAAAGTCTTAATATCTGTTCCTGATCACAGAGTTCTTCATGGATGGGTTGGGCTCCTTGATGGTTGCAAGCTGTGGCCATGTGTCCATTGGCCATCAGCCCCGTATTCCTAATAAGGATGAAGACCTCTACCGACAATTCAGACGTCCTCCAAATAGTGATACAGAGTTCAAATATCAACTCCACTTTTTTAAAAACCACCTCAAGTGTATCCGCTTTGGATAGGAGTTTAAAGCCAACATCCTAAACCTGTGAATTATTTAAGTTTTAAAGCGAGAAGTAGGATTATGATTCAGTAAATTGACTGTTGTCATTCATGTTTATATTTCTAATATTGTGTCAAGAGACATTTTGTCCCACCTCTGTTTGTTTTCCTTTTTTTGTCTCCCCGATAACCTGTTACCTCCTGTACTGTTTTCTGAGCTAAGATGCCAATATTTGTTCTGAAAACTGTTGGAGAAGAAAAGAAAGAAAGATTGATTACTTCAGACATTGTTAGCTTTGAGTTGTAGTTGGTTGGTAAGTAAGTGTAATACAAAGGCCAACAAACCTTTAACCCTATGCAGAGACTGCTAACAACCCACAGAAAGAAAAGAGAAAAATATAGCGATATAGGAAAAAAAAATTATAATACCACTCTATGCTTTCAATGCTGATACAAAATGTTACATTCATAATTTATAGCTTCCTTGCATTGACAGTTCTGTGTGCTTAATTTCTGCTGAAACATTAATTTTGTAACCTGTTTGGTTTAAATGAGTGTGCTGCTGCTTTAATGAATTTGCAAAAACTAGTTTTTGAAATATTTTGTTTTCTAAATATTCCATAAGTACTATAGTTGTCTTTGTCACATTTTATTTGGCATTTGTTCACAATTATATGCATTTACAGATATGTGTTATGAAGGCTATTTGTCACAATGGGTGTGCCTTGAAACTTTTACTTGTCCTTTGGTGTGCCTTGTGCACAAAAAGTTTGAGAACCACTGCTGTTTGGGCACTTGAGTTGAACCTGCACAACAACAACAACAACAACAACAACAACAACAACAATGGAGAGATGGGAAGAGGGGAGATGCTAGTCGAAGGAAGGAGAGATGCGGAGAGGGGACCATGACAGAATGCACACTAAATTAAGTGAAACAAACAAAAAACAGGAGGTGGATCTCAGCGTGTATAAGTTTATACCAGAAATGCATGGAGAGATGCAGGGAAATGAAAAAGGGGAGAGTACAGTCTTCACACTCTCTATACAGTCTGTTTAAAGGCAAAGTGTTGTGTCTTTGGACGTTACTTTATTTGTGACTATACATAATTAGACATTGCCTATGTCATTTGAGAACAATTAGTATTTACTCGACCTGAGTGTTACTTTTAATTTTAAAAGTTTAAGATTTCTACAGCCCTGGACCTCGTGGATAAAACGTTACATCCCAGTTTAAATTACTGTGTACTTTTATTTTGAAGGACTGATTCCCCTAGTTTCGAATACCTTCCGGGGCGCGTTCTCTTGCAAGGATGGGGGCAGGCAGAGCTCCAGCTTCGGAGTCAGAAGACGACTTTAAAATGTTGAAGTCGAAAGACACCAAGGTGTCCTTACCGAAACATTCCTACTGGTTTGACTTCTGGACGTTCCTGCTCTTTGACATCGTGTTTTTTCTTTTTATGTACTACATAGTCCCATAAGAGGTGAGTAAAGTTTGACAGACCAGAGGGCGGCTACGGAAGTTACCTAACTATCAAGCTATGGCAGAGCTACGGTTCTCGTTACAACACGATACTTTTCGCAGCTCTCAGTGGGCTGCTTTAACATTGAATTGGTTTCTTGAATACTCAACCTAAACACTACCTACTGTGAGTCTTTGTGTGGGGGTGCTCGCTCAAATACTAACTGCAATTTCAACACTTGTCTTCAAAGGCCGCAGCTTATTTACTTAGTACAAGCACAGTTAACTGCCACGTAAATAAAGAAAGGCAGCAAAGTTACATCTTGTGTCGAGCTTGAGTATACCAATATTTCGTTTATAACCTACGTGTCAAGTAAAACTTAGACACAAGTAGGGTTCCCCACCTTTAGTCCTCATTGCATGTTTTATCTGGTGATAAACTCTAAAACTGAAGCATTTACAATATTTTTATGCACTGTCATTTTGTTATATCCTTCAAACATGAGGTCTTTTTTAAACATCAAATTTAGAAACTGCACTAAGTGGAGTAGCGGTGAAATGTGGGCGACACACTGAGTAAGTTTTGGGGACAGTTGATTTTAAGAGATTAAACAAGAGGAAACATGTTTTCACACAGGGACACCATTGGGCCCTTCATGGCTTCTACCAGCATATTTGACAATGTAGGAATGCTCCCTGGCTGTACTGCCTGTGACCAAACTACAGTATTTCCCCTCCAGCTTGCACCTCCACATTTATTGTGATTCTTTTCTCAGTGTCTTACTATGTCTGCGTGTTTGTGTTTTTTTTAAGCATTCTCTGGATGCTGCACCCTGAAGATGTGGATGCCAGTTCCTGTCCTGCTGCAGAAATGCTAACCCAGCTTCGACTGACTTCAACTGGAGCTTAATTGGACACTTTAATGGATAACTTTAACCATGGAGCTGCAAGTTTCAGAATTATGACGCCTTAATTTATTATCGGAGACCTGCACCTCATTATCCTGTGCATTGTCCATGAACTGGTCCCCTCCTTAAATAGACATTTCCATTCAAAATAATGTGTGTGAAGCATTCTGATTCAAAAATGGCATTGACATGAGGACTTAAAAATGTTACCAGTTAAATGATATTGATACTATTCCAAGTGTTTATTGCTGAATGCTCTACTTGTCTAGCATTTTACCTTCAAGCGGTCTTGTCTTATTTCTGATTTTATGTGTCTCAGTTTCAGTTTTGGAGTCTTGAATCTTTTGTTTTGTAAGCCATCTGAAGAAGCCTGTTTATCAGATGTGGGAGAGCTGTGATGGAAGTAAACTTTGCACAAATTGATGTGATGGAGTGATTACCAACAACTGCAAATTTTGCACATGGAAATAAAGTATTTTGTCTTACAGGTAATGGGTCAAGTCTTGTTTTTAATGTTAGAATGAGAGGGTCAGTCAACATTTGTGCATAATTCAATGTTACTTAATAAAAGAACACATAGCTAAAAAGATAACTCAGGTACCAAATATCTGGTAAATAAAACAGCAGTTTTGCAGACATTGCACAAAAGAAATTGATCTCATAACCTTTCAGTACCCCGCAGTAAAACTGAAGATAATAGGGCACACCAGAATCGTGACACTGCAAAGTACACCTGAGATACCTACTTAGTTACCAAAAAGGACAGTCGTATATTGTGAAGGCAGTCCTTTACACTTTCTACAACACGATTCTTAAAATTAAAGTTGAAATACTTAAAAGTATTAACAAAATTGGCCTGAGAGAGGCAGCATTGTGCCCCAAGGTATCAAAATGGCATATCTAAAGGGAGAAATCGAATACCAAAGGTTGACACTAACTCGGTGCTTTTATTTTGAAATTAGTTTCAGTGACGCGTATCCGTTATAAACAAAGCTAGCTGCTAGCAAAGAGCAAGGTCTTAAAACTTTGTTGAATGACTCGTTTAAGTGACTCTGGTTTATTTTAAACATGGACACCCCCGGCAGCTCATGTCAAGTGGAAAATGCTGGTTCGTCTTATTTAAATTTTCAATGTCGTAGCTAGGGGCTAGCTTAGCTAGAAGACTTGCATAGTGTCTTTAGCTCATAGTCTGAGCTGGCCATCAGATCAGGTTTAGTAAAAGGTGTCTTGTGTAAACCACAGCAAACTATGTGGAGAATCAAGCATTAAAACTCATATGTGAGTGGGACCAGTGTTAAAACAGTCTCATTTTCTTCCTTGTTGGCCGCAACTTCAGTTGTTTGACTATGAGGCTAGCAATGGCAGCTCAATAATAGCAGCTGTTCAATTAATATCTAAATTAGGAAGTTCTCGGTGTAGTGCATATGTAGTGTTGTAAACGTTTTTTAAGAGGTGAGCTGTTTTGTGTTATACACGAAAATATCTTAAGTGCAGTACTGAAGGTTAATGTTATTGTTGTATAGTGTCATAATATGAACTCCAATACTTGTTGTATGGGGATATTATAATCATTCCTAGTCTGTCTTTAACCTCAAACCAGCGTGCTTCAAAACTCACTTATCTCTCCAATCAAAGAAGACATTCAAATTAAAACTGATTTTTCTGTAGTTATATTTGCCATGCTAAATAAAATAGACAAGAAAACATTGCTAGTTTGAAAGGCAACAATGTTACAGACACTTCATTGAGGTCTGTCATGATCTTGATCCACTCTGTGTCCATGCTTGTGCAGACATATTCCTGCCGCTGTCATCATTGAGGCTGCTGATTCCCCCTCTGAGGCTACTCTCTGCAGCAATGTGGCAGGTTGCTCAGCGGAGAGATGTTCTTGATTATGATAAGCTGGATGAGTTTGTCACGTTGGTGACAGCAACAGCACCAGACCTGCTCAGTCCAAAGCAAAGAGGGAAACTGCTTCTAAGACTGAGAGCAAGAGTGAGTATTGTTGTTTTCTTTTTGAGTCTAAACTACCAATTTGAAAGGTGTTCATGTATCATCATACTTAATGGGTGTAGTCTGTGTTCTAACTCTCTTTTTGTGCACTCCGTTCAGATTATTCTTGAGTTGTGCAGAAATGAGGAAACAGCCAAGTCGTTGTGCATAGAGCCTCATCTGGAGAGAATCCGCCCAGCTGGATACAAAGGAGTAAGTGTGTGCAGTGCCTCATTGAAATCCTGTGAGAATGTGTTTGGTTCTATCTTCCATTGTCACAAACTCACAGAAGCCTCATATTTACTGGTTTGACAGCGTGTTGACATGCTGCTGCTGACTGTTTTCCAGAGTGGAGATGCAGAGGTGGATGCAGAGGTGGCTATTTTTGTTGAGCTTGTTCAGAAACTTTTGAAAGACCCCGCAGAGAGGGAGCATTTCTACCAGGCAAGCCAGCTTCATACATGACAAATCAGCAATTCTTTGTTTTTCCTTTTGATGCGTTATTTGTGGTTTTAAGTAACTGTTCCCTTTATGCCTCTCAGGAGGTTTTCCCTACAGAATATGGTCTCAGCTATGACACAGACATGCAGCTTCTTGTATGGGAGTTTCTGTCCAAACTAGAGAAACTCTTGCCTGTACCAGACCTCAGTCAGGTAGGAACTCTCCTCACTTACCAGTAACATGTCTGAATTTTTTTTTTTTTCACCAAATATTCTTTTTCCATTAGAAAGCTGTTAGATAAATGATTACAAAAACTTTCAGGATTTTAGTTTGAGTCCTGATGTGATGAGTAAAAGCTTTGGTTTTAAGGAATGTGACTTTTAAAATAAGTGTAAGAAACACAAGTACAGGTTACAGTTAAGGTAGATGAAGAGTTATATGTGCAAGTATGAAATATGCTTAGTTTTAAAACATTTAATGCTTTTCATCACAGACTGTGTCATGGCTGACATCCGCCCCCTCTGTGCTGAAGGACTGCTTACAACCACTATCAAGTCCTGATGACCTGAGGTCACTGCTGCAACACCACAAGTGCCTGGAGCACCTTGGAGCTCAAGGTAAACAGAGCACACTGCTGTCAAACCATTACAGTAGTAGGAGGAGGCTGACACCATCTGAAATGATTTTTACTGTAACTTTTTTGACTGGGTGTATGAGATGAGAAGGCACACAGGCATATTTTGTAAGTAAGTAGATAAAGATTATAAAATGCATCAAGCACAGGTTAGAGGAAGACACCAGACTAGCATTGAAAAAGACAAAATCTTGCAGAGAAACAAACAAGATCAGTTTCCCAAACAGTCAATAAATCCAAATTAAAAAAACACCCTGTTAGTATTATTTTTTTCTATTAAACTATGTGTGTTTTTTAATGTTAAACAGTTCAGGACCTATCTGGCTAGAACAGCTAAAAAGGCTAAAACTGTGTTTAAAGGCAACTAAGAGTAGTATAAATGGAAAAAGAGAAAGAACTTGCAGAAGTCTTGAGTGGAAATGAAGAAACCATAAATCAGTATTCTCCCTGTTTGTCCAAAACACAGGGTCCTAACTAGGGATGGGTACCTTTTACATTTGAAACATTATGGTGCTGGTGCATAGTTAATTTATTTATTTATTACACTTATAGAAAGATGAACATACAAAAAAGTAACAATACATAATTAATGGAACAAAAAAAACAACAGTAACGAGGCTTGTCGAGTAGCCCTCCACTCCTGGATCGGTACCGGTACTCAATGGTACCAGTTTTTGGTACTTTTGTGTGTGTTTATGTGGGAATAAATGTTTATTTGTTTGATAATAAATTCTCAAAGTTTTTCAATTTAACATTTATTCTTCGATATATAAACTTACAATGCTGTGTTCATGTCCAGCATAGAAAGTTGCTTTCTCTTTCACTCCCTCATAGTCACAAGGATGAGTTTAGGTACCTAAACATGGTACCTTTTGATTTTTAGTGAAATTGTACTCGGTACTACGGACAGAATCTGGTCAGTACCTATTATATTGAAGTACCTGATTCAGTACCCATCCCTAGTACCAACAAAACTAGGATTTCTGTTACCCTGCGCGTTTTAACACTAGTGGCACGTTGGTAGATAGTTTGCTATCAATAAAAATATTTTTGTTATAAAGTGATTTTTATGTATTTTATCTATTTCTATCTTTTAAAATATCTTTTAAAAACTGATGAGTGTTGATTCCTGCCTTTTTTAGATCAATACAACCACAAAAAAATTAAACATCAGCCACTGTGCTCTGTGATTTGCATAGGTACCACTGTTGAGATGTCCACCCAGGTCTTTGCGTGCTCCAAGTGCCCATTCTTCCACATGCAGGAGTCTTACCTCCTGCAGCACATCGAGCACAGTCACCCTGAGGAGTACAGCAAACTGCAGAGCGCTGCGGAACAGCCTGAAGCCTCAAGGAGGAAGATCCAGCGTCCTGAATTCCCAAAACCTTTCCCTATCCACGACAGGCCAGACCCACACAAGTGCCAGGAGTGCGGTAAAACCTTCACCCGGGCCTCAGATGTAACCCGTCACCAGCGGACTCACACAGGTGAGCGCCCTTACACCTGCGAGGAATGTAAGAAGGGTTTTAAGAACTCCTGGGATCTGACTAGACATCAGCGCATCCACACGGGAGAGCGACCTTTTCTCTGCTCGCAGTGCGGGAAACGCTTCACACAAATGGGGCTGCTCAAGCTACATTTCGAACGCACTGCCTGTGGCCAAACTTGCAACCCTCCCCTTGAATTTATGACAGAGGTTGTTGTCGCAGAGGAGACATCAGAGAAAGTGGGTGGTCAGTATAAATGCCAGAAATGTGGGGAGAGCTTTGGCAGCATCTTGGAGAGGCTGCGACACAGGCAGAGTCATGTGGTGAGGCGTCAGTACAAATGCTTGCTGTGTGAGAAGATATACAGCCGGGCATCAGACCTCAAGAGGCACCAGATGAAACACACAGGGGAGCGGCCATTTGCCTGTGAGTGTGGAAAAAGCTTCACGCATGTTTGGCTTCTGAATAAGCACCGACAGATCCATACCAGGGAGCGCGCATTTCCCTGCACAGAATGTGGAAAGAGCTTCACCCAGCTCCAGATCCTCAACAGGCACCTGCTGACCCACAGCGGCCAGCGGCCTTTCCATTGCTCCCACTGTGAGAAGAGCTTCAGCCAGCTGGCAAGCCTTACACGCCACGAAAGAACCCACACAGGGGAAAGGCCTTTTCTCTGCTCCACCTGTGAGAAGACGTTCTTGACACACGGGGAGCTGGTGAGGCATCAGCGCAGCCACAGTAACTTCAGGCCGTTCAGCTGCCCACAGTGCCCCAAGAGCTTTAAAACCAAAAGAGCTCAAAGCGAACACATCAACACACACACAGGGGAACGTTCATTTGCCTGCAACCGCTGCGGGAAAAGGTTTGCTAAGTCCACATCGCTTGTCCGCCATAACCTGACCCACACAGGGGAGCGGCCTCACCAGTGCTCACAGTGTGGAAAGACCTTTCTGACGTCTGGTGAGCTCCTCCTCCACAAACGGATTCACACAGGAGAGAGGCCGTATCCTTGCTCCTACTGCGAGAAGAGGTTCAGGTGCTCCTCAGACCTCAATATGCACATCAGGACACACACGGGGGAAAAACCACACAGCTGTCTGTTCTGTAAAAAGAGCTTCTCTACATCTACCAGACTGAAAAGACATGTGCGCACACACATGGAGAAGGGCGTTGTTGTGGAGACATTGAATCTTTGATGATGAATTGATTTTTTTATTAAAGATAAAACATACAATTCAAAAATCTGGTTATGTTTTTTGGTAAATTCCCCCAAAATGAATACGTCTTTCATTAAAAAAAACAAAAACAAAGAAATTTCTTTGGATGACAAAATTAGGGCCTGAAGTGTTCAACCATATCTGATAGGTTAAAGTCCCTTTGACAAATGTGAGGCCTCACCAAGTATTTTAATGAGGGGGTATTAAGCCTTTGTTAGGCTTCATACTGTCTCTCTGGTACCCCTGTCATAGCCTTACGTGATTTATAACTCTAAAAAATCCTTTATTTTTTAATACCAGTCACAGGATCTAGTGATGTCCCGATATAACTTTTCTTGGGTTCCAATACTGATACTCATACCTGGGCTTTGGGTATCGACGATACCAATCCAATTCCAGTTTTAAATAATAACCTGCATGCTCTACTGTGGGGTAAGGCTGGTAATGTTTTGAGTAAAGGACAAAAAGTGAGTATATGGACTTACTGAAGTAAATATTTGTCTAAACTAAGAAATGTTTAAATGTTAACCAGCAAAGCAATGCTTCAGAATGTACAAAAGTTCTATTTAATGCTAAACTTTAAATCCTGTAGATTGATGATGCAGCAAAAAACAAAGAAAGTGCATCAGAGGTTACATTTCAAATTAAATAGCAAAGAGCACTGGTTATAAAAAGGCATAGAGCTGGTTGCCTGGATCAGCACCATGGATCGGCCCCTTCCTTACTGATACAGGTCCAGCTTTGAGGGGTACAGATACAACATATAACCACACAGAATTATGTGGATCTGCATATCTTTAATATGAACACCAAACATCACTTGCACACTCATGTCTGACACAACTTCATAACTTCTCTTGCTGAAAAATCTCAGAGTGGGAACACTGAGGCCTGAAGCACAAACCATCACGCTGTCCCTACTTCTCAGAAAGTAACTCAAACACAGAAGCATTGCTGCACAGAGAAGAAAAACAGCAAATGTGACATCAAGGAGGTATTTTATTTCGATGTTTCATTTTTTTTATTTTCAATGATAAGAACAAATTAATTCTGTCTATTGGAAGACAGTGGACTAGATTAAAGTAAGGCATCTTTAAGAAAATGTAAAATTATATGACAGAGGAGAACATGATAGATTTTTGGCAACTCCAGCAGGTATTTATTTAAACCAATCATGAAATGAGCTGTGACTACACAAATATTGAACCATCACTTGTGGCATCAGTGAAAGAAATCAAGCCCTTTCAAATTAAAAGCCATTTTTACCCTTCTCATAAGTCTCCTCAGCACTTGGCCTTCTTGCAGTAGTTCTCCACGATCTCTGGCATGATGCTCTCGTCCTCCTCCACGTCCTCCAGCACAGTCTTACCAAGCAGATCGTAGATGTTTTCGGCTGGGATGCCGATGGGCTCAGCTACCTTCACTGCCAGCATGTCCTCGGTCAGAGTAGCTCCTTTTTGGATGCTGACTTTGGCTACTACTGACTTACCCAGCTGAAGGAAAGGAAAACAGAGAAGAGAAAATCACATTTGTCTCACATTTTGATGTATTTTCTTGTGGAGGAAGGAAATTGTACCTTCTTACAGAACGGCTCCTCACATGGTAATATCTGCTTGAAGCCGCTTCCCATGGCTATCTCAACCGTGCGGATGGAGCGAACCAGCTCAGCAAGCTCAGAGGGCTCCAGAGAGGCTGCATGATCACTTCCTTTCCATGTCTTGTTAAAGGTAACGTGACGCTCCAAGACCTTTGCCCCCATAGCCACAGCAGCAACTGAAACACAGATCCCACTCTCGTGACCAGAATATCCAACGGGAATATCTGGAAATTCTTTTTGGTATTCCTGCGAATGACAAGTTTGAGTGCACAAAATCAAGTTTACTTATCTGCTGTAGAAAAGGTTTTTGTTACACCTGCAGCACAGCAAAAATTAGCTTAGATAAGCATGAACACTAGAAACAGGCAGCATGACTTGTCCAATGACAACAAACTGCCACCAAACACCTCAGGAAATGGAAAACCAAAGTGGTAGGACAAACTGCTCAATATTGATATAGGCCAATGTTGGTCATTTTTTTAACATATTGGCATCGGCCGATGTGTCAAAGTGGGCCGATATTTACTCATCAGTTGCCGTCCATTTTCAAAGCATCTTGAACGATCTTTCAAGACCCAAATAATATTGTTTTCTATGACTTAAGCCCTGTTTCCACCAAGCAGTCCGGTTTAGATCAGTACAGGATCTGAGATCAGATCGGTTTAGTCTGGCACCCCTACAGAAGGGTGCCAAAAAGTGTGACGGATCATCTTGGTTATTTAGGGATCCATCCCAGGGTTAGTTGGTGGAAAAATGCGTGCAGTGCCGAGACAAACCAAACTGAACCGCTTGGTGGAAATGAAGCTTATGTGTACACCAAAAGTACCAAAGAAGAGTGGACCCTCTTTAATGCCTCTCTTCCTGTTTTTGATCCAAAAAAAACCTCAGACAAAACGTACTTTTTTGATTGCATTCATCTGGGGCGCTCCATCCTTTGATCCCCTCCATGGTCGTAATTTCTCACGATCGCACCACTCTCTCTTTTTGAACCACCTTGACATATCATCTCAGATTGTGTTTTTTTTATTATCAATATTGGAACCGGTAAATATTGGCCATAACAGCTATAATAATATTGGATATCAGTATTGGCAAAAAATTTCATATTGGTGCATCCCTAATTCTGACTCACAAAAGAACTGTTGCTGAAATGAAACCAACTGCACCTGAGCAAAGCTTAGTGCTCGATATTGGAAGCTGCTAGCATAGCTGCTGTATTTTAAAGGGATCCATCAACTTGAAATCTGACTGCTGCCACTTTCTCACCAGTATCACCCTGAGGTGGACATTTTTAAAGTCCAGGGGATAACAGCTGGTGCACTGCAGGATGGTGAAGTTTAGATTGTATTTCTTCAGTGTTTTGTAGACCTGGCGCATCCTCTCCAATGACTGCATCCCACTGGACACCACCATGGGTCTTCCTGAGACAGGACAGATGAAGATGTTCAACAGAGCTGTCATAAATTTAAATTATCCCAAGCCGTTACCTTTCACAACTGCTCTTTTACTCAGCTAAAAAAACAAAAACAAAAACAAATAGAAAAACACCTGAAGATTTAATTCTATACCTTTCTTTGCAATTTTCTCCAGGTAAGAGAAGTTGCTGGCATCAGTAGAGGTAACTTTGATGAATGGCACATTGATTTCATCCAGGAAATCCACTGCCATCTAACGAGAGTAAAATGAGGTTCAGCTTACACCTGTTTTAAACTGTCAGAAAAACCTTCTACTAAAAGTCTTTTTCTTACCCCATCTGTTGCTGATGCGGTGAAGAAGATCCCAACCTCCTCTGCATATTTCTGCAGTTCTTTGTATTGCTCATGGCTGAACTCCAGGTGGCGCTTGTGTTCGCCATAAGTGTCCCCCCAGGAGTTTTTATTCAGGTAGGGGCGCAGCAGGGCTTTCTTGTTAAATCGGCACGCTATTTCACTCTTCTGGAATTTGGCACAATCTGCACCGCAGTCCTGACGGATGGTGTAATTGAGGGTTAATGAAGGTAAGATTGATTAACAGTGTGCGACTTAATAATTGTTAGTCTTAGGGTTCATTTAGAGTCCCACAGTATTACAGAGAGTAACCAATACATAATGGCACACAGACCAGATATGTCTGAAGAAGAAGAATTCATTGAATGTCTACAACTCAGTTGTCTTCCTAACACATGGTCTTAACAAAATGTAATAGTTTCATTTAACCTTGGCACAAAGAATTATCAATCAATCAATTAATCAATCTTTATTTATGTAGCACTAAATCACAAGAAAAGTTATCTCAAGACACTTTCCAAAAAACATTAAGGGGTCTGTACCCGTTAATGTTTCTAAAACTTTATTAACAGAAACCCAACATCAAGACAGATAAAAAGTATCATCTCATCTTAACGCACCACGAGTACAGCACTTTGCAGCATGTAGCAAATTACAATGGCAAGGAAATTATTTCCTGTGGGCAGAAACCCCGGATAGAACCTGAGTCATGTTGGACAGACATCTGCTTCGACTGTCTTATAGGTAGAGAGGAGGGTAGTTTGGCTACTTATATCCATAAGTACATAAATAAATAAAAGTGAAAATTAATACAAAAATAATTGTGGAAACAGAATTAAAGATGCTATGAGGAGGATCTGTTTGGATTGCACTCCCTCGCCACCTTGTGGCCCTGAGTCTCCGCACACGGTTGTAAATTACTTTTAGTGAGGCGTGTGTTTGTTTTGGAATTAAATGGAGATCGGATCAAAACAATTTTTTTTTTGTTCAAGACAACTTTTTACTGGATACGATGCACTGAGGGAGGGGACTTATCAGTACAGTTATGTAGGGCTATGGTTTGAGAAAACGTAGTAGCCAGCTATATGTTAGTCCGGTGCTCCAACATATCTGTATGCTAACGTGACAATAAGTAAACATTGTCAGTTTAAACTTAGCAGCCTGTCTGTAATGTGTAATGTTAGTAAATCCTGATTAGCTATGTCCTGCCAGTCATCTACCAATCAGAGCTAACGTAATTCAGCTAACCTCACTCTTCATTTTATTGATAGACTCTCAAGTTCTAACAGACCTCTGCAGAATAACTGCTGTATGCAGGTTGGAATGAACATTAGCACTAACAGCTTAGCCCCTGTGTTATAGAGTGATACAGCTCGAGCTAAAGGATAATTAGCCTTTAGCTCGGGCTTTATTACTCTCCCATTTAGCTTTCTTCTGCTCTTCTGTCTTTTTTCTTTCAGTTAGGCTCCTGTATCCACCATCACCACAAAAATTAATCTGAGAAATCGTTTTTAGCAGATGAAAACACAGGTCTCTGTTTTTTATCTCTTCTTACTGATTAATCTGGTGAAACTGAAAGCTAGGAAGTAGCAATTTAGAATAACATGTAACAAGCAATACTGGCGCTGATAATATCATTTTAAAGTGTGTATTATGATCAGGCATATATCTCGAAGGGAGACTTTTCCAAGATCACTTTCAAAGTCCTCACAGCCACTTTAAATATCAATAAATATCAATAAACAAGTAAATAATAGCGCCCTGCTCTCATATTCATTTATTTTATGTGGCAATCACTTTCAGAATGAAATACAGCAGAAAATAATATTTAAATGACGGGGCGGTCTTAAGTGTTACTTGGGTTGAACTGTTTGCCTATTGGTGGATCCACATGTGAGTGAACACATCTATATGATGTGAGAACTAAACAGAGTTACCATTATAGGGTGTGATCAGTGCAGCATGTTTTGGTTAAGACATTCTAGCTGTTGTACATACATCCTGTTTCTTGTTTACAATCGGTTTCCCTCCCTTTAGTATGTAAACAAAAGGCTAACGTCTGAGAAATTAGTCTGTCAGCATTAAACACTTTCACTTATTTTATGACACAATAAAAACTTTATGGGCAACGGTATGTGTATACTCCTTAACACTGAAAAAGCCGTTTTTTTTTTTTTTTTTTTCCTGTAGAGTCACTTTCTATGCCACAGAGCAACATGGATCTGATATGTGAACATGCTGACAAACTGGCACCAGTGTCTGACTTCATATAACGTAAAGGGAAATAATGTAGCTGTAAGTTTACTGAAGGAAAATGCTGACTCTGAAGTTATAAATAATAATTGTGAAATAAGCTCTATTCATATTTGAATTTTAAAAAAAAGTCTGTGTCACACCATATGACGACATAAAACCCTGGATAATCAGTTTGGCGACTACAATTAGAATCAAATCTAAAATTTTAAATGCCACACAAAATTTTAAAAACTTGGAAAAAAAAAAATTCTTATGCTTTGACATCACTCACTCAAATATAACATCCTCATTTCGCATAAACTACTAGGTCTTATTTTTATTACCTTTGCCATCTTAATCATTCTCTTGGCAGTCTCCAAGTCTCCCTGGTGGTTTATTCCAATCTCAGCAATGATGAAGCACGGGTGGTCGCCTCCAATCACTCTGCCGGGGCACAGCTCAAACGTCACAGGCATTTTTCGCTAAAATAACTGCAAAGACTTTGTAGTTAGCTGAAAATGGTACAGTGGAAAGGAGACCAGATCTGTAGAAAACCCCCTCACTGACTCACCTGTGTCCCAGTGAGAGATCAAAACTATGACCACACCTACATGCTTTTTATTTTATGATGGGTGTAACAAGAACGACAAGGGGGTGTATGGCTGTTGGTATTCTCACTTCAATCAACACGTTTGACTTTAATGAAACACAAGTTAGTGTGTGTGGCTTACGTTGTGTCTGCAAGTTCATTGGCTTGTTCATTACTGAGTGTTTGAAAATAACCTTTGTCTCCATAAACAATCAAACATCAGAAGCTACCTGTTTTTATCTTGACCCATCTCCAAAACCATCAAACACTAAGAAGGAAAGAGAAGAAACTGCCAGAACAGACATGAAACATGAAATTGTTGGGCTCAAATTGGGTGGAACCAGGAGCTGTATAATGATCAGACATCCTGCTTTTGACATTTGCATATTGATTTATATCCGTCTCTGTGCTTAGCGTAAATATTTAACTAGTGTGCAAGGTGATCAGATTGGGATATTATCTTGCAGAACATTTAAAGACAATGAGAAGACAGTTGAACGAGGAAAAAAGATCATTTCCATCATACCTGAGAAAGTTGAGGTATGAAGTTGTGCTTTTTATTTCCCTCTTTTTTGAAATGGCAAGCAATACTGAAACAGAGACTACTTCATGTTGACCTGTCTGAAAAATCTGTCTGTTAGTTAGAAAATAATTTACCCAGCAGCTCACAGTGTGTGCACGCTGAGGGCTTCACCTTGAGATCTCTTAAAATTGAAAAAAAGAAAGAAAAGGTGTGCCCCAAGGTTCTGTCCTGGAACCACTGTTATTTACATTTATTGCAACTGCACAAGTCACCATGTTCCAAATTTTCATTGTCTCATTTATTTGTGGACAATACAGTTATTAACTGCTCAGCTACATCTCAGTGTCAGGTTTACTGAGAGGAAGCTTTCACACTGTCCAGGACACGTTTCAAAAGTTAAAACTGATTTTGAATCTGTACAGACTAAAACTCATGATGTTTACAAATTTAACGGCAAAGTCACTGCACCTGCTATCTGTTAACACATCTTAGGGTGATGTGAATAAGCCCAAATCTACTCATGCATCTTCTTGGATTTCTAATTGATTTTTTTTTTTGTCTTTAAAGCTTCATACTCAAATGATGAAAGTTTAAGTTACAGTTGGGATTCTACTCCATGTATAAATCTTTTTTTTTTTTTGCCTCTACTTTCATTCTTCTGATTAACTATGGCGATGTTCAATATATTCATACATCATCTTGTCTTTGTTCTTTGGATGCTGTGAACCATGGAGCTTTATGAGGCTGTTGTTAATTTGCTCCTGTCATGTTCAAGTTTTTTCAGCATTTCAATTTAGGTCAAAATTCTGAAAAAATAAATAAATAAATAAATAATAATAAAAATAAAATACACAACTAAAAATAAGTAAAAAATAAATAATTTAAAAAAAAAGAAGAAAAAAAAGCCTGTAAACAATTACATTATCCGAATGTTTAAAAGCACTTAAAGGCTAACCCTGGCTTCCATAACTTTGTTTAATTATGTTGCTGCTGTTTTTGGCCAGGACACTCTCATAAAAAAAGATTTTTTTAAAAATCTGTTAAAATTAGTCAGGTGTTTCTTTGTTAAAAAAAATTAAATTAGGTCTTCCTTAGAAATTAATAAAAGATTTTTCCCTGATATTTGCTGGGATTCCCTTAATCAGAAAATTGAATTACATGGGACCATCTCTGCAGCAATCTGCCTTCATCCCTAAAACAGGGTCTACTTTAAGATTCTTCTAAAATTAACTCAAAAGCTCTCCAAACTCACAGTTACAGATACTTTTTGGATCCCATTCTATACATATTGTCCTGTTTAAACAACTATGGATTATTGCTGCACGTTATTTTTTAGAGACAAGGCTTCTGAATAAGCCCCTAACATCCCCTGCACAATCTTCAAGATACCATTACTGTTGTTTTTTCATGGCATGAAAAAAAGTACACTTTCCATCAGACAGACTCAGAGGCTTGGAGTGTTGCTTGCTCATGTGACACCAAATACCATTTATTAGGGCTTTACAAAGACTACAAAATCCTCCAGATGAGTTAAATCACTGTCTCTGTCTATTTACATGATATGTTACATACAAATGTACAAAATATAAAACATTGAAGGACAAATGTTTCACCCGAACAGAATAAAACTTTTTTCTTAACCCAGAGTAAATGCTATGATTTTTTTTTTTTAACTGAGACTGAACTGCAAAGTGTTTAGTGGAATAAAATACCAGTTGAATATTGAGAGTATGGTGTACACTGCTGACGGTATCAACATTCTGCGAGCTTAGGAACTCATGCGCCTATAAGAGGAGAGTGTTTGAAAAGCTGGAGTAACATATGAAGCAACCTGTTGTGATATCTACCCCTTTATCCTGCAACTGCCCATCCTTGCAGACACGAGGCAGGCCGAGGCAGGCAGGGGAATGTGAGACTTGGCTGCAGAGACACACGTGAAGCTGAACATAGGTAGGATTGTAGAGGATAGGATTGTCCTGAGGTTGAGACAACGTGACGTCTTGGTCTCTAACGGGCTTTTACTGACCAGTAGCACCTGTTGGTTGTTGGTGAATGTATACAGTACGGTGTCAGGTCAGCTTCGGTGCCTCCGACAGCCTGCAAGTCTGACGTGGCGGTAGGCTTGGGTTGTAGTGTCCAGAGAGGAAGTGTTTTTCAGGAACATCAGGCATTCCTACTGACGGAGGAGATGGGGTAATAAACCAGAAAAGTGCCTATTAAGTGTTCTCAGGCCGCGGTATTTGTGAGTTCCAAACAGCTTCATACTGTACACCGTATACCTCCTGCATAGGCAAAACATCCAACCACCACTAGACACACACCTGCCTCTGACAGCGTGTTGAGTTTTTGCATTTCTTTTTTTTTTTTCCTCTGTTTTGAAAGTACAATAATTTACTCAGCGGGTTAAGCATATTGTAACATCAACAGGGCAGAATGCATCTTGATCCACTGTGCAAGACTGAAGTATATACAACCCACCCCAACCTCAAAGTGTGCAAAACCAACCCACTTGTTAAACAAAGAGAGGACAATCAAAATTCAAAATGGCTTCCATCCAATACACACATACATAATGATAAAGGTCTCTTCTCAATGCATCCCCATTAAAAAGCTTCAAAACATGCTCATCAGGCTAGAAAACCCAAAACAGTTTGGTTGTGCTCCTGTCAGTTCAAGTGAGCCCAGCTCAACTGGGTGAAAAAAACAACTTAAAAACACCCCATCCCTTTTTAAATTTTTTTACAATATTGGTCAGATATAATTCAAATACAGCATCAACTCTTTTATACTTTGAATGTCAGAAACAAGAAAGGGAGCTTTGGAGGAAGAGAGAAACAATAAGAAAAGAGTTTTTTTTGTTAAACTACAATCTGCTTCTTTGATGGGTCAAGAAGCAGATAATCATCATCCGACATCACATCTCTTTTTCTCACTTTAGCCAATGGGAGCGGAGTACGCGTCCCAAAACTTTGCACAATTAAGGCAGTGAGAAAGCACCAGAATCACTATTTATTTATTCAGCTCCAAGCTGATCTTGCATTTAAAGTACTTTGGATTTTTTGGTACATCATGGATCTCAGATGGACGCAGATGCTGAGCTATTAAATGAGTACCGTTAAGTTCCACACAGGACACTGTCAGCTCGTGTCATTCAGTTCGGTAATACCAAGGTTTTGTCGACTGATCAATCTCTGGAATAGCTTTTTTATCATATCTGGCAGTAAAAGTGGGTTCATTCTTCTACATTTGAACATCTTTTGCTTTTTTTCTGCAGATATCTAAAAAGTGTCACAAGAATCCAACCTTTTACAAGTCACTGTTAGCTTAGCCCTGACCCCTGAAGTAACATTTACAAAGCAGCAGTCACGCTATGCTGCTTTGTAATACAATGTGTAAGTAAATTCCCACTCAGTTATATTCCTTTTTTCTTTTCTTTGGAAACTTAAAGAAATTGAAGTCAGACAAAGAAGAATCAACCAATCATCCACTTTTTAGCATGATTGGTGTAGGTGTATCTGCCGTGGCTTGCTTAGCACATACTTCAACGTGAGCTTCATGGCTAAAGGTGCTCTCTCGAACTGTCATTACAATTTCTTTCTATTAAAAAAAAATAGCCTGTAAATTGGTCCAAAAATTCACTCCATGGTTCCACATTGTTCACCATAATTTGGAAGGCTATAGCTGAAGCTTTATGCTCCTAGCTAGCAACCAGCAGCTCAGCAAGTAAGCTAACAAGGCCAGGTGTTTGAAATATAGATCTAAATCTGTCTAATTCTGTCAACTTTGTTGGCTTGAGTAAAAAAGTATTCCTAACTGAATGAGTCGTTCTGTGTTAATATTTGCAGTTAATTCTAAATGCTACTTAAGCAACATTTAAAACTTTTCACTTCTGTTGCTTGCTTTTAATCAGCCAAGGCTTCAAAGAAGACCACTTCTAAATCTTTGAAATGATTTTTAAACAACAGCCTGTGAATATTTGACAGGTGTACTTTTCTGACTTACAGCTTTTAACATTTGTTGTCAGAGGTAGGGGTTTAGCTAACGGTCACTTGATACATTTCCATGACTTCCAGAGGGCGCTTCATGCTGTTTAAATGGCGTATTCACAACTATGAAATGACAGGCAGTGGAGCAAGGAAGGCCAGAAGCAACTAAATCTACAACCACGGTCTACTGTGAGTTGCGATGTCAAGTCTCTGTGTGCGTGTTTGTGTGCACATTTGGCAGTAAACCAAATAGAAACATTGGCACTTCTCCACTTTCTTTCTTCACAGTAGCAGTGTGGCTGGATGACCCACAGACAATGCGCTTTCGTTGTGCTTGTTATTGGCACGCGGGGCAGCAAGGAGCGGCTTGGCAGTGCCTGACACTGAAGAGGTTCAGGGAAGGAGACAAGCACCATGAGGCTGATGGCTGTGAATCATATGTGAATGTTATGAAAAAACTTGTGACGGTTTGTAGAGGCTTTTTAAATCTCTTGATTCAACCCGATCTGTTGGCAATTAGGAGGTGCAGAATTGTCTCCATGCTCAGAAAAGGCAATGACCACCAAAAGGAGGTGATACAGCAGTAAACAAGGAGCAGTATCCCTTAGCCCTACACTTTTAAGTTGTAACTAGTGAGGAGCCAGTTTAATTACTGAGCTGGTAAGCAGTTTTTTTGTCCTAAAAGCAAAAGACAGATCCAATAAACCTGTAAGATCTAATTTGTGTTCAAAGAAACACGTGACTACTAGAGGGCGTTACATCACCTGAAAATGAACGATTTGGATCGTCTTGGTGGCTGGGGTCAGACTGTCGTGCCCTAACAGTGGTATAATAATACTCCCTTGCTCCATGACACTTTGGCAGGCTGGATTGTTGGTCGTGGGGGCTTGAACCAATCAAAAGCCTCCCTGATTAAAGGCCAGAGTCCTCCTGCTGCCAATGTCAAGTGCATATGTATGAGTGTAAGTGTGTGTGAGAAGCACCTCTGTAAACAAGGAAAGACATAAACAATAGAACCCAACCCCCCATTGTAAACATCTGAAGATATATCTGGGATACAAAAAGAAAAATCCAGTTCTGTTATGTCAAACTGTTGGCTTCTTTTTTCAGACACTTTGGAGACCCAAAGTTTAATGAAAAAGGAGAGATGTGATTTACTCCTCAGAGGAAACTTCAGAGGAACTTCTGTCCCTCATCAGACACTTCCTGCCTTCACATATATGAAAAGTTGTATTCTGAAATGTTATACACCCCTTGAAATAAAAATACCAGCTGACTTCAAATGTGGTGAATTAAAATCTGTGATTATCTTTCTGACCGAATTGGCTGCAGCACGTTAAATACAATAATCTGGTTAAATATTGCACAGTTTTAATGTAAAAATAAGTGTTTTCTGTCAAATGGCAGGTATACCATTCTAGGTAATAGAACTTTTCATATATTAAACATCTGTGCACTTTCTGTGTGTCTGCTAGTGAAAGAGGTTTAAAGGTTCCCAGGTGTCTCATAGTGCTGACTCCAGCGAAGAGTCCAGCTGATCATCGTGGTGACTGGTGCTGTCACTGTCGCAGCTCTGTGTGCTGGAGTAGTTAGCTGCCTCCTGCAGTCGTAGCAGCATGTTCATCTGAAAACAAACAGAAAAAGAGACAGCTCTTAATAACAGATAACTAAGAAAAATCTTTATTTTTTAAAAGGATTCTTTATCATTTTGAGATGGGGCCATTTTCACCATATGTGTATATAACTCCATGATAAATGGTTGGATTGCTTTGCAGAACAATGAAAGACAAGGTCACCATAATTTCTGACAGATGTAAAAGTACGATCCAGATCCTGGCAATATTCTGGATACTAAGATCCAGAATATGAAATATGTACCTGGTCATTGTAATTTCCAACACTGGAAAGGGAAAGGGAGTATAACATTAAAGTCGGACTTAAGTGTTGGTGACAATCACAATATGCTTAGCAGAGGTCTGTGCTCTCTGAGTGCTTTTCTATTTGTGGCTTTTTATCTTCTGCTATTTATTGTGTCTTTTCATCCGTCTGTTATTTTATTATATATTTATTTTTTATTTACTATTTGTTTTTATTGACTGTGTTTTTATTCTTTGTGTTTTTATTAGGGGTGGGAGAGTACCGATACCTGGTATCGGTATAGGGCTGATACTAGCCTTACTGTAAAAATTGATGATACCAGCAAAGCAAAAAAAATCTTGCGTCAAGTGAGTTCTTCTCGCCAGTAGTTGGCGCTACATTGCTGCGGTTTGACACCAAGGTGAATATGCGCCAGGTCCAGACACTATGAGTGAACCAGGGAGAGATAACAGTTAAAATATTTTATTTTTCACTTCAGTATGTTTTTAAAAAATACTTCAACTCTGAAAGTTGTTTTTTATTGTTCTTTTTCTTTTTTTTGTACTTTTGTTAATTTATTAAGAACAAACCATAAAATCAAAGAGAACTTTATGTGTTTTATATTGAACTAAATGGCAGAGTGACTGTGCTGTCTTTGTTTAAAATGACCTGTCACTGTTAATTGAAATTTAATGTTTCAAAAGTACTAGTGGTATCGGTACCCGGTATCAGTGAGTACTTCAGAAGAAGTACCCGTACTAGTATTGGTCTGAAAAAAAGTGGTATCCAACATCCCCAGTTTTTTATAGATCTTGTTTTTAAGCTTGTACAGCACTTTGCTCATCTGCATTTTTTTTAATGTGCTTTATAAATAAAGTTTGATTTGACTTGAATATAGTAAAAAGTAGGGAAACCGTGAACAACACCAATGCACTGGATGTCTTTATTCACATATGAAATAAAGCATCTACCTCAGAGAGTTGAAACCTGGACATACTTTCAGTGACGTCAGCCACTGTCCTCTAACAATGGCAGACACCATGTCAGATATATTGACTCCAACTTCTGGCCAATCAAGAAACAGGCATTCAACACCTATGTCTCTGGCCCATAAACTTTGTCTTTAAATTTTAAAGGGGATTGAGGCACTTTTAAAACCGTCCAGTAAATGGCTGCAATAAAGCTGCAGAACTCTTACCCCTGCTACAGCTCTAATGGTCTGAATAATGCAGATGCACTGCTGCATCTGGTGCTTTGCTTTAAGTGTTCTTAAAATGGGCTTTAGCACACCTGCTCTCAAACTGGTCTCACCTGGACCAAGACACACACACTCACACACACACACGTATGCTCAAGCAAGTTGTCTTTGGATGACTACTCCTTAATTTCTTCTGGGCTGCAATTAACCACCAAAGGGAAATTTAGTCTCTCCCTCACTTCCTTTTTTGAATGGTCCATTTGTGTGTGTGTATGTGTTCCTTAGCTTTGGTTGATACCCATTAGCTCCTTTTTTTTTAGGTAAAGCCAACACTAACACAGGTTTCTGTGAAAGCGTATTTAAACCAATCACCCTAAAGATGAACTTGTATTTAGCTTGTCAAATCTTTTTTTTTCTTTGTCAATATACCTCAGTCTAGACCTTTGGTTTTATCTGTGCATACACGAAACAGTAAATAGAGCAAAAAAAAACAGGTGAGAGTGGGAAATAACGTGGGAAAGAGCTATATGTTTACCTCATGGGGCCTGTGACCTAAACAGCTCGGCCCTACTGACACTAACAAGGACTATTCACCAGAACAAGCTTCATTGTTTGGTTTGGGTTAGCAGCCCACTCATCTTTGCAACATACATTAACATATAATAGTACATTTCTCACCAGTGGGTCCCCCTCAGTGTCACTCTGAGACACCTGCTTGGATGAGGCTCCCTCCTTGGACGAACTGTAGCCATCGTATCCTACGTCCTCTGGCCTCAGTTGGAGCAACGACTGGCCCTCCTGCTGCAGCGCGGCGGCGTTCCACGGGTATGTGTCATTCACCCACTTGGATGGATCCTCCCATGCGGCTCTTTTGCCGTATAGCTAAAGAAGGAGGAGAGGAATGACGTGTCAAGAGGAGATACTTATGTTGTCACACATTTGCTATAGTCAAAGCAAGCTCACATTTTCTATCCACACGTAGGAATTATCTTCATTGTTTTCTTCTGAGCTTTATTACTCACCTCATTTGATTCAAATACCTGAACTAGTCATTGAGAAAAATGTTCTTTTGACTTATTTCCCTTGACTGAAGCGTTGAATTACGCAGGCATCAAAAGCCAAAGTTCTGCAGAGCATCCCTTGAAAGTATGGCTATAATTTCATAGTTGCACATAATTCTTGATGCATCAAACTAAAAAAGTATGTAAATATTTGTCATGTGAAGACATTTTAATCAGTCTTAGAATGCATTTAGGAAGTTTAATCCTTAATTTAAGGTATTCTAAAGACTTTTATCTGAAAGGAAAGAACAGTGACTGAACTGGTCAAATACCTCTGATGGAGTTAACAGAAAAAATATGTGTTCTGATTGAGCGCTGACAAAACTGTGCCTTTTTTAGGTTGTCCAAATAATGTGATAAAGTTAATAATTTGCATCAAATAAAACACTTTACTGAATATTTATGACTTTATGGGTCATCACGTTATTTCCGTATGAAGTTTTTTTTTCTCACGCTCTATTGACTTCTGTCCACACCTTTCAATGTCTCTTACAAGTCCCTGTTTATCTTGACCGATAAAACTACTTTATTAAATAAATAAAGCTTTGACCACATGAAAGCTGTTGTGGCGTAGGTAATTCAGAAGTTTGCGCATTTTTTGATCTAAAGTTGTCCTGATCCTGATCTCGGCTGTCAGATCAGTGCTGATCCAGGCATTGTTCGATAGATCAGGGTTTTCAGGTGATCATCTCAACCAAATGTTTTATGTCAGCTTTCGTAAACTGAAGAATGCAAAGGCATTCGAAACGCCAAGGCTGAAATGTTAGCAGTGTGAACTTTTTTAATAACTAGAGAGTAAAAAAAATAGTGGAGTAAAATTTTGATTTTAAAAGTATGTTACTTCAGGATTTACCTGCAGCCCCTCCCTCACAGCCTCCAGCAGGTAGGGTACCAGTGAATAGTTCCACAGGTCAGTGAACCAAACCCGAGAACCTTCTACATCCATGGGACAGGACAGGAAGAGGCGAGGGCCTGCACACACAAAGAAGTTTGATAAAAAATGAGACAATGCAGGCAACACACAAGGATCATGGAGCAAGAGGAGCATCATCAACCCAGGATTACAGCCTCACTTAAACTCAGGCATCATTGAAGAATTGAAAATGGTCTGGTAGTGAATAAGCAGAAAACTATACAGGGTGTGTGTGTGTGTGTGTGTGTGTGTGTGTCTGACCTATTGTGACATCAGAGGAGCTGTGTGCCTCCAGGAAGCCGTTGAGGTGCTGCCAGGTCTTGGGGATCCAGTCAATAATCTTAATCAGGTCATTGCTGCGCATGTTCTTATGGATTTCTGTCTCTATCAGCTTCCGCCGCAGGAAACGGCCGAGGAAACCTTTGACCGGCTCTGTGTGATTGGTGCACAGAACCCACCTACAGAAAGCAGAGTTTATTATCAAAGCAGCTCTTATTAGAGATGATGATACACACACACACAGATAGATAGATAGATAGATAGATAGATAGATAGATAGATAGATAGATAGATAGATAGATAGATAGATAGATAGATAGATAGATAGATAGATAGTTGAAGACACACAAACCTGAAGTTGTGATGGAGCTCGAGGTTGGGAGACGATGACACTCCCTGGTTCATGGTCCCAATAACATAAGGGCTAAACAAAGATAAACAGAAGCTACATTAAACAGGAAAATCAAATCCAAAATAAAGTATTGTGTCTTATTTTACATGTTTGCATAACATTTTGTCTTGGCTTGTATTTCCAGATTGATTTGAAGCAGTACTGACACAGTTTTTAGGTTTAAGATACACGGTTGAAATTTTGTCTTTTGAAAGACCAGCACAGTAAAATGACATCCACTTCTCACTGATTTTTTCTGACTCACCATTTGTGGTACTTGCAGTTGAGGAAGCCGTTGAAAATATCACTGAGAGAACCAATGTGGTGCAGGTTGTCTAGTATGACCACAGTGGGGAGCTCTGTGTCTGTCTCCTCAGAGTTACACTGTTCTGCCAGGGTCGACAGGTACTGACGCAGGTCCTGAGGAAGGAAGCATTAATTGCAGTTAATGAGGATGTAATATGTTGAACCTAAAAGGCTTCAAGTGAGTGTTTTACTCACTGTTGCCCCAGCCCTTTTGTCTTTTATATTTATGTCAAACTCTTTCATGGAAGTATTAATGCAAACTCAGAAAGGGATTAACATTTTAATCCAAGTTTTCAAGCTGCTCATCCTATTGTATTATGCTTTAGCTTTATCAGCTCCTCTCATATGGGTAAATTAAAGAGAAAAGTGTTGTCACATTGCGCTTCTGAACCTTTTCTTCATGGATCATTTTTCCTCCTACCTTGCTGGAGTTCTGGTCTACGTTAAAGCTGGCCACGTTGTGCTCTGTCACCTCCTGCCCCATCTGGGAAATGATGTACTCAGCCAGCTTGGCAGCCAGGAAGGACTTGCCGGTGCCGCTGGGTCCTGAGAGAATGATGCGACGGTGTTCCATCAACAGGTTGAGGTACCGCTGGATTATCGGTTTGGGGATCAGTGTGTCAAACACCAGGCTGTCAATGCTGTTCTCCTTTACGCCTTGGAGAAGAAAGGAGTGAGAAAATCAATTAATCAGAAAGAGGTAAAACCGATGTTCCTAAATTTCATTAGAGATTCAACTTAATACATATTTTGCTGCAACGAAACATTTCTTCTTGAGGATGAGATGCAGGCTGTAATCCTAACATAGAAACTCCTTGCTCCCTTGCTGCTGTACCTTTGAGATTGACCTTGATGACGTTGTTGTCGCCCACTAGGTAGCCGCAGGGAAGCAGCTCAGGCACTTCAGAAGTGTGGGAGCGAACCACCTCGCCCATCCTGTAGCAGACGATGCTGTCTGAGCTGAGGCCAAGGCTGGTCAAAGGGTCCACGCGAAACACGTACTCCTGCAGCGAGAGGGAGAAAATGAAGGACTCCTCTGCTGGTGCTTAAATTTAGAATGTGGCCACTGATGTATTGTAAAAAAATAATAATAATCTTTACACTCTGGTCTGAGTAGGCAGCTTAGACAGAGACAGAGCTGTCTGTAAATGTCAAATGCAGCAAATGCACAACATAAATAAATTAAATTGTAAATAATTATAAATTGTAAATAATTAAAAAAAAAACTAGGAGGTACTTTTGATGGTATAACTTTTTATCCAACTTGAGTTTAAGTTTTCTGGGATTGATCTCTTTTACACTGAGGCAGATTTACAGTGAACTCAAACAGAAAGGTAGAGTTAAGGCTAAAGCACCAAAGTAAAGTTCTTTATCTATGAGCAGAGTGCCGGTATTTGAAATCCAATTCCACGCACTTGTGGAATAAAATGCCTCTAATTAATCCAAGCCTTTGCTGTCTGTCTGGCTGTGACAGGATGTGGAATAAGAGAGTGTCTATTTCTCTCTTTATCTTTCAATTATTTCAGCTTCAGACGCAGTTTCGTTTCCTATTAAAATGCCTTAAACACACACTTTTTAAAACAGGGAAATGACAGATTATCTTATGGACCACATAAATAACCTTATAAATGCCAAACTTTTGTGCAAAAAATTCCTTGTTGTAAAGGCTAATTAAGAAGTTCCTGGTTAATCAAAGCCTGTGGTTTCATCGGATCATGATTGAGCCAATAGAAACGCAAAACTATCAACCCTCATCTGTAAAATAAAAACAATGTTGTGTTTGTATTAAATATTGTATTAAAGGGAACCTTGGTGTGGGGTGTATTTGCAGCAGGATGATCGTAAGAATATCACAGGAGAGCTGCAGGCAGCAGTATGTCTCTATAATGCTTTTTGCCCCCTGCAGCTGTACGCTGCTACTTGACTCTACTAATAAAGTTGGCGCTTCTCTGTAGCACATATAGGCTACAATTGTAAATATTTGAGCACTTAAATTAGTTAGTTCAGGAAAAGTACAATGAAGAAAATGACAGAGTGGGAAAAGGGGGAAAAGACAAATCTTGTGTTTCAGGACCATGGACAGCGAGATTTATCAGGTAACAGCTCAGGGGAACTACTGACACCTCAGAAACCACAGACAACTCTGAGGAGGGGGTCTTGCTAATTACAGATGCAGAGGAAAAAAAGGCACAATAAAGGGTCCTGTACCATGGGGTGGAAATGTCACGTGATTCCCTAAGCTACGGTGGCCGATAGGTGTCAGCTGATTTGCAAAAAAATGCAACAACACAAATGCAAAAGCCACAACACAACAGAAGTTAAGAGGACAGTTTACCTAACAGACACAGAAAAGTTGTGAAAGTAAGTTTATGATTTTTTTTTATAACTTAAGCTTTATAAATATAGCTGTAATGCTAACGTAAATAAAGAAATATAAGTACTATAAAGGATGCAGCAAGGTTGTCACTGTATTTATCAAAGATGAAGTTAAACATTTACTTAATTTTACAATTTTCAATGTGTCCGTTTGGGTAAGTAACCTCTTTTACTTCTGTTGAGGCCGTACTTCCGTTTTTTACTCTTGCACTCATGTTGTAACTTTTGTATTTGTGTTTTAGCTTTTGCAAATCGTCTGACCACCGTGCAAAGCTCATATGACTCAACCTACTATCAAAACTAAATTCAAGACACTTTCTGCTTGTATGGATATGCTGCTGCCATTTTGTCACAGAGATACTCTGCCCAGGTGCAGGACAAACAGATACAAGATGTAATTCATTATTTCTCTGTTCGATTACCATGTTTTGTGAGTGATATATATTTGGTGCACGTGTTAGTGATCTGATGATTCCTATGGTGGCTGAAAAGGATAGACAACTTGTTTTCCCTAAATTACCTTTTTGAAAGCAGCTAATCAAAAGGAAAACGGAGTGAAAAATTCAGCAAATTTGCTGCAGTAAAAACTGGCCACAGCCTGAATTCAAGTCTTCAGTGATATGAAATGATTTATACCAGTAGAAAAACACCTGAATTCTCAGACAGCACTCAGACATCGCAGCTGGACACTTGGCAAAAATCAGCTTGGTAAAGTGCTTCAATTAAACACCATTAAAATAAGTTGTTTTAACTTACTGGTGAGTTTTTCCACAAAACAAAAAAACATTTCACATTTACATTTTATAATTTTTCCAAACGTGCAATAACAATAGAAAAAACTAGAGAAAGTAAAGCAGGTTGTTTGTGTTAAATAGTTTTTTGTATGACTGTAAATGATTGTATGTTACGGCAGCCGTATACAGCTTTCCTTCTACCCAACAAGCTGACTGACATCTCCTGTCAAACTAACTGATCACAGCCCCATTTGTGTGCTTGGTGGCTGACCTTTTAGGTAAAATTGGCACGAGTTACCAATTAAATAAATTGGAATTTTTTTCCTGTTAAGTCATTTAATTTAAGAAATTATACCCCAATAACCTGGTCTGTTTACCTTAAAGAGGCGTCGTATTACTCCATCGAGGACGTCCCACTTAGTTTTCCCACTCACACCTATAGATCCAATCAGATACTCCTGGCTTTGCTAAAGTTTTTAGAATAAAGAAGAAATCAGAAATCAGATCACATCAGATAACGGTGGTTGAGGAATACTGTAAACCTGTCATCCACTGACCTTGGTTCTCTTTAACCCTCTGCTGATAGTGACCACAATTCGCACACTGCGACCCTCCTTGCGTAGATTCCCCTCGTAGCTGTCGTCCAGCAGAATGTCTGAAAAATACAACTTCGTGTTAGAAAACAAAACCAACTTTCATCTGTCAGAGCTTTGAATCATTATAAACAAACTCTCTGTGCCTGCTGGCAAATTACAGCTGGAAATAGACAAACAGCCTCCAAAGTGAAAGAGAGCTAATGGCTTTCTTTCATGTGATAATTACTTTTGTGTTCAATCAATGTTTTCATACCGAGAGTTTAATAGGGAGTGCATTGAATAAATAATGTAGGACTGGCTGCGTGTTCAGGAATTTAAGTGGACTCTGAGAAGAGACAGATCATATTTCAAAGAGAATAAGACAGGATGGACAAGATGTTCACGAGCAGTTTATCTTTGAGTTATCAGAGATGAACTTGGATGAATACTAATTAGAGAACTTTAGTCAAACTTAACCAAAGAGAAAGACACTTAGTGATACATAATCTTAATAAAGCTTGAATCATCAGACACCAACATCAACTTCAAGCCGAGAAGATACATTTTTCTTGTCGTTTGAGTTTATCACCAAAGCATCAAAACCAAAACTAAAATGTTTCATGAATTGTTTTTTTTCTATTTTTGTTTTTCTAGGAGCTCATTTTCAGATATTTTTTTCATTATCTCATCAGACAGGATTAACATGCTCATATTGGCCACACTTAAAATTTGGCCACATGACAGAGAAAAGCTACACTGCAAAAACCTCAAGTCATATCAGGTGTTTTTGTCTTATTTTAACTAAAAAATGTCTTATTATACTTGATGTATGTATTATACTTATTTTACAATTTTTTTGTACTTGTTGCAATTACAAATAGAGTTCTATTCTATATGAGCCACATTCAACTGGTCAGTCCAAGAAAACGTCTTGTTTCAAGTTGTGGTAAGAAAAAAATGAGGTCTGAATTGCTTGTAACAAGTAAAAAAATCTGCAAATGTAACAAGAAAATTTTGCTAGAAAATTTACTTTATACTAGAACAATTTGTCAAAACAAGTAACTTTTTTCAAGCTCCATTGGCAGATCTTTTTACTTGTTCCATTAAATGATTTTTTTACTTGTTACATTGGCCAATTTTGACCAAATTTTTGTCTTTAAATAACTTGAAATAAGACATTTTTCTAGACTGGCCAGTTGAATGTGAGCCACATTTAACTGATCAGTACAGAAAAATGTCTGGTTTTGAGTTATTTAAAGACAAAAATGAGGTCTGAATTGCTTGTAGCTCGTAAAAAACAATCTGCCAATGGAACAAGGGAAAAAAATGCTTAAAAATAAAATAATGTCTTAATACAAGTACATTTTCTCTCGTTCCATTTGCAGAATTTTTTTTCTTGTTACAAGCAATTCAGACTTCATTTTTGTCTTTAAGTAATTTGAAAAGAAGACATTTTTTTCTGGTCAGGGCAGGTGAATGTGGCTCATATTAAGTCCAAAAATATATTTTCTACTAAAAATAAGACAAAAACACTGTGGAAGACTTTATGGTGGATTCAACTAACTGGCAAATATTCATAAATCCCCAAAAACAAAATCAGCAACTTGGATCATAATGCTGCTTTGTAAGTGATTTCTAAGTGGTTTACAACATGCACCTCCTAGAGAAACCTAAAAACACGTGACAATAAAAGCACTGAAAATGAAAACTAACGTCACAGCCTTGAAAAGTCTTTGTGGTGGTATGAAGCCTTGAGTCGATGCTCAGGATAATGGGAACAACAAACAAACAGGGTCATATTTCTGAGTGCAGTTAATGTGAGTAAGGAAAGGTCAAGGAGGATGGAGCTTGGTTTTGAGTGGGTTTGATCATTATTCATTTCTGGTGAGGTTTTGCAGATTCAGAGGACGTAAGCAATGAAAATCAATAAGAGAAGGAAGGAAGTAACTTGTATTAATGGCTTAACTCCCTTTGTTGTTGCCACCTCTCTTCGTTTACTTGCTGGAGGAACATTTACAGTCAATAACTGGCATTACCTGCTCATATTATTACATATTTCTCCATTTGCTATCACAAGACAGGCAAAGAGAGGCAGAACACTCACACATGGTTGGGACTGCTTCTTGTTGTATTGGTGTAAACACAAAGTTTAAAGTAGTTTCAACAACTGGACTTCAACTCATGCAAAGGGCAAATTAATCAAACAATCCAGCCTTATTTTTACTTTCTGCAACTTTGACGTCTTTAGCAACAACTTTCACCACAAGTCTCTTTCCAATCTTTATTTCCCAGACTCTATTTTGAAAAGGGAGGGGGGGATATTTTGTATTCTGCTGGCTTCCCTTAGCTGACGGCTCTGTGTTGGGGTGATAACAACCCGTTTGCCCACTCGTCTTCCCACGCGTCACTGCTCTCAGCTCATCCCTCCATCAATTAACGAGGGCCCGAGTCCTGCGGGAGAGCTGCGCCTTCGATGTTAATTACAGGACAAGTGAGAGGGACGAAACTCTTTCACTTCTCAAACGGAGCAGGCCGGGGGAGACTCTCAGCCAGTTCATATGTGTGTGTGTGTAAGAGGCTCGAGCTGTGTTGTGAGCCCTTGTAGAAGAGAGAGAAGCTATTTCATCATGTTGTGCGGCTCCTCCGGATCATTTCTCTCTTCAAACACAATTCTTTCATATTTTTGAGGCAAGTACAGAAAGAGCTAATCCAGCTTGATGCCACAGAATAAAATAAATTCTGCACTGGGAGTTGCTGCAGACCGTAGAGTGTGTCCTGCAGATTAACTAGACAGGAAAAAAACTGAGCCTACTTCGCCATGTTGAGAGATTTGACTTTTAAAAGCAAAACTCACCTGCCTGCCTCAAGACGCAATAAAAAAGAAAAATTTCACTCCAGAGACAAAATGCAATGGATTACAGAGTTTTGATTGGCCAAAAAACTGTAATCTTATCAAATGTTTTGGTCTTATTTTAAGAGGAAAATGCCATTTCAGACTAAATATGAGTCACATTCAACTGGCGTAGAGAAGTTAGACCTCTAGTAGGTGAATGTTGTAAAACACTTACAAATCACTTACAAAGAAACATTATGACCCAAGTTGCTGATTTTTTTTTTTTTTTGGGGGGGGGGGGGGGGGGGGGATTTGAATAGTAGCTGGTTAGTTGAATTCGCCATAAAGACTTCCAAAAATGTAAAAAAAAAAAAAAAAAAAAAAAAAGTACACTGGAAAAAACTGAAATCTCATCAAGTGTTTTTGTCTTATTTTTCATAGAAAATATCTTTTTGGACTCAATATGAGCCACATTCACCTGACCAGTCCAGAAAAATGTCTTGTTTCAAGTTATGCAAAGACAAAAATGAGGTCTGAATTGCTTGTAATAAGTAAAAAAAGAAATAATCTGCCAATGGAACGAGAGAAAAGTTACTTGTATGAAGACATTATTCTAGTTTTGGGAAATTTTTCTTGTTCCACTGGCAGATTTTTTTACTTGTTACAGGCAACTTGGAACTCATTTTTGTCTTTAAACAACTTGAAATAAGACATTTTCCTGGACTGACCAGTTGAATGTGGCTCATATCAAGTATAATAAGACAGTTTTTTCTTAAAATAAGACAAAAATGCTTGATAGGATTTCTTTTTTTTGCAGTACAGGAAAGCTATTTTGAGATGTTTCAGTTTGGTTTTTGTCAAGACATGTATTTGTATTTCTCTGTCACACAGCTGCTCTCACTTTACAGGAGAATCCACCAACACTGAGCTGACCTGACATGATGGTGTCGGTGATGTTGAGGTTGTTGAGCGACAGCCCCAGGGACTGGCGTGAGGAGGATGAAGATGTGCTCGAGGTCTCGGAGGGCGGCCGTGCTGTCTTCACAGGTGTAGCCGTTGGTGTGGCGTTCCCGCTGGACTTGAGGCGATCGTTCTCTGCTTTCAGCGCCTCAATTTCATTCTGTTCACAGCAAAGGGATAAAAATGAGACGACGGCTCATCAGGAGTGAATCCAAAGGCTGTGGTAACACTGAGCAATAGGCTGGGCACACAAAAAAAGTCATTTCCCTGAAGTCAGACCGGTCACTGTTGTTATACTGAATCAGTATTATTGGGATTTTAGGCTGTTAGCAGCTGTTTGATCTTTAAGGCTCCCTTTGTACTGAAGGGTAAGTCCCAGATAAGGAGCCTTACACAATCCCAGATCTGAGAGGAGACTTTAAACTTCTAGAGACAAGCCAATCCACATCTACAAAGATCTACTTAACCGAGACATTTATGGGGATTTCTTTGAACATGTCCTTCTTTCAAGGAAAGGAAATGACACAGCACCTCTGAACATTACACTTTGAACTAATGCGTGGAGTCTCATTGCTATACATCAAAAGAGATTACACCAAGAAATCAAATATGTGTATTTGCAGACTTCAAATATACTTCTGCGCTCTGTTTCATGGACAATTAAAAGTTTCATTTTACCCTTGAGCTGTCTTCAGGATGTCTACAAAATCAACAGTAGGAAATTATTGAAGTAATGCAGCAAGCTATGCAGTCAATGCAGAAACAAACTCTTTGGTTTGCTTGACTGCAAAATATTTCACTGAAGCCTCAGTTTTTCATTGGGTGGAACAATCCATCATAAGGTAGATAAAAGTTCAGAGGGTTAAGTAAGGGTGTGTCTGTGTGTGTCACATCCTCTAGTATACAACAATGACGCTGACTCCCTTTCTGTGCCCTTTCAGACATTTACAATCCCTCTGGATGATTTCTTAATTTTCTATCTGGCAGCTGTCATGCTACAATGCCTCTGCGAGAAAAACAAACTCAAGCTCAAATAAATCAGATGGACGGATCCAAGAATTCTTTTGTTGCAGGGGAAAAAAGCGCAGCACAACAAAAGGCATTTTCTCAACCTTGTTTGATTTGGCTACAGTAGGAACATAGCTGAAGACAGATTTGCTCATGATAGGCAAACAAAGCCTAAAACTCACCTGCATGCGGTTCATGGCCTCTCGGATCTGATCCAGGTGGTGGGCGGAGCTCAGTGCCTCCAGACGGATATCTGTCAGCTTGAGCTCCTTCTCCCTCAGTTCGTTCTTTAGCTGCAGGATGATTTCAGCCTCTGCTTCGGTGCATTCACAAAGCCTACAGTCAGGATTAAAAACAGGGAGGGGAGGAGGGGTCACCTTAAGGGTTATACCAAACACACACAGAGACACAGACACACACACACACACAAAAACGGTCCGGAGAGAAAAACTACACACTCTGAGGAAACAAGAGAGCTGAAGCGGAGGAAAGCTGGAGTCAGTGTTAGAAACAGCACAGGCAGGTAGAATAAGGAGGTGAATGAGGAACAGGGGCATCTGGAACAACAAATCCTTCCCGTTTTTGACAATCAAAGACGCCACAAGTTGTGGTTTGGACTTCAATGAGATCACTTAACCTACATGAGCTTCAAAGACCTATATCCCATCAACATGATAAACAGTTTCCTTAAAAAACTGTGATTTTTTTCTCTATAATATGTATTCTACCTTCTTAAGGATCATCTTTCCTCTACTGGCAGCTGAAGTTGTATTGGCCCTTTAAAAATGGCTGCTCTCATCAAATCATCCACGCACTTATATTCAGGAAAAACATTGCTTATTTTCAAGCGGTTGAGGTAAGAAAAACATCAAAATTGTTACTCACTTTTTAAAACAAGTATTTCCTGCATTGAAAGAATGCATATTTACAAAAAAAAAAAAGTTTAAAACTGCCCAGTGTATCAAATATGATACAAAAAAAAAGATCATTAAAGATACTATGAGGAGGATCTGTTTTACTTGCACTCCCTCGCCACCTTGTGGCCTGGAGTCTCCGCACACTGTTGTAAATTACTTTAAGCTAGGCGTGCGTTTGTTTTGGAATTAAATGGAGATCAGATCAAAACAAGTTTTCTTTGTTCAAGACAACTTTGTACTGGGTACAGCACACTGAGGTAAGGCATTTACCAGTACAGCTAGGTAGCTCTACTGTTGAAATATGACATCAAGCAAACAGCAGCTGGCTATATGTTAGCCCGGTGCTCTGACATAGCCTACCTGTAGGCTAACGTAACAACAAGTAAACACTGTCAGTTTGTAAGTAGTTTAGTAACCGTTTATATTTCGAGCTAAAGGCTAATTAGCCTTTAGCTCGGGCTGTATCGCTCTCCTGTTTAGCTTTCTTTTGCTCTTCTTTCCTTTTTCTGTCTGACAGTTAGGCTCCTGTGTCCACCATCACTACAAAATTAATCACAGAAATCATTTTTTTAGCAGAGAGAAACACAGATCTCTGTGTTTTATCTCTTCTCTCTACTACACTTCATCAGCTGGTTTGGTGTTGTCATAGAGATCTAGACGTGCCGTAAATCAATCCATTCCTGGTCGACCTGACCTGGAAGCTAAGAAGTAGCAATCTAAAATAACCTGTAACCTGTAATATTGGTGCTGATCATCTCATTTCAAAGTGTGGATTATGGTCAGGCATATATCCAGAAGGGAGACTTTTTTTTTAGCTTTTTTTGGGTGGATTTTGTTAAAAGGGCCAATAAACATCTCAGCTCAAAAAGAATTTGATTTTCTGGCAATTGTCTGATGGATCAGGCTTTTTAAGGTTAAACACTTGAAGTCAAAAGTTGTCGCTCCTTTTGTGTGAGAATATTGGGCATAAATGATCAAATCATCTACAAACTGGCCAGCCAACTGGAAAAGTCAGACCAGTCTGTGAACCATTGAGATCATTACTTTTGACATGCTGAGTTTATATGGCTATAAGATGCAGGACAAAAACACACCATGACACTCCATTTCAAACACACACTTCCCGGGAGCAAGCCACTCAATGCCTATTACCGAGATCTGTGCTTGTAGACCACATGACCGTTTTGCTTTTTCTTTGGCGTCCAAATGGGGGAGGACTTGCTATCACAAACGCACTTGCTACAGCGGGGAAGCAGAGGTTAAAGACAGACGATGGAGAAGGAGAAGTTTGATGAGGGGTTAAAAAAAGGGGAGGTGAGGTTTAACAGAAAACCATGTAGAAAATAACGATGAAACAGATTCAGGTTGCAGAAGAAAAAGAAAGAAAGTAAAACTGTGTGTGTGAATACTCACTCTGTGGTGGAGGGGGAGGAGCGCAGTGTGACAAGACTGCCCTGTCTGTTGTCATGCTGCAGTTTGGGTGAGGATGGTAGGGAGTCAGTCATCTCATCCATCTCGTCATGAGCTGATTGAGATTTGGTTTTCTTCTTGCTGAATGCCTGCTTAAAGGAGCTGCGTAACTGTAAGACACAAAACAAATACACAGAAGGAAATGAGGTCAATATTCCCATCCATCAACCTCATGTCAGGTCCTAAAAGTTAATATCTGGTATCATCACATCCTGCCAGATCAGGAGGTCACTCCGTGCTGTTTCCAAGCAATGGTCACTGTCTCGTTTAGGTAAAGAGGGGAGCAAAAGCAAGCTGTAAGAAGAGATGAAAATGAGAAATGGTGAAGAGGGGGTTGGGCTTTTAATGAACCTGAATATTAGGATCACACAATCAGAGGAGGAAAATAAATGAGGGTAGACTTCAGGGGAGGGTTGTTGTATCCATGCTGACGTTCCGGAAAAGGGAATAAAGAGATTTTTCTGAGAGAAGAAGCTTTTTTTCAGAAAGGGGGCAAAAGAAGGAAGGATGAAGAATAAAAAAGCACAGCACACATACAGATGACACTCTGGGAACCACTGACCTGAGCCGGGATGGAATCAGCCACCTGAAGATGCAGAACACACCCAACGTTAAGCACGCACAAACACACACTCAAGGAAACCTCACACAACTACAACACATCCTCTGCGCCATTGAAACAGAACGCTGCTTATGTCGGGGATTTCTTGACATTTTAACCTCTGTGCTGTAAGATAACAATCCTCTGCTGATGCACTGATGATATTATAGGTGATATCAATGTTTGCTTATGTTTTGAGGGTTGTAATTAGCATTATGAAATCTGATGAAGATATTCACTTCACTGCCATGTCTACCTGTAGATTTCTGGTTCTCTAAAGAAGAGCTATGAGTTCCCACCACTTTAAATTCTTGATTCGCCTAAAATGCCTCTTGGTCTGACAAAGAAGTTACCTGAGGTCATAAATCATAAGATAGATGGCTGAGTTGAAAATCATAAAACCATAGTTGTGTTGTGTTAACTGCCCCTGAGTTGTTGTTGTTGAGTTTGTTGTTTCAAATGAGCATTTATAAGGATGAGGTCTCTGCTTAAATGGGCCTTGGCTGTCCATGGCCTTGTAGCCAGTTCTCCTCTCCTGAACCACTTTAGGGAGGTGCTCAGACAACCAAACCTTGCAGAGCAGACGGACCTGCCTGATTCAGTGTCTGAACTACGGCAGGTCCATCTTGCCAGGCTCCATTGACCAACCAATTCACTCGGCTAAATTCTAACCGGCCCAATCAGGGAAGAGAGGCGGGAGCTGTGGGAGCAGACGTGACGTCAGCAGACTTTCGTACTTGTCCGCGTTCCTTTGATTCTTAAGTTAAATTTATAAAAACGGAAGCTGTCGTCTAACGCCTTTTTCACAGCTGTTTCTCATGATTCAGTAGTTGTTCATCTATTATTTCTTAGAAGCATCGGCTCACTTAAGCTACGTCATACCGTGGCTTGATGTGGAGTGGTCCGTGGTGAGTGTGTTAATCAGAACGGTCGTCCAATCACCAGCTGCAGAATTTTTTTAAGTCCCGCCTCTGAAAACAAATCGGAAGAGCTGCTACCCAGATGGACTTGTGAAATATTTCCGTGGCGGATCTATGGAACTGTTCGTCTGGCGTGTCAGGTTACAGACAACCCCCCAGAGCTGCAGTTTGGCGGTGCTTCTGACTTCGTCTTCTAATGGTCAATGTTTGCAATTTATTCTTACGCTTGCCCATTTTTCTGGGGTGACTTGGGGCAACCGTGGCTGAGTCCATAGGATCTTGGCTTGTTCAAATGAGCATTTATAAGGATGAGGTCTCTGCTTAAATGGGCCTTGGCTGTTCATGGCCTCACGGCCAGTTCTCTTTTCTCAAACCACTTAAGGTAGGTGCCAGGTACAACCCCCAAAAGCTGCAGTTTGGTGGTGCTTCGGAATTCGTCTAACCATCAATGTTTGCACCTTATTTTTACGCTTGCCCATTTTTCCATCAACTGCAACCGGTGACTTGGGGCAACTGTGGCTGAATCCACAAGCTCTTGGCTTAGCAACCACGGCAAAAACTAGTTCAAATCCTGTCATGGACCAAGACTGGGGAATTGGGTTGATAGCTGAAGGAGTGTTAGTATTATTTCCTGAGCACGGTCAAGGTGCCCTTGTGCAAGGCACTGAACCTCTGTTCCGTGCTGACAGTGCAGTACCCTCTGTCTGCGCTCTCCATCTCTCCATCTATGCATGTTTCTGTGCAAAGCGTGTGTGTGTGTGTGTGTATCTGTCTGTCTGTCTATCTATATATAATGATTCAGAGTGACAAAACTGAACCCCCACCCCCAAAGGGGATAAATAAAGTATATCCTCTATCTTCTTCTTCGAGCACGAAATGTTCACATCCGGCCTGACACATCCCACCTATTGATGGGTAACGTTGTCAGAAATAGTTGTTGTTATTTATGTAGTCATGATGTTATTGGTGGTCGGTGTATCAACATTAGAAAAGCAAATCAGAGTCTCACTTTGATTACATAAGCAGGTCTGAAGCTTGTTGTCACAAAGTCCACCTCTCATTATCGCTCTTCTTCATTATAAAGTTCATGGTGTAGGTGCCACTCTGTTAACATGACTTGCTGCTTTTCTGCTTCACACTTCTCAATTACCTCAGTTGAACTCTATCTGTGTGTACAGAGGGGGAATCTATGCAAATGAATAATTAATTACTGCTTAAACAGAGGGTTGATTTGCATACACGAGCCTGACTTGAATATTCTGGAGTCTCACTTAGCATAGCAGGCTAAGGTGTCACACTTAGTGGTGAACTTGTGAGGCTTTAAGAATGAATTTCATTTCAAGGACAGGCGTTTTGCATTGCAGCAAAGAATGCACACAAGCTCTGCTGCACTTTGGCTCAGACAAAACTTCTAATATGTCATGTGTCTGACTCAGGGGGCTGCAGCAAATAACAGCTCTCCAGCAAGGGACACTGAGCTGCTTGTGCAGAGTGAAGCATAGAACAGAGAGAACAGAGACAGGCAGAAAGAGATGAGAGAGCCAGGGTTGTGGATGGGTATTTTTAGTTTATGTGGCTTTTTGTGCTGATCTGGGTGTTTGTGGATGTAGTTAATGCTGTAAAGCTAAGACATGCATCAGTTCCTGAAACAAACAGACGAGACCTGACTGTACTTTTATAACTAGTAACTTGGACACTTAAAAAGATCTAAAAGCGTCGAACATCCCTGTTTTTGAGAGAATAAATATGAAAAAAATGACTAACTTCATTTTGGAAAAAAACAACGGAAGGGAAAGTGTTTCCTCCACTGCTCAGAATTTCCAACTTGTTTCAAAGATACAACCAGCACTTCACATCTCTAACCTCCAGCCTTGATTTCAAGCTGAACTTCAGCATCCAGGAATCTGTGTCTACCTGCTTGTTGTGTATAAAATTTGAAGTACGTTTGGAGTGCTAATTCAGAGTCGTTGACTTCTCTGCTCGACCCACTGTCAGCTCTTACTGTGGATGGTACCCCAGCTCCTCAGCAGCCACTATCTCACAGCTGTAACCTGGCAACCAGGATGTGATGTCAGACTGTGGAGGCGTGATGGGGGGATGAATGAGATTTAGGGTTTAGTGGATGACTTGTGGGAATTCAACCTTTAAAAGTATTGAACTCATCGTACTGTAAATGTTAGGAGTGTTAGTCAAAAGCAGAGACTGATGTTAAATTACAAAAAAAAACTTCTATACCAATCTCATGAGGGTTAAAGAAGGACGAAGAAATTGTGATATAGATGTGTCTCCATATGGTGTTGAAATAATTGAGCTACTTTTAATTTGCTGCTTTGATTAAACACAGAGTCGCTTCATCCAAACCCCGGCGCCCTGAGATCAGGGTTAGTACTCATATATTCACACCGTCCCATTCATTCTGCCTTTATGTTTTGGCATTAAGCTGATTTTGGAGTTCTTTCAAAAACACAAAAAGGTTTGGATCACAGATCCATAAATATGTCTATGCAAATAAGACATTTAATCTTTAAATGCAGGCATATAGAGTATATTTAGAGAAGTATAAATGCTGCTGAATAATTCATATGGTTTAGATTGGGGGTTTTAAACTCACAACATTGACTTTGAAAAAATGCAAAAGAAAAACCAAACTTATCTCATGCCCCCTGCAACTGTATCTGTGGGATTTGAGTATTTGTATTGTATTGTGTTTAGTGCAGAGCAGCAGTTGAGTCATATATTTGAGATTACCTTTAACTTTAGACTCAAATGTCTTTTCTTCTTTTGCCCTACGATACTGAAGCACTGTAAAGTTCCTCCACCTACCCAGCTCTTCTTCTTTTTCTTTTTGTCTTCAGCATCCTTGCCCATACTGCCCATACTTGAGTGGCTGGCAGCACTGTTGATACTGGACATACTCTCTGATGAGTGCTGTCGCCGAATCCGCAGGTCTATGATGATAAATAAATCTATGTTAGTTTCAGAAAAAGAAGGGAGGCGAAGGTACATTTCACTTCAAAGAACTCCCAAATGGCTGAGTTGAAAATCAGTAGTATCACTTTGTGTCAAACAGAGTTAAAATATCACCAAGGCACCAGCTTCTTCAGTCATATGCCTACAGAGTCTGTACGAAACCAAGAAACTCCTGAAAAGTGCATTAATCTAATTTTCAAATCAATAACAACTGCTTAGCATGGATTTATAAACTTTATAAAGATGTAAAATAGTTGAAGCAGAAGAGGTGACATGAATACTAGAAAAGGTCTCATCAAAACACAGAGAGCACATCTGATTTAAGTTGTTTCTTCAATCAAGGTAACACAAAATTGATCAAAGCAGCATGAGCACAATAAGGACTGGAACTGTTATCCCACCCCCCAAGCCAATAAAGCTAAAAAATGCATTCATCATGCAAAAAGATGTGTGGCCAGTCCCACAGCCTCCCATTGGTTTCTTGAGTACCTTTGTGCAGGTGGTCAGGACCATTGAGCGCCACCTGGATGGCTGTCTGTGCATCCGTGTTCTGGGTCTTCAGCGTCTCTATCGTCTCCCTCAACTCGACTAACTCAGACTCCTGAACCAAGAGAGAAAAAGAGCTTGGTCACTGAAAACAAATTCTCAAACCTGGCACTGTCATGGCTTTTCAATGGTGTCAAATGAGAGGTAAAAAGGGAAAAAAAGGAGTATTTGGGAGCCTTCCAGTAGAAATGCCCCTACCCCAGTACCACCTGCTCAGAATAACAAGAGCTCAGCTCCGTTGAACCAACACAATCAGATATAGAGAGTGTCCCATTCTGCCTTGCCTGAAACCCTACTGAGGGCTGCAGATAGGGTTTCTGCTTTAATTAAAAGTTGGGACAGCCTTGTTGAACAAAGACATCCCACCAGATTCTGGTCTGCATTAATTTATGGGGGATTAAAAAGCTGCCAAGGCTTGACGCTAGTCTCTGGGTGTGTATGTGGGAATGGAGGGAAGCATTTATATGAGGTGTTAGAGAAAGATATTAGAGCATATTGCTGCTTCTGCTGTGTGATCTGAGCTTCAATGGACTCGGGGCTGATCTGATACCTGCTGTCTATGAAACAATGATTTCAAAGAAGAAAACATGGAAATGGACAAACAGGCAGATTTATGACTAAGGATTATATAGGTTTAGGGACGTGTTCATGGCATATCGTGCAGCCATGTTTTCTGTACAAAAATAGGCACTTTTTCCTGAAAATGTTTGACAATATCAAGGTAAGTAACCAAACTTTTACAGAAAGAGTTCTCGAAATGAAAACCTGAACCAGGAACTGAACCTTATTATCGGTTAATCCGCAACCGCTAACCTCAACATTGTCGGTTCCAACTGCACTCTTTCAATGTCAAACCCCCTGCTGGTTTTTAATCATTTCTCCGCTCTGTGATCCTTCGTGCCTTTAAGTTCATGGACTGCACATTTCAAATTCAGGACTAAGCTCTTGTACCTTTTGTTCGGCGGTCATGGTGAGACTCTGCAGGCGACAAGTCATGTTACTCAGGCTCTTCTCGAAGGCTGCTACCAGGTGTGACTGTGGACACACATAGAACGAAACATAAACGGGGGCATCAGCTGCTCTGACTTTTACTTAAAAGAAACTTTATATGTAATTGTAAAACATGCACATTTAAAACAGCACTCCTCAAAATATCAAAACAAAACATCCAATGAAAAGAAATAATAAAATATAGTAAAATAAAATATAACATTATATAATTTAAAATAATGTAATAAAATATAAAATAATACAATACAATTTGATATAATATAATATAATATAATATAATATAATATAATATAATATAATATAATATAATATAATATAATATAATATAATATAATATAATATAATATAATATAATATAATATAATATAATATAATATAATATAATATAATATAATAAAAAGTGCTTTTCTTACACTTGATTAACTCAAGTGGATTATTTTTAGAAAAAAAAAATCAACCACACAAAATGTTAAAAAATGTGTTTCCAGGTTGGTGAAAAGCTTTTTGCTCAAGCCAAAAATGACACAGGATGGAATCAGATGCAGTAGGGACAGGCTGTTTTCACAGACATCTGAAGGCTCTCACTGTGACCTCCTGAAGAGGTGCTGAGTGCTACAGAAGCAAGGTTATCCAACTAAAAAAAACACACCCTGACTTCACTTTGAGTCACTCTCAGGTTCCAGGGACAGGCATGCTCAGAGGGGCTCATTTGAAAACAGAAATAACTGGAATGATTTGTAAAATCAACCATCCCATGCCATGTACCTTTCAAACAAGCTTGGCATAATGAGAAAGAAGCAGAAAACACAGATCAAAGAAAGATCTGCCCTCCATGACTTCATGTGTGTCCTGAAGAAACAGAGGCGACACGCTGATGGACGGAAAACGCTCTGTGTCGCTTCACCATCTGCTGCACTAAACCTTTGTGTCTGGATGTGTTTCTGGTTTATTTTGTGTTTTTTTTTCTAGTATATGTGTAAGCCTGGGTGTCTGGTGAAGCCTTATGTTCATGTCTAAACGTCCTTGTGCAAATCTAAATCTGTAAAATCTGTGTGTCTTGTGTTTGTGTCTGTGATGCTAGCGTCTCATCCTTAGCGAAAGACCCTGAGACACCTGTCAGGCCTGGTGTGTCACAGAGAGGTGGGCAGCCTGCCCAGACATATCACACAACCACTGCAAACACACACACACTCACACACAAAGACACAAAGGCAGCCCCTCGAGGACTTTCCTCTCCCAAATTAACACTCTTTGTTCAGGATGAACAAACAAACCCCTTCAGAGCTAAATTTCTATCCTTATGAGGACTCCAGGATCTTTTAAATCAAAAAGATGAAAACACACAGAAACCCCCTGAGCTGCCTCCTCCAATACATGTCCCTGGCTGAATAAGGGAAGTTCTTGACCTTTAGAAATGCCAACTGTTCCATCCCATCTCTTTACACCACATCTCTTTCCAACTCCACCTGTGAGCCTCAATTCAGCTACCATCCTGCCCAACTGTCCACCCAGTGGGTGGTGCTGATCAGAGACTAACGGGTCCCATTGTTGACCCATCTGTTCTGCTCCTGGAGCCTGGCCCAAGAAGCCCCATTTGGCCTCTGGACCCTGTTTTTTTTTTTACAATTTCAATCTTTGGGCATTAGGTAGAACTTGACTGTGAGCCAAACCAGCTGACTGGGTGTGGCACAGTCATGTAACAGTGGTCTGTGAAGCAGAAGAAGCCACTTGGAGCTGTCCCTGAAAACCCCAAAAGACCTTTTTAGAGCCAATGTGGATATGTTCATTGCATCTGCAGAGGGACAGTTTTGGTTGCTTTATCTTTAAGTATTTATTCATGATTATTTATGATACAGAGCAGGGGTAAGCAACCTTTTTCATGATTTATGCCACTTTAAAATCTACTCATGCCCAAAGTGCCAAGACTTACTTCTTTCATAAAATCATTGACAGTTGATAGGAGAGTCTCCATGAATGGTTTCCAATGCTTAGCTTTGTAGTGAAAAATGCTATAACTTCCTCCTGTCGCCTGGTTTTTAACAGTACAAAAAGTTTTCAGTGTGTTTCTTTGTTTTGCATACTTTGCTAACACTGTTTTCGTGTTTGGTCTCAAAAAGACACTGAAAAAAACTGAAATCTTATCAAGTGTTTTTGTCCTATTTTAAGAAAAAAATGTCTTATACTTGATATGAGCCACATTCAACTGGTCAGTCCAGGAAAATGTCTCGTTTCAAGTTATTCAAAGGCAAAAATGTGGTCTGAATTGCTTGTAACAAGTAAAAACAATAGCCAATGGAACAAGAAAAAGTTTGCTAAAAAGAAATACTTAAAAGTAGAATAATTTGTCAAAACAAGTAACTTTTCTCTTGTTCCATTGACAGATTTTTTTACTTGCTACATTGGAAGATTTCGACCTCATTTTTGTCTTTGAAAAACTTGAAATAAAACATTTTTTTCTGGACCAGCCAGTTGAATGTGGCTCGTATTTGGTCTAAAAAGGCATTTTGGACTGAAAATAAGACGAAAACACTTGATACAATACCATTTTTTGCAGTGTACTATACTTTCACAGCAAAGGGTGCATATCGCTTGATCTTCGGCCATCTCTGGCAGTCAGTCCATACTCCCTTGTCCAGCTATGTTGGAAAGAATGACTGGAACTTGGTTTGTTGCCTTGATAATGCCACAAAATGAATGCAATTGAGAGCTAACAGACTGACGTTCCAAGAGATTTGCGGTAACTCACTTGCAAGACACATTTGTGCACTTGCAACGTCATGATTTAAAATTATTATTCAATGTTATTTTTAAAATTGCTACGTAAGGACATATAGTGTGCTCAATTTCTTGCTAAGTGTTAAAATAGACTAGAACACAATAGTTTTATTATTAATTTTGTCCTCTGCCTTATTGAAATTATTCTTTGCATGTCAACATAAAAAGCCTCATGTGCCAGCTATGGCACCCATGCCCTAGGCTGCCTACCCTTGATACAGAGCTATGAATGACTTGAAGTGTTGCTGATTTGACTGATAGGGAGGAGGACGTGTTGTACCTTTTCGCTCAGCAGCAAGCAATGGAGCCCAAGTGAAGAGGGAGAAAAGGGGGGCAGTAAGGGCAGGGAGAGCTGAGCAGACAGGGAGGTGAGACAGGATCAAGGTGACACATCGGGCACTGAGCAGAAAGAAGGGGGAGTCCAGACAGAGGAGGAGGAGAAGGGGGGGGTGGGGGGGACTCTGAACTCCTCAGCTCATCTAATGTCAGGACATTCAGGAAAATGAATCTGCCTCACAGGCTTAAACAAAACTCCTGAGTGGTTTATCATCAATAGCATATTTTAATGTCTGGTGGGATGCTGCTCTACTTTATCCAATATTTTCATGCTTCTTTTTCTTTTTCCTCATTTGGGGGAGAAGGGGAAGGGAGAGCATAGAGCCTAATCTAACAGAGCCCAACAGGCATCTCACTCTTGCTCTGCCTTCCTTGTTGTCTTTCCAACATCTTGCTTCAGACTCTTTCCTTGATTTTGTCTTATAGCATGCAGTCTGACCCAGCAATGGTGAGCTTTGACCCACAGTAAAAGAAATAAAAGAGAGAAATGTAATCAGTGACTCAGCTTTTATCCAACAGGACCGCGCAGGAGAAATAGTTTTCAAAGAGGCAGTGATGAGGGTATAAAACAACTTTAGTAATCAAATTAACTTGATATTGATATAGATCATTATTATGCATGAAAAAGATAAAGATAGAGAACAGATAACCTCAATCACTGAATAAAATCCTGTGTGACTGATGAAGTTTCAAGGGATGAAATGAAAACATAGAAAGATAATTGTGCAGAATAAATTTCCTGAAATAACCTCTTTTTACTCCTGCAGAACAGTTTTTAACACCACCATAACGTTGATATTGATCAGTGCATAAGTTAAACATTAAAGGGTGTGTAACTCTGCAGGAGTGGTAAAAGTAAACATAGTAAGTTTCTTAAATGAGACAGTCTTACAAGCCGCAGGTTAAGTGAGATAAACTCTATTTAGAAACAGCTTCTATTTGGAGCCTGAATGTGTGTCCACGGAGAAATGATTACTAAGAAAAAGTGCCCCACAAGAATACATTTTACTGTTTAGCAAATATCCACCACTGTGTAGGTTACTGTGCTAAAGCATGTGTTTCTGTAAGTGTCAGACGTATAAATGATTAAGCTGTGTCACAGTGGGTGTCTGGTTTTGGACCTTGAGCGGAGAACATGTGAGCACATTTCTATTCTCCACTGGGAGGATGTGATGAGCTTATAGCAGCAGCTACCCACAATGTTGTCATGTAGATACAGTGTGAAGCAGCTCCAGTCACACAGCCAGAGACTGTGTCCCTCAAAAGAGTGGGAGCTGTAAAGCTCATACTGTATTTTGTGCAAATGTTTGCATACAGCAGAGCACAGCCAGACAGGAGAAGAGAAAGCCCTCTGCCACTGTTCCTGATGCTCAGTCAGTGTCAGAAACATCAACAACTTTTATTGAGGTTGTGTCATTTTCTGTCTTTTAATAAGGTTTTAAAATATTCACTCATTGGATAGATATATTGATGATGCAGCATTAGTAGAAACCTATTTTTAAAACCATTATAAGCTGTTAAGAACCTTTAAATATTTTCTAAATTTCCAGAAAAGAAAGAAAAATTAGATCTAAACTTGAAAAAGAAAATAAGCTACTTTGTCATTTGCATTTTGAGAACAAACTGAATGGTAAATAAAAATAGCTATAATCACTGTGTTTAGCAAAAATTGAAATGCACTTTTAAAATATGTGCTAAATTTCTGTGAAGAAAATCAAAACTGAGGGTATGACCGTTTTTTTTTTAAGCATTTGAACTCTATTTTCAAGCTTCATCATTCAGAAATGCTGAATTGCCAACACTGTATCACTGCATCACTTTTTTTTCTCCGTATTCCTGACTCTGGTCCAGTCTTATCATGTCATGAGAGCACACTGTCAAAATAACTTAACTCTCTTGTTTTTTTTCTTTGTATCTTCAGTTAACGTAAGAAGAGTATGTTTTCAATCCATTAGGGCTGGGACAATATTCTATCCTAGTGATTCGATTCTATCACGGTTCGTGGGGTGCCGCTTCGATTTAAATTGTGATTTGATAGTTACAATTTTTGCGGTTTTTAGTTTGCTTTTTTTAACACAAGGCCATGTGAAAAAGTTCAATGATGATAATGTCTACAGACCATATCAGGAGCCGTATTTTCCCATAAAATGCACATCACGTGAGTCAGAGAAACATTTCACCCTCTCCTGGAGAAAAGTGGAAACTTTTTTACAATACAGTTTAAAAAAAAGGACCGAAATGAAGAATTTGAATTTGAAAAAAATAAAAGATTTGTTGACAAAGCATCCTGATTTTGATATTGTCAAACAAAAAATCCTGATATGTTGATTTTTTCGATTTTTTTCTCCTTCCCCTACTAAAATCCCTAAATTAAAAAAAATTGCAGTAAATAGTTACTGAACTCATGAATGTAGAAAATCAAGGGATTTACAGGAGTTACTCCCTACTGTGGAGTTTCTGGCTCCAAATAAATGTAGCTGCTGGTTACAGGGATAGCTTACACACATTGCTCCTTTCTACAGTCAAAGGTAAAAACCTGTGATAGGTATTATACACAGGACAAACAAATAGTTGTTTGGCTTTCCCTGTATCACTCCTAAACAAAAATAATCAAGTCCTCATCCTCAGTTTTCCTAGGGTTTAGCCTTCAGTTTCAGCTCTCTACAACTTTGTGATCAAAGTGTCGGATGGGGCAAAGAGTTGTCTGCCTCCACGCTTGATCAGCCACTTGGAATTGTGGGTGGGTGGGTGGCAGACTGAGCTGAGTCCCACTCTGGAGTTTGTCGATCCATCTGCATCTGAGCGCAAAGACAGCTCCGTCTGGGGGTTGGAGGTCTCTGTATCTCTCTCAGTTTCACCCACGCATGACACACTAGAGTCAAGATTCACTTATCCTCATCTCCCTGCTCTCTTTCTGCACCAGACTATCTCTATTTGATTCTTCCTGCTTGGCTGAACTTGGGAGGGGCTCCTGTTCTTGCTCAAACCCCACCGGCTGAGACGAAAGCAAAGAGACAATCCTCGCTGTACCGCAGACACACAAACACACGCAAGTAAAAAAAACATCCCATCTAAGAAAAAGCAAAAGAACGCACCAACAAAATCAAACAAGCAAAAGTGTAAATACACACACAGTGGGTTCAAAAACCTAAAAAGGATTTAGTGGGTGTCTCAAAGATTTATTTTCCCTCCAGAGCTGCAATAGGCAACACTTCCTATAAAAAACCTTCTGACAGCAGGTTATCATGCAAATGAGCTGGCTGTTTTGACGGTGTGTTTTGAAGTAAACAAACTCACGTTTGCAGCCAGCTGAGACGTCAGGGTCGCCACCTTTTCCTGAGAAGCGTCCAGCTCTCGACGCAGCTTTCTGATTTGCTGGTTGGTGAAGAAAGCACACAGGTAACTTCATTAACAATGGGCATAAAAAAGAACATTGATAACTGACTAAAAATCAAAGAGGCGTTGAACTTGCAACTCCCATGTTGATGACTTTGATGAAAAAACTGTTGCAGTTACATGGTTACTGTGTGTGAAAAGACACTGGGATGAAGTGTGAACACAAGTGTGGGGGATTACCGTGGAATTTTGCACTGTTTGGCCCTTGATTGAAAAGAGAAGAGTAAAAATTAACTCTATGTTGCATTTCTCCATCCAACAGCATGTAGCAGTTTGGCTGGAGAGAAAGAGGTTATCACAAGCCACAGCACTGGTTTCCCCGTGGTTAGACGTCAAGCAGCATTGCAAAGACATGTGGGTAAGTATTCCTGACATGGGTCAAAGAGCCTTTGCAATAACCTGATGTGGCTTCATTAATATGTATTTCTAAATTTAGCAAAGTGAAAAATGAAATAATTTAATTCCTTTGGCAGGACAGTGACACCAGTTTTTCAACATTTAATGTAACTTTTCCACAAATGCAGAAAAGATTACAATAATAAAACACCAAGGCTCATATAGATGTTGATGATAAAACTTCTTCTAATACATAATGCAATTTGAAAGAATTTTTCATGCATTAGGAAATAAAAAGTGGTTCATTTCTTAAATGAAACTCATTGATTTTGACTTGGTATTTTGTAAGGAAAAAATAAAAGTTTGAGATTAAATAATAACAAAAAGTTGCTTTAAAGCAGGGGTAGGCAGCCTTTCCATGACTTGAGTCAATTTAAAATACGCTCGTGCCCTAAGTGCCTGTACTTACTCCTTTCATAAAATCATCGACAGTCAATCGGAAAGTCTCCTTTACTGTTTTTCCTTGTTAAGCTAGTGTTGTGTTAGCTGCCTGGTTTTTAACAGTGCAGTAAGTTTTGAATGTGTTGCTCTGTTTCACATATTTTGCTAAAACTGTTCGTTGCAAAGTTTGATTGTTTGTGTTTGGTCTCAACCTTCACGGATCTCCAGCCATCTCTAGCAAGAAATTCATATTCTATTGTCCAGGTATGCCGGAAAAAAATAAATTGGAACTTGTTTTTTTTTTTTTTTTGCCTTGATAACACAGCTTAACCGATGCACTTGCAAGACACATTCTCACAGTTGTAACATCATGACTTAAATTTATTACGTAACTTTATTTCTTAAGTTTTTACGTAAGAACATTTATAGAGTGCTCTATTTATTTTAAAGAGTTAAACAGAATACAACACAACAGTTTTATTTATTTAATTAGTCATTTTTTATTTTGTCCTCTGCCTCATTGTAATTATTATCCATGTGCCGACCTAAATAGCCTCATGTGCAAGCTTTGGAATCTATGTCCTAGGTTTCCTTCCCCTGCTTTAAAAAGTGGTAATAAATGATGATCACTAAATGAGCAAAAACTGAATATCTGAAAGCAGAAAATATCAGCCATGGATGGCATGAGTCATCCAAAATGCTCAACACAAGTATCCAGGTATTTGCTTCTACTCTTTGACCCAAGCTTGAACCATGACCAAATGAGAAAATAGAAAAGAGAAGGAAAATAAATTTAACAAAAAACAAACAGAGAAAAGAACATTAAGTCATAAATTTTAAAAATCAAAGAAGAACCAGTGATAAACTTAACAAGGCGGTTAAAATAAGCTTAACAAAAAGAGTCATGACATGCATTACTCAAGAATGCTCGAAGATCTTCATCATTAGAAAGCTGTATGTGGAGGATATTACTGTTTACTTAGAATAAAAAGCAATGCAACATAGGGTTAAACTGCTTTCTTGTATGACTTCATACCATTTTCTACTACTACTCTCCTTCCATTAATGTTGCTTTATCAGAAACAGGCCTACATGTGGCTGAACAAATATCACTGTTTGTACTTTGATTGACAAAGATGGACTCTTGTTCGGTGCAAATAGAAGATACAAAAACGTGGAGGAGATGCACGGACACAAAAACAGCCAGCAATCTCCCGAAGAGCAGCAAAACATGCACGGATATGGGAGGATGTGTGTTTATGGAAGGCAAATAAAACTACATGTTGAATTTTCCCCTCCACCAAACCGAGGTGCTCACAAGCAAGGCACCCATCACGCACCCACATCTGCAGAGCTGCTCCGTGGCCAACACAGCAGCAGCAGCAGCAAAGCTTCACTTCAGCCATGGTGTGTAATGTCTCTAAGTGTATGAACATGAAGCACTGAGGTGCAAAGAAAAGCAGACATGCAGACGGATAGGATTTAACCATCCTTACCTCTGAGTGTGCTTTCTCCTCGGTCTGTGAACAAAATAATAGAAAGAGAGATTATTCACCCTGTGTTCTTTGATACTGAATTAAAAATACACATGGGAACTCTTTTTATATCATTAAAGATGAATTATGTAAAATTGAGGCTCATGGAGTACATAGCTAATTCCATTTGATTGCGTTCACTTGAATTAAACCAAACATAAAAGAAAAGTATATAGAAAAAGAAAAGGTTTTATAATTCGACTGAAGGGAAAACATCATAAATAAAACAGTCCATTATCCAGGCTTTGCAACAAAAACAGGTGGAGGTAAAAGAGTAGCTCTTCTTTAATCTGAAACTAATATTCTGCCTCACTGAATGTGACAACTCAAGCCCCACCAGAAACCTCGCCCGAGTTTAATCTTGAAAAGTTTTACAAGATGAAAGTGACCAGTGCAGTGAAAGTTATCACTTTGATTCAACAAAAAGAAGGTAACAAAATAAATACTTTTTCATCCAACTTTTGTGATTTCCATTCAACTAAATCATTTTTACCTTCAAAGTGATGAAAATGTATCTGAACACAGCTCATTGAGATGTGCAGGGCATCATACTTATTGAAAAATCAAGTGTTGAATTTTTAAAAGAATCGAAAACAGCTTTGAAGTAAGGTTAGTGCATATTTGGCCACTCGGGGGCAGCAAAACAACTACGGCAAACTTCTTCAAAAACACTGCCTGTGAAGTGCATTTGGAGGACTAAAAGCAACATAAGCCTATATTTGAACCTGGTCTGGTGTCCTACTCACCTGGTGTGTTTTGTTTGAACTTAGTGGTTGTTTTTCCCTGCTACGAATCAGTTAGCTTGGAATTGGAGCCCATAATAGGTTAAAGAACCTTCCATTTCAATATCATTTCTGCCAGGCTGTGAATTTAGGAGGAAAAGCTAACCAGCTACTTACCGCAGAATAAAGAGAAGACGTGCTGGAGACCAGAGACAATGAAGAGCCATGGACTGTAAACAGAATATCACATTAATACCTGATTGTAAAAAAAATGTCTCAGACATAAAGAGAGGAATCAGGAGGGGAAACACAACAGACTAATAACTTACTGTTTTGCACTGTTCAATAATACAATCCCAACCAACTTCTGAAATTACTTGCCACATTTTGTGAACCTGCTTGTCAAACTGAATGATTAGCTCTGAGTCACCTGTTAAGATTTTTACCTCCACCAAGGAGGTCATGCTTTTAGGAGAGTTTGTCTGTTTGTCTGTGAACAACATAACTCAAAAAGAAACCAATGGATCATGAGGAAATTGTCAGGAAATGTTCAAAACGGGATAAGGAAGAAGTAATTAAATTTTGAAAGTGATCTGGATCACTGTCTGGACCCAGGATTTTTTTTAAAGGATTCTTTATCATTGTGAGATAGGGCCGTTTTCACCATATGTGTATATAACTCCATAATAAATTATCAGATTGCTTTGCAAAACAATACAATAGAAGGTCACCATAATTTCTGACATATGTAAAAGTATGATCCAGATCCTGGCAATATTCTGGATACTAAGATCCAGAATATGAAATATGTACTGGGTCATCATAATTTTTAACACTGTCAGGAAACAAATTATGGTACAAACCTGCAACTAACACCAAATTGTAGCAGACAGTCTGCTGAAAGGGAGTATAACATTAAAGTAGGACTAAAGTGTTATAAAGGCAGTAAAAAGAAAAATGATTTGCCATTAAAGATATTTTCCAGCCTCTTAGACTATTCAGAAAAAGATCACGACAGAGTAATAAATTATTCTAGTTTTGAATGTTTGGAAAGAGAGTGTAAGAAGGTGTCCTACCTTCGTCTGTGCTGTCCCTGAAAGAGCCTGAGCGGCTGATGGCCCGCGGTCGTTCCTCAAGGGAGGTTGCACTGCCACCCAGTGGGTGGCCTTCTCCGTACAAATCAAAGGAGTCCTGGGCAGGGATGCTGTTGGATCGACTCATGCTAGTGCTGCCTGGTGGCAGGTTGTACTGGCTGATGTTGGTGGGGCTCACTGGATGGGAGAAACACACACAATAATGATCAATCACTGCTGAATGTTTCTAGTTCTTCTTTCTGGGATGCTAGATAACCTAAACCCAACAGTCATCCTCAATACACTTACAAAGGTTGGAGTAGTGGTATTTTCCAGAAGCAGTGCTGGTAGCTCCAGGAGGAGACAGGGGGGACTGACTGCCTGTGTCCTGAAGCCCTCCTGTTGAATGAGACCGTAACCACTCCTTGCCTTCCTCGTGTGATGTCTGCCGGGAGGATGGAGGGTACCTGAAGCCAACGAAGTAAAGTAAACTCAAGGAGAAAAGAGGAATATCTGGGAGTCCAAGTGAGGAAAGTTTTGAGTGAGGGTGAAATGAGTGTAGGGCTACATAATCAAAGCATGAGAGCAGATGGCAGAAACACGCAGCCCCACCACACAATTACACACACACACACACACACACACACACACACACACACACACACACACACACACACACACACACACACACACACACACACACACACACACACACACACACACACACACACACACACACACACACACACACACACACTGCTTTAGTTAAAAGCTGCCAAACACACTGACACTGCCGTTCATCTCCTTTCTCCCCAGCTCCAAAGTGGCTCTGCAACAGAAGGCCCCTTATCGCAGGCATGACAATCGGCCATATTTAATCCTCTGAGGATGATAATTGAGTTTGCACTCATCCCTTTTCAGCGCTGTCTTCCTTTCAATGCCTCCATTACTACGCTTGTCACATCTGACCCTGCTCAAGTCCCCTTCGCCTGTGCTCCCCCATTCTCCCCAACAGGGATTGGGTGTCTTAGCGTGTGTTGACTTGTGTGACACAGCAGCATTCGTTCCTCACTGGACTTGACATGGAGCAGACTGAAATATCCCGGAGTCAGGGCTTGACTCAGAATATTAAACGCTTGAAGATGCCTATAAGTCACATAAATATGCTTATTTATATGACTACAGGGAGAAATTATAAATCTGAGCTCCTCTTGTAAGATCAAGCAATAAAAAAAGTTGTCTATTTTGAGATTTGAGCACAGCCATGAAGATTTGTAATCAAAAATGATGCTAAAAAGAAATGGCTATCGTCTGTACTAAACACCACAGCTAAATGAAATAATGTGTGATGTAGGCTCAGATACTTCTAGGTTTAAAAAAAACACCAAAGGTCATGATAATGAAAGTGTGGTATGAAACCAGCATGCCTCATTCAACCCATCTGCAGCAGTGCAGTGTAATTGGCTGGAGAGGATGTTCCCTGCAGAGGTTGTGCCACTGTGATGAATAAGCCACGGTATTTCTGTCTCAGTCCCTTAAGTCCTTGCTAAAATCAAAGTATCCGCTCTACCTCTTTGGCTCAGCTGGCAGAGCAAATGTCGTCGGGAAGTTAAGGCCATTTTTGGAGAGCTGGGGAGGAACTGCTTTGTCATTGGGGCTGTGTTAGTAATTTCTACCAGTGCATGAGAAGAGAGAGTGATGAGGATGCAGACACACACAGACTACCTGGCCATCTGGTTTAGCATTCATACTGCATCAGATACATTTCTGTTGATTCATAAATGCAAACATTAGAGTATGGAAGCATCATTTAGATGTTAGATAAGCTTGTTTTTGGATCCATATGGAGACCAAACATGGTGCATGTAAGATAAAAAGACCAGATAAGAGTAGATGTGTTTCACGTGTTGAGATTGGTCCAGCAGGGTGAATGCTACACCAGGTAATCACAACATTTGCTTGTCAATAGATCAGCTGTTACCAACCAGTTTGTCAGTTGTTGGATGAGTAGAAAGTCTTTACGTAAATGTGTTAATACCACCTTTGATGTTTTCCAAGAGGTTACTTTTTAATTTGTGAATCCCTACTCCTTAATAGCAATGGCATTAGTTTACATTACATTAGATATGGCTGCATTTTGATTTGAGAGCAAAATGATAGATTTTAGGCTAATATCTGAAGCTAACTATGCTCTAGGCTAAGTGTACCTATTTATCAATTTATCCAAGCTAACATTGTGAAATGTTATCACTTATCTGTAACTTTAAAATAAATACTCCATCTGTATACTGCAATAGTTTTGCTATTCCAACAATTAAACAAGTAAAGCTAATACCCAGCAGCCAATTCATATATGGCCTTTTTCCACTTACTTAAAATAAATTGAAGCACACGGGCTAAATATCAACGGAGTGAGTATTTCCTCCGTTCACTAAAAGCTGGAGGCAAAATAAGTTTAGGAACCTCTGTTTGAGCCTCCATCTATAACATTTTGTTTTGGCTGCTGTCTCTTTAAGGCACCCTGCTCCACAACCCCCTCATTCTGATTGGCCATACTAGGTTTAGAACAAAACATTTAGAGCAGTTTACAGAGAGATTCATGGATTTTTACATCACATGAATGTGTAAGAGTTTGAAAATCTGCAAACGTTTAATATGGATATCTAGCATTGTTACTTTGTATCCTTGTCTAAAATCTGTAAAAGCAAAATACCCCCTCTTTAATTTCTTCAGCTGTTTGTTCATAATGTCATACCATTTTATGTATATTCTTAATTTTAAGAAAATGTCATATTTCTAGCCATGTTTTTTGTTTTCTTTTCTTCTAAATGTTTAAGTTATTTCAACACATTCACCTGAGAATGATTTGTGATTACTTTGACCTTAAATCTATCACTCTCCATATTTAAGACTTGATATTGTTTTTATTCCTAATTTCCACGTTTCTGTGTTGGTTGCACTTCTTCACAGTGTTTCTAAATGTTTTAATGCAAAGTATATCTTTGATACCCCTGACTGGTAACCGCTCCTATTGACGGTGCCTCACCATGCCCCCCGAACAACAACAAGGACTTCAGAGTCAGTGCTCTCATGCAAACTTGTTCTTTTGATCTATGTGAGTTGAGTCAAAAGAGGAAAGTTGAGAATGGGCTCTGGCCGCAGATTTGTAGTACCTTAGTCCCTTTTTGGGAAGCGTGTTTCTGTCAAGAGGCATGCTGTTAAAACACAGAGGATGAGTGAATTAGATGAACACCAGAAAACATCTGTCAATGAGAATCACAATAAAAACACTTTGATCACTTTACAAACTGAACTTTTGACACACGCATACACAGAGACACACACACAGACATTACTAATGTTCACAGAACAACAAACCACAGAATATAAAACAGGAAATATTAAAATCAATTGTTTCATTTTTGAGACATAAACCGATAGGAAGGGAAAATAAAGTTGTGCCCTGATAATTCTACTCTGTGTGATGTATTGCATGCAAAGTCTGTGGACGGAACAATGAAAACGACCTGAAAGAGACTTTTCATGGGAATGGGTGCCTGACATGAACAGGGCCTGTTTTGGCACTTTTTCTGGCATATCATTGGTCTATAACATGTACTGTCCAGATTGTGTTAAACGGCATGAATGGTAATCCTTAAACACTGAAATTAGTTAAAGCAGTAGAATAACTTTGGTTTGGACATAAAGTCTTGTGATGGATGGAAGACTACAAGTCATTTAAATCATAAGGTCAGTATCAGGTCTGCTTTACTTTGTCTCACATAAATTTACCTACTATTATAAAAAGCCTTAATCAAATCTCAATTTACCAAAATCTTCAGCATGCCAGAAAAAGAAACTTAAAAGACACAGACGTATGTGCTGAATGAGTGATTTGTTCTTGTCATTATAATAATCATAAGTCATTCCCTGCTTCATATGTCTGTATGTTTGGGTAGGGGGATTTCCTTTTTGTCTCTGTTCTCAAATGAAACAATGAATACGATTCATCCCAATCGTATTCCCTGTTACTCACCCCTCAGAAAGGGTGGACTTGACACTGCCGGTTCGTGTAACCTTGGGCCCGTGGTGGCCCAGCGGCAGATCAATGGACTCAGAGCTGGTGTGCAGACTGGTCATGCTTTGGCAGCTCAGTGTGTCCTTGCTGCCAGCTGAGGAGCTACAGGCAGGCCAGGGCCGAGCGTTGGAGGGCAGGGAGAGGCCAGAGGCCGGACTGGAGGCTGGGGAGTCAGTGCACAGGTCTGGGGTTTTACCATACAGTGGGCTACTGCCGCCACTCATGCCCCCAGCGCTGCCCAGGCTACCCGTACCGGAGGAGGGAGAATCCAGGCTGGCCTGTCTCGCCAGTGTGCCGTGGGGGCTGCCCAGCACTGAAGGGCACTTGCCAGAGTCTGGCGTGCCTGGAGAGCTGGCTTTGCTGCTGGCTTTGGTACCAAACAATCTGGGGGTAGAGAGGTGGGTGCAGACATTCATAAATGCTCAAAGGACAAGTGATGAGCATCTGCAAGATCCACACTGGAAAATAAATGACTTTGGCATAGCTCTTTGTGAAAGAAAAGTTACTTTCATTTTAAATCGCTGAACTGTTTTGATCACACACGCCATGTACTTTACTATTAGTATCAGTTTGAAAAACAGCTTCTACAAGCACACTTTCAAATATATTTATCCCTCACAGCGACCTCACTTCATACTTGTACTGAACCCTCAGTAATTCACATCGACACATCTGCTTTCACAGCTTCGCCCGTTACAACCCTGTGACTTTAAAGAACCTAATCTGTTAGGCCACTCAACTCTGTTTGCCTCCCACATATGCTCAGACAGCCTGCTCCTTACACTGCTCCTGTCCAAGTCTGTTATTGCAGTCACATTTAGTATATAGGTGACACTCTCTTCAGGGAAAAAAAAAGCTTAGGGCCTGTAGATGAAACGGGTTCGGCCTGACGGATCAGAGGGGTGTTTGGACATGGCTGCCGATCGCATGCTTCTAATGAGTCAGGGACTGGCGTGCAGAAACGCTCCTGTCTGCTGTCTGTTCTGATCAAAAGAGCTGAGCTGGATTCGCCTGATCTGCATGAAAATCCTTCAAATTCAGGGTGAACATACGTCACATCTGTAGTGTCTTATCAACCACACAAGGAAACAGTCCATGTAGCAGCGGCCCTTGGCTGTGCAGTGGAGGAAACTCACTACAATCAGTCCGTATGATACATTACATGTCTTAAACATATCCAAACAGATCTAATATCTGAAATGATGGAGCAGTTTTATACCCATGGAAAGATTTTACATTACATATGACATTTTCAATAAAATGTCCCTTCTTGTTACAGAAGACCGAGGATTAACATAAATCAAAAAGCCCTCAAACCTCTGTCAGCTCCACAAACATCAGTTCATTTCAATGAATGCAAGCACAGTTTATTTCTAAAATAGAGGTGTCAATGACATTGAGTCCTATGAAAAACAAATGTTTAAATCAACTAAATGCATGCTTGTTGTTCTACAAAAAATGTTTTTGTTAAGAACTGAGGGTCTAAAAACACATGTGATGAAGTGCTTGACTCAAACACTGAAGCACAAACACTGAGCGACAAAGACAGAACAGAAGCTGTGGGCATGTTTGTGTGTCTGACCTGCGAAACGTGGGAGAAGCAATGTCTGGATACTTGGAGCCCGGCTGCCTGAGGCCTGTCTGGCCTGCTGAACTGGATGTGGGGCTGGACTTGGGGGATGTGGACAGTCCTGCTGTGGTGTCCTGGTCTGACACTGCCACTTTCTCTTTGTCTGTCTGGTTAATGGTGATGGGACTGGAACGGTCTGAACCCACTTTGCCGTCCCTGCGCTTTGCACCTGCTTGAGTTGCTGCCCCTCCCGCCGATTTGCCGCTGACGTTTGAGTCGATGCTGCTGGAGCTTGAGCGGTGCCCGCTGCGCCCTGCTGCAACCCCACTGGAGGATTTGGCTGGTCTAGGTAAAGAGCGGTACTGCAGGGTCACTTTGGAGCCACTACAGCTGAGGAGGATGCCGTCATCCTGCGGCTGTGAGCCATCCAGGCTGGTCTTACGGACACCGGTGATGCCTGTGCCCTTGCCAAGGGCTGCAGAGGATTTTGGCGCCTTACCCAGGGTGGCCGAGCCACTGGCTAGCGTTGCACCACTGGAGGTGATTAAAGTACCAGCAGCACCTGGGATCTTCTTATATCCAAAGGAACCAGTTGTCGGTGGGCGCCCGATTCCAGAGGGAGGTTTCTTACCTTCATCTCCACTACTCTTCCCAGCATCAGAGGGTGAGCGCTGGATGCCAGCTGAGCTCTTGGAAGGTGCCTTGCCCTTCTCTGAGGCCTTAGCATCATCAGTTTTGCCTGTCAATTTGCATAAACACTAATTAGCACAATTATAAAAACATTAGACTCAGCCGTTTCTTGGCTCAGGACTTGTTTCTATCACTTGTGGTGCTACAAAGCAGGAAAAGTCAAATTAGTGCACAAGTTGGCCAAAAGCCTGCTGCATTGAAAAACAATACTTATCTGCCACACAGCTGCTGAGCTTGCTGAGTGGAGGGAAACTTTCCGAGCATGTGCAAGGTCTCAAAAAAAAAGTATCGGTAATTATTACCCACAATCCATGCTTTTGAGGCACAGGCTACAAAGTTTCTTCACCAACAACTTCTGCACATAGTTAACCTTAGTTACCAAAACATTATGAGGTGATCAAGTGTAACTTTCAACTACAAAATGAGTGATGGCTGAGTGTTATTTTATAGCTTTGGTTTAGGGTTCATTTGTTGCTGATGCAGGCTGTTTGTTATGTTCTGAGTGATTTCCTCAACACAATCTTAAATCTCTAAAGTCACATCTATGCTTTTCCCTGTTTTGAAAAATGAAACGCCTGTGATTAGCAGTTCCAGTGAAACAGAAAAATAATAAACAAAAATAAAGTACAAAGCTGATAAAAAGTTTCAACCTTTTTTAGAAACCAACAAAAATCTAGAGCTCTTGATTTCTTCCATGAAACAAAAAACAGCCTGAGATGAAATCACACAATCGCCAAATAAAATACACAAATAAAACACAGATCTTAGAATTAAAAGTAAAAAAGTGCTTAACATGGGAGAATATTTAAACCTTTTCCTACCTGGAGATTTGAGGGCAGCAGATGCACCCTTGGTCCTGGGTGGCGTGATGCCAACCTGTGCCGTCATGCCCCTCCTCCAGGAGCCCGTCTGGGACATCTGGGCCAATGCGGCTGCTTTTTGTCCAGCATCCTCGTACTGGCCCTGGGCTTGGGAGGGGGAGGAGGATGAGGAAGGTTTCCAGCGAGAGGGGCTGCTGCTGGGGTCCATGCTTGAGTCCAGCTCTTCCTCCACTTTCTTTAGGTCCTCAGCTCCAGCCCAGCTGCTGCTCACCTCCTGCCCTGCATGCTTGGACTTGCTTCCTCTCTGTGACTGGAGGATGGAGGTGGATGTCAAGTGCATAAAGTTATCAACAGACCAATCTTCAAAAAGGCTAAAAGCCTTTCTTTAAGTTTAACAAAAAGTGAAAAGACATGTTAAATAATAAAAATTGGGGTAAACTTGAATGTTGTTTTGTCGCTGGGGTACTGAAGTCCTGCCTCATACTGATCAACTATTGTCTACGAGCAGAGAGCTAATGTTTTGACCCATGCTAAAGATATCTCTCAGGAAGGCTTATTAAAACACGCACAGCCACCACAAAGAGCTGTACGTGTCTGCGTTTAAAGTCGTAGCTATATTTGGATTCACTCATGTCCAGATCTCTTCTTTTGGGAAGCATACAAACACACCCACAAGGCAACGACAAGCCAACTTAGACAGATGGCCCGTCTCCTTAGCAACACCAGCGTCTCTCAAGGGCTCAGTCTGCAGAGTATTTCATTATAATGATCTTAATACTTGGCATAATACAGAAAAGACCAATGATGCTAATGCTAGTTTGCTCCTATGAAAAAAGTTAAATGCTGCTAAATATCTTAGGCATACCAGTCATTTCAGTTTTGCATGTTAGCATGACACTTGCCAATAATCCTTAAATGCAATGTGTGGTCAAGGGGAATGACAATGTTCCTTGTTTTCCTTGTTTTTTTTAATTTTATTTATTTATTTTTTTTGGTAGTTCAAGCTTTGAAGCTTTGAGAAACTGGTATTTTGACTTCATGGTTGTGTTATTGAAGGCTCAGGAAATCAACTGGGTGATAGCAAACGTTCCAGAGACTGTATAGAATAGTTTGGATACACACCAATCTGAGGGGTTTTTGTCTGATTTTTTTTCCATTACTTATATGTAAGTCAGTTTTTTAGATGAGTTATGAGATTTGATAGATACATTTTTTTTGTTTAAAGTCTTTCATTGAAAAATGCCCTGAGAACAAATCCTGTGAACTGTGAGTTACTTCTTTTGGAGAAAAAAAAACAGGAACCAAAAAAGAAAAAAAAAATCTTTTGTGAATCTTGATTTGTGGTTGGTTTTGCAAACTGCCCTTAAATTGATGCCAAACAACAAATAAAAATGACCAATTGGCATAAATGCATGGAACTATTTTCTCATCACTACAGGCAGTTCTAATTGCTCAGTCAGTTAGATTTAATTTAACACAGCAAAAAGCTGAAACCTTATCAAGTGTTTTTGTCTTATTTCAGTGGAAAATGTCTTATTAGACTTAATATGAGCCACATTTACCTGACTAGTCCAGAAAAATGTCTCCTATTAAATTATTTAAAAAAAATGAGGTCTGAATTACTTGTAAAAAGTTTAAAAAAACTGCCAATGGAACAAGAAAAGAGTTACTTGTGTTAACACATTATTCTAGTTTTAAGCAAAATTTCTAGCTATTTTTCCTTATTTTTATGATTTTTTTACTTGTTACAAGCAACTTAGACCTCATTTTGTCTTTAAATAACTCAACATACAACAATAACAAGACATTTTTTCGACTGGTCAGGTGAATGTGGTTTTGATCAAGTATAATAAGACAACACATGATGAGATTTCAGTTTTCTGCAGTGAACTTAGCTATTGGCAGTGCTTAGCTGATGAAGGTGTATGTCAGACATCATGCATACCTTAATACTGAAGGAAACAGACTAACAACATAAAAGAATGGTCAGCCTGAAAGCCCTTACCTGTGCTCCTTTGCTTTTGCGGGATGAGCTAACGGCTGAGTAGGCAGGTGTGTTCAGATCATCAGTACTAATGTTGTCCAAAGTGTCGCTCAGGCCACTGCTCACCGAGCTGCTGTCGTCCCAACTGCAGGAGGAGAAGGAAAAACACTCAGTTCAATTCTGACTTGTAGCTGTTTAGTTTAAGCGGAAGCAGTAATGAGCATTCTGCCACAATCGTCATCTTTGCCTCTAATTAGATCTTTATTCTCCATGTCAGTGAAGGATGGCAGAACATGTTGGATTTCCACAGCCTCCAATCACCAGCTTGACTAGCAGACGAGTAGATATTTGTAACTGCCAAATTAGTCTCATCAAACAGCTGTGCTCCTTTTTTAGACTCCCACTGAATTATGGGTATTTGAGTTTCTTTTTTTGTGAAAAAATAAAAATGCTTTGGCTCATGAATCATTAAGCTTCTCATTAACTTTGAGTCTGAGGAGGAATAAAAGGATCTTCATTAGTGCAGTAATTATTTAGCTTCAGTGGGAGGCTGACAGACACAGGAATGAGGAACAGTTGGATCGAACTGTGATCATCTCCACACGCACAGTTTAATTACAACAGAATTACAACTCTGAAATCTCCTGCAATATGTTTCTCTAATCTGAAAACCTATTCCAGCTATCAGGCACAATAAATCACCTTCAATAATAATCTATCAGCTCCTTTTTTTTATTAATTGGTCTCTCCCTTGTGCACAAACACTCACAGACACACGCACACATAAAAAAAATAACATTCAGCAAAATCTACGGATGTAACAGTTGATCATGTTAGAAAATGGGAAAAAGACTCTGATTCCCATGAGCACTTACACTAACTGTCAAAAGGATGACACTAACAAAAGCGTGCGTTTGTACTGAGGCAAATGGAGAGAGAGCAGATCTTTTGAATTAACACCATGTTTCTTTGTTCAAAACAAAGCGATGAGGTAATGTGTTCATTAACAGTTATGCAGTGCTATTGTTTGTAAACTTTTTAAACTCAGTTTGTGGCACAGTTTGGTAACAGGATATATTTAGTGTTAACCACAGCCCAGTGGTACTTGCAATACAGGAGTAGCCAACCAGTCAGAGACCAAGAGCCACAAAAATTATTGTGGTATTACAAAGAGCCACATTACAGGCGTGGTCTTATAAACACACTTCCTCTCTTACAGAAATAAAATGACATAAATCAATTTTCAAAGCGAGATTTATTGTGTTTGTACGTGTGTTTAAATTCATACTTGGAGCCGTGTCAAATCTATCTATCTATCTATCTATCTATCTATCTATCTATCTATCTATCTATCTATCTATCTATCTATCTATCTATATAGCATGTAGAGAAAAGAAAGTGAAACTTCAATATCAGTCTCATCACCAACATATATATATATATTTTAAGGAGAGCTCAGTGCTGTATATATATATATATATATATATATATATATATATATATATATATATATGTTTATATATATATGTATATATATATATATGTATATATATATATATATATATATATATATATATATATATATATATATATATATATATATATATATATTCTTTTTAAGAATGGATCAAAGAGCCTCACAACAAAAGGCAAAGAGCCACATGCGGCTCACAAGCCACAGGTTGGCCACCCCTGTTGTAACTTAACCAAATCCCTGTTATGTCCTACCTGTGTTTACAACCTCACCAAGCAGAGCTAACGTAACCTCACTTTTCATTTTATTGATAGACTCTCAAGTTTGAACAGACCACTGCAAAATAACTGCTGACTGTGGGTTGGAATTAACATTATCACAAACAGCTTAGCCTGTGCTCTATCCCTCGCCTGTTTAGCTTTCTTCTCCTTTTTTGTCCTTTTTCTTGCAGATAATTCAGCTTCAGTGTCCATCATCACTACAAAATAAATCAAAGAAATTGTTTTCAGCAGAGAAAAAAGCAGATCTCTTTCCTCACTATTAAACTTTGTCAGTCGACATGGTGTTGCCTTAGAGACTAGTGCTGTAAATCAATCCTGTCCAACCTGACTGGGAAGCTGGGAAATAGCGTTTAGAAATAACCTATTTTGGCTGTGATAAACTCATTTTAAAGTGTGGATCATGACCAGGTGTATGTAATGATGAAACTTTTTCAAGATCAAGAAAGTCCTCACAGGCCCTTTAAATGGTAAAACTGTTGGACATTAGCAAACATTAACATCGAAAAACCTTTATATAAAAAATGGAGTTAATATGGAGAAAAAAGGCATTCATTGTACTTCTCTGATGCAATCTAAAACTACTTTCATCTGCCTTTTCAAGCTCAGTGATTCCACTGACATCTCAATATGAACTGGTTCCTTAAAATAAGCGTGTGAAACATCTTATAGAAGTTTAATCTCTTTATTTAAGTGATTCAATTCAGGCTCAACATCTATAATTCATGGCTGACAAGAATGATATCCAAAGGTTGGCTGAAAATGAGAGAATAATGACTTCTTTAAGGCCGATGAAGGAGGGGGAACTGTGTGTGAGCTGGAGATGTTCAGGGGTGGCTGCCTCTGGGAGATAATGGAAGTATTGAAGTTTGTTCAGACAATCAATAACCATAAAAGTCATTATCCTCTATGTCTTTCATTTATTATATGGTATCTATTTGTTTAATGGAGTGTTTATTATAAAAATGGTTAAATCTGCCTCTTATACAGGCTCTGGTTTAAGGGGGATATACGGAGCTTTTTTGTTCAAGTCCAGATGCAAAAATTAATAGATGTTCTGTATCACATGGCACCTGTAGAAGGTTTGTGATAAATGCTGTGCACAGCAGACAACTTGCAGCCCAGTTGTCCACTGATGCAGTGCAAAAATTAATTTTCTTTCATGACAGATTTAGAATGAGCAGCATTTATCTTCATGGAGAAAGTCTGACCAGGTCTGTGACTCAGAACTGCAAAAATCTGCAACACTGCAGGCTTTGTTGTTTGTTAGGGGAAAACTTTTGGAGCTATGCATCATATTTTTAATCAGAAACACCCAATTTTTTAAGTAAAACGAAACAGGAAGAAAATAACAAGTAATAGTTTTTCTGTGCTATTCAACATCACAACTCATCTCTTATTTTGACATCTTCAATCTGTCACTCTGAGATTAAATTTCCTTTAAAATCAAAGTCATTATTGGAGAAGTGCCTCAGAGATAGATGTTGAAAGTGGAGAATAGCTTGTCATATACAAACAAATAGAATCCCTGCTGTCAGCCTGAGCTCTGGCATCGTGTATCTTCAGCTTCACTGCAGCGCTTTGATAAAATGAGGCTGCTGTTGAGTGCTTAGAGGAGCTCGAATATCAGACGGGAGTTGAACCCAGTGTTTGACTCAATGTGTCTGCACACACAATGATTTAGCAAACAAAGCCGGTGGAAATCAATGGCTTTGATAAACATGCCTGGCTTCTTCATGCTTTAATCATTTCCTCTTATCTGCTCTTAAGAAAGCCTTTGCTGATAACACAGCTTTCTTCAGAGTTGACGACAATATCCCCTGACAGCGGCAAATCCAAGAAAGTGGCAGCAAAGTGAGGGAAAGCTCTCAAATGTGCAGTTTGGTACTTTTAAATTTTGGGGAAGTCACCTCTAGGATCTGATTCAAAGTTAGCCCTCTGCTCACCTTAACTTGCCTCGGATGTGACAGGGGAGTTGCAGAAGCACTCAGTGGCTTCCTCAGAGACCAACCTTCTGTGCCTCACAGACAACAAGGGCAGACAGAGCCAAATTTAATGCCTGCCACCAAACAAATCAGACTTAAGTGGATTGGCTAAACTCCAAAACACAGGTTCTGCCTGCAGACAATCAACGGATGTTGTCCATGCGTGTAACTCAGTTCTTTTGGTATAAAAATATTGTATCTGAGAGCTTGAAAAGATGTGAGGAAGAGACAGCGAGTGTGGAGTAATTTATGAGGGATCAAAGACACAGATGGTCTTTTACAAGCACTGATAGCTCCTTATGCCTAATTGCACATCTGAATCATCATACCAGCTCTTTTTAAGATGAGAAGACGTTCAAACTCACGTCTTCCACACTAAGATTAATTGGACATAGCACCGGTGTAGGACTGCACATGTACTTAGCTAATACAAAAAGAGACCAGTGAAGGATGGTTAGTTGTTGAGTCTGTTATCACAATAAAAGAAAAGCAGAGGCAGACGGCTGTGAAGGAGCTCACTGACTTCTAATTCTTATCTTAACGTGAGACTAATTGCTCACACTTTTCTCTGATGGAACAAATCTCTGTCTCCTTCCTGGGTGGTATCTCTCTGTGACAATATTTAAATTGTTCCTTCTGGGAAAAAAAAAAAAAACCAACTGTGCGTAATGTGATTAAAACTTTTTTATTTTTCTCCCTGTGCTTTGTGCTTGATTACCATAATGAGCTACAGTGAATAGTTTCTCCAGTTATAATCACATAATAAAGATGCCATTTAGCTTTGGCATTTTCCAAATGTAAGGCTTTAAGGAAATTTGTGTAAATAAACAAACAAAGGCAGTGTAATGGAAAAACAGAAATTTAAATCCAATCAGCTAAATGGAAACAACAGCAGGTGGAAGAGGACGTCTTCATAAACAAGGTGCAAACATATTTGTCTTATACTTAAATGGAGCTTCAGCTCAAGGGCCTGTAGAAACAAACAGCACTATCAAATGGCTGTGTTTTTAATTTACTTTGTTTTATCGATGGCTTGTACTGAGAATTACCCTTTCAGTACTGAGCTCTTTCGCCACTTTGCTTATCATGTCTTGTCCTCTGCTGGTGCCACTGTTAACAGCTTATAATAAAGTAACTTTGGTGCCCATAAGGTCATTTAGAAAGTGTTTTCACATGCAGACTTATTCAGCAACAGCTTCTTCTAGGATCCTTAAAGAGTTGCTATAAATCTTTGCATTAACAAAGCTGTTACATCAAACGAGGTCAAAGCAGTGCAACATGTGTGATATGTAAATAAAAAACAAACAAAAAACACACAAGCTCACACTGAAACAGATATCAGTGCAGGATGCACCCAGAAAGGAAAGATGCTGCTGAGGTGTCGACATTGAGTTTGCTGGTTACTAGCTTAGAGTAGTGCTAGCTTCTAAACTGACTCGACTACTGAGTCCAAGGTGATTGGTTGGTTGAATTTCTGATTAATTAGAATCAGAATCGAGTTTTATTGCCAAGTACATTTGCACATACAAGGAATTTTACTTGGTGTGTTGGTGCAACAATTAACAAGAAAATAATACAGAATTACCAGGTGTACATTCTGTAAAATAGAATATAGAGAAAGATAAGACACGGAATATACAAACATATAAAAAATATATAGAAAACTAAAATAAAATAAAAATAAGGAAATCTATATTAGACAAAATAATACAAATAATTATAATAATAATAATAATAAGCTGTTGGTTATTTTTCTTCTTTTTTTGCACTTTTAATTTACTTAAAACAAATCAAAAATCAAAGAGAATTTTTTTTAGTTTTATTTTGAACTGAATGGCAAATGTCTTTGTTAGAAATGATCAGTCACTCTCAGTTGAAAATTGATGTACCATAAGTACTGGTGCTATCGGTACTTGGTATCACTGGCCATGGTTACATGAGGAGTTTTTCGTCTTTCGGAATGGAATCTTTAAGATTGGAATCTTTCGGAATGACTTTTCCGAAAACAAAAGTATACATGGAAAAGGAATATTCCAATCTTTGGTCTATATGCGCCGCTTTAATCAAACAGAATCGTCAATGGGGCATGCGCGGAAAAACATAAACATCACGTGATTTATCAAAGATGGAGGACGACAGTTTGTTTATCACGGTGTTACAATACTCCGTATTGCAAGTTTGTCGTCCGTCCATTCTTGTAATTATGTTCATTTCTTTCAAAGTTTGGATCAATAACAAACTTTGCACAGCAGTCCAGTGCTGACGGCTCGCCGCCATTTTTAAAGTTGAGGAACGTCTCTAGTTGCGTCTTACGTCATATCTGAGCATGTGCTGAAAGAACGCACCCTGACACCTTTCCGTTTGAGTGGATACATGATACTTCAATCAGTTTGGGGAAAGAAATATGCCACCTCTGTGAAACCGATTAAATGTCCATTCAGATTGGAACTTTTCATTCAGAATGAGGTGTAAACAAAGGTTAAATTCTTTTCGTTTGTGCAAATAAACCGAATGCAAGCGGAATATTTGGATCCATGTATAAGTGGCTAGTGAGTACTCAAAAGGGAGTACTTGTAACTGGGACCGGTCTGAAAAGAAAGTGGTATTGAACATCCCTATATCTTAGGCACCTTTAAACTCTCAACAAAAAAGAAAAAAGGCTTGGTAATTACTTCCCATGGACCAAAATCCCAACAGTGAAGTAACCACTGAGTCATCAATACTGATCCTAGCAAACCCTGCAGATAGGGTAGGGAAATTCTTGACGATTTTGCTGCCTGTACATAAGTAACTCCAGAGGAGCCGCCCAGAGAACAGTACCAGATGTCTGTGTTTTGTCAGTATGAATTGGAAGCTAGGGAATGCTAAAAGAGACTCTGTTCTGTTTGAATTTTACAGGGATAAAGGGCTGACAACAAAGAGAAAGTGCACCTACTCCTGGGAGCCCACCTGACTGTAACTGAGCTGAATATTTCATTGGGCCGGCTCCCTGAATTGCTCTGTGACAGAGCAGAGCAGCAGCAACCTAAGCTCCTCCCCTCAGACCTGCACGCTTCCACAAGCACATCACTACATCTGCAGGGTGGGGGCGAATCCTCAGAAATGGCACAGCTGAACCCGATAACCCAGCAGCTGGGGCGGGCGAGGGAGCCGGACTTTTTGTGTCATAACTTCCTAAATTAACAATGAGCAACAATGTACAGAGCAGAGTGCTTGAGAGGAGGAGACTGCTGAGGAGGACGCTGGCTTTGCTACCATGTTTCATAAGCGAGGCAGAGAAACAGACACAAAACAAGACAAAGTCTCCCCTTTGAAATCCATTTTAAATCACACATTTCCTTTCTGACGGTGCAATCTATTGGACTAACACAATTGTGATGCTTCAGACTCTATTGACCCACATAGACAGCATCATATCAGCTGGGCTGCTGTTGACCTGTATGATAACAGAAGCTATAAAAACAGGTGTGACCTGCTCAGACCCTGGACTTGTTAGCACTATATCATCTTGCAAAAGATGAACAAATTCCTGCTTCTTGGATGCTGCAGCTGTGCTTTTGAGCAAAGCTCTAGACACTAATATGTTGCTGTTCTTAAGCCAAAAACTAGCAGTTTGATAGACGTGACTTCACAGCATAAAAAGTAAGTGAAAGATAAATCAAAATGATTTTCCGCATCTCCAAATGTTTTCATTCCTCTGCTAATTCTGATTTCCCCCTGCTGCTGCCATGCTATGGATGCACTGCTGCGGCTCCACTCAACCGTGCAAACATTATCTCATGCAGTATTCAGTAAGCCAGGTCCTGTTCTTTCAACGGCCCGGGGAGGAAACGCTATAAGAAGCATGAACAAAGGATAACTACGGCGACTACGGAGTATCATGGTGGAGAATGAGATTCTGATGAAGAGATTACTACAGATTCGGGAGAGGTTAAGTGTAGAATTAAATCAAGAAGAGACGTCTAAAGATGGAAAAGTTCAACACATCTCTGAGGACTTCTTACGCAACCAAGCAGGAGCGAAGCCTCACATGTCATGGCATTCAAAAACCAGCACAGATGTATCATATCAAGAGGACACTTCTTTATGAGTCCTCTACCTCTTTTTGAAAAAAAATTAAACAGTTGATAAAACTTTGGTTAAAACATAATGACGAAGCTCTCTAATGTTCTATAGATGGATGAGGATAATTTAAGTCAACAAAACAAAAATAAATTAAAATGCTGGGAAAGAATTTGATTATGAAAGCAAAACAAAATTATAATAATTCAGAATTTAAAAATTTTTTTGTCTAGTTTTCAGAAAGCTTAAGCAAAAAGAAATACACCTGCTGATGACTGGCAGTCAAAGCCACAGCTGAGAATTAAAAAAATAAAAATAAAAAAAATAATAATAATAATAAAGTTTTATTTACACATGGTTTATCTCTCTACAAGTGCCAAAATAGCTTGTTTTTTTTTGCAACCCATGCTATTTCACCTACACACTGCACTTCTAACATTTACAATCTGGCTAAATGTGTAAAGTTAACCTGAGTCTAACTTAATTTACCAAAACCAGAACAAAAGCTTGTTCAATAACACCTGAAATTCAGCAGAAAAAAAAGAATCAAAATATTTCCAAAATAAGAAAAAAAGCCTCAACTGAAATGCTAATATCTATGTTATTCTGTTTGGGTACTCCTGATGTGCGCTCCAGGTACCATGGGAAATCTAAAACTGCTCATGGAGCGAGCCTAAGTGCTCAGGGTATGAAAACAAAAACAAACAAAAACAGAAAAGCCACAACGTCCTCCAAATACTCTGAGAACTATCTGTCACAAAACTTCAAAATGCAGCGTTTCTCTACTTTCCTGCTCTCTAACACAAACTATGAATACACAACTTCACACTAAGGCACTGGGATGTAAATGTAAAGCATTCATCCCTGGTTGCCTGTACCATAGTGTCAGATATTGCCACTCAGCTCCAGCAATCACACACCTGAAAATACAAAGACATCTTCACTGATGACTTCTTCTACTGCTCTTTTGTTTGTAGCTTTAAACTGGTGAGACTGACTGTTTGATAGAAATTGAAAACTCAGACACACACCAATAAAAGAAGCATCTATCAGCTGCTCAAAGCACAAGTTCAACAGTCACAGAGTTTGTTGCTCTGCTGTCAACTCACCTCCTGCAGAATGGACGCTGCCTGTCTTGTCACATAAGTGGTTTGCTTTGGTTTGTTTCCCTAACGCATCTTCTCCCACAGCAGGCAACACTCCCACCTGACAGAGGAGCTCCAGAAGCTGTGAAGACGACTGGGAGTCCAGAGAGGAAATGGGAACGACAGACAAAGAAAGGACTACCTCACTCTTTCACTTTCACCCCCTGCTGCGGCTGCCTCTGGTGTTACTGGCTCCCCCTCCTCTCACTCTTCATCTCCCCTCCCCTCCTCATCAAGATGGGCCTGTCAGCCCTTGGAGAGGCAATCAGATGTGCTGTAAAGCAGCAGGCTACCGAGGGTTAATTAAAGGAGGATGACAACGCAGAATGGAGCCAAGTCTGCGAGGAAGCTGGACGAGAGCCCACTGTGCCTCGTCTTTGCAGAACGCCTCTGACTGGAAGTGATGTCATGCATAATACGTGAGATGCTCAGTAAAGTCTGCTTGTGTTGAGACATTATTCATGACTCTGAAGGACTAAATGAGAATCATGGCGGGCATTTGGACAAACAAACAGGACTCAGATTGTTTGTATCTTCCAGACTGATTTGAGCTTCCAAAGTCACACAGAGCAGCCCAGTATCACGTCTCTATGTGCTGACGTCTGGTGTCGGGGGACAGTAAAAGCTGCACTGACATCTAGAAACGTCTTTCAAAAAGAAAGAAGTGCTTCATCCCTTTCCCTGGATTTCCTCCTCCCTGCTCAGACTAAAAACCTTTTCCTATTTTCAAAATAGTCATTTACCTCTGATGCTGTAAAAGTTATTTCCTTTCTCCAAAGCAGATGAATTAACTTAACACAGGATGAATCAGGACTGTGAAATGAAATGGTGATAATGGTGTTTGGGGTAAAAATGCCCTGGATTTGTCACAGCAGGAAAAACCTCTTTTTCATGTTGACCAAGAAAAAAAAATGTCATCAGACTTCCCTCTGACTGTGGAATCTAATTCAGCTCAGCACAACTCAATTAAAGAAAAAGAACAGAGTGACCTTGGAGGGACGGGCTTTGAATGTGTCTGTTGCCAAGCAGTGACAGACGACGGGACGTCAGCGCTGCCTGGCTTGGCTGGTGAAGACATTCAGATTTCCTTACTGCAATGCAGTCAGAAATGACAAAATCTTAAGCTTATAGCAACAAGAGGTTTCCTGCCAACTAATATGACCCGGCAGGGGTTTGTACCAGTCTATAGCAAACTGCTGGAAAATATGTTAGCAGACACGCAGCGCTCAGAAGACTGGCCAAAGTGTTCGACCTTCCCCTGCTGCGGCTTGCAAGGAGATACCAGGACAAACAGCATGTTCGATGTTCTTCACACACAGTAACAACCAGATGATTAGAAGGAGGCAACCACTGTTGTCAAACCTTAGAGAGGAAGCATTTCAATGAGACAATATTATATTATACAATAATACATGCAATATGATGCAATATCATTGATTTTGATGTTTTGACATGTTGCAAGGTGCTGCCCAGTTGGTTGTGGCTGATGTTTAGGCAGCTCTCGCTTCTTTGTCCGTTTCTTGTTATTTTTTCATATCTTTTCCCTCATCTCTGCATTTGGAGTAGATCATTTCTATGTATGGTTCATATGTTGGTCATGGACACCAAACTTGTTTTGTATTCAGTGATATTTTTACTACTTTTTCTCCTGTGTTTGTCCGGAGATCCTACATGTAACCATGGCTGCATAGTTTACATGTGAAATCAGCTGTTAGCAGCCTGTAGCATGTCAATGCTAACTGGTGCAAGGCCTGATGTTTCCTCACAAGGTGAGGAGAAGGAGGTGAGGACGACGTGCTGGTACTCAGGTGGGAGCTAAGAAATGACGACATCCACCTGTCCGTCCATCCATCATTATTGGGAACGTAAGATCTATCTCCAATAAGATGGACGTGCTAGCCATGCTAACCCAGCAACAGAGGGAATACCAGAGGGCAGAATAGCATCATGCTATTCACAGACATGGCTAACCGAGCTAACACTGGACACCAACTCCACATTGGAGGAACTCAACCTTGAGAGCAGACAGGATCCAGGAGACAGAGACTGAACAGACTGCTGAAGAAGCTCAGTCCGGGACCCTGTGGAGGTGGAGACTGGCTGAACTGGAGAATGATGGACAGGCTGTCATCATCTATTTTCTCATGAACCTTTTTGCACTTTCTTTACACTTTCTTACTTTTGTTTTCTTGCTTGCTGCTGCGACTCTTGAATTTCCCTTCTGGAATAAAATTCTATTCTATTCTATTCTATTCTATTCTATTCTATTCTATTCTATTCTATTCTATTCTATTCTATTGTATTCTATTCTAATACACAATACAATAGGGTTTAAAATCCCCAATATATATTATATAATTTGTCATCATAATTATTTACCCTACCCATTGTTACAAATGCAGTAATCTGAACCTTTTCATATCAAAACTCTGGGGCAAAAAGCTAGCAACAGCATCTTTAAGTTTTTGGTCTTCTGCTAAGACAGCACGCAGGTGGGATGGTTTATAAAGAAAGTGTCATAAAGGCTGTCCAATCATTGTGCAAAAGAAAAGACTGACTTATTACAAGCCTGCTGCTGCTGGGAATATGGAAGTTTTGTTGAAGAACTAAAGTTGTTTTTAACTTTAACAAACAGAAAGATGTCCTGATAAGAAACTGCAAACTCCATCCAAGCAAAATTAACAAATCCCAGGGTTTTTTCTCCTCAAAGGTTAATCTTTTCCTCTTGCTCACTTTTTCATGATAGTAAATTAAAGATCTTTGACTTTTGGACTGTTGGTTGGACTGAAAAAGTTAAAAAATAAGAACACACTGTCCTCCAAATAAACTTATGGACAACCAATCTTCTGATAAGAGCATCTGTAATCTCTCCGGGATCAAAGCATTACAGCTTAACACAAAAAGAGAGCAGTAGAGGCTCAACCAGATCATTCATCTGAGGTTTGAATCCCAACCCCACTGATCTTGGTGTGTATCCAGAATCAATGATGAGCAACTAAAACTGACATCCCAGACTACCACAGTCAACCCTGACCTTTGAAAAGTGACACCACACAGAGTTCATCAGGTCTTTCACTGAGGTCATCACAGACCTTTATGATCTCATAAAAGCAGAAGAAACACAATTACAGGTTTGTTTTGGATTCATAACTGTTTGATTGTCTTAATGACACTATCGCCCTCGTCATTTAACAGGATTACATTTTCATAATCCACAACAGAGTCAGGCTCCATGGCTGTAAAATGAATTAGCAGTGATAGGAGCTTTGTCGATTCTTATCTCCACAAACTCATTAGCTCTGTCACATGACAAATGAGGTCATATCCTCTGAACTTTTCAACCAAATGAAATGATGCAGCTGCAGGAGAAGTAGCAAACAGTCAATTTATCTTAAGATCTATCCTTCAGAAACACTTTATTCACACAGTCGAAGGGATCGTCTTATCCATCAGCAGTCACAGACAAATCTTTCATGAATTTTATCACTTGCGGCCACATTCTGCTCCTGTAATACAATACTGCACATAAAAGACTTTAATTCCATCCTAAGGCACCTCTGCTGGGTGAGAATATTCAAAAAATAAGCCAAGTATGATTTTAAACGCACCATTTGTTTTTCAGTGTGAGGAGAAGAGTGTAGACAAGCTGCATTATCTCTCACATTAAGAAGAAAACTGCAGACAACAGGCATGAGAGACCCCCTCAAAATGATAACAAGAGCTTCATGGGATGCTTTAAAATCATGGCTGATTTTTCTTTTTATCATAACTTGTTGAAAACTGCCTTACAAAACTCCTCATCTCTGAAAAACCCAGATGGCTCGTTTAATCTTTCTATTAATTCCTCTAATCCAAGTTAACTGTCAGGGGCACAAGCTCTGCATCAAGAGTCCAATAAGCTGCAGCTTTCACCTCCGCAAACAATCAGTTGCTAACTGGACAAACTTGTTCGATTAAAAGTTTTGAATCAACAGAAAGTAAAGACTCAAGATTAACAAGAACCACTGTGTGTGAAGAGAACTACTCTCACACCACAGCCAGACACACTGCTCACATTAGTTTTACTTCTCATAACTCCTTGTATAGCTCTCCGGTAAAACATAAATACATTTTTTAAAAATCTTTTAAGGATGTAGGTGCTTTTGATTATCACTCTACATGCTTAAGGTATAAAACTCCATGTACCAAAGTCTTAAAATTTGACAGTATCATTCATGCACAACCGAATCAAAGCGCTTTTTGACTGCAGGACCTTTCCCTGGGAACTAGGAACTTTTGAGATATTATGTGATTTTTCAAAAGTAGGAATTAGGATTTGAATTTAGTTTGTGTGTAAATGATTTAACCCTTGAAGTTGCTCTGCAAGGAGGAAAGTCATCTTCCAGAAGCCCAGGAACTTTGAGGGAGGGATGGGTACCGAATTAGCTACTATTACAGGTACCGACCGAATTCTGTCAAAAGTACTGGGTACAGATTCTCGTCAAATCAAACAGTACCATGTTTAGGTACCTCAATGCATCTCTGTGACTGTGAGGGAGTGGAAGAGTAGGCGATTTTCTATGCTGGACATGAACACAGCATTGCAAGGTTATATATTGAAGAATTAATGCGTTAAATTGAAAAAAATACATTTTATTATTTCACAAATTGATATTTTGTACCACATGAACACACAAAAGTACCGAAAATTGTTACTGTTGAGTACCAATACCGATTGCCAGATAGGGTTAGGGTTAGCAGTGGTACCATATCGTTTCAAATGTGAAAGGTACCCATCCCTACTACAGGGGCACGGCCTGTAAATTGAATGTTTCTGATTGGTGGAGCAGCTGCAGAGTTTTCATTTCACTTTTTTTTTTTGACAGGAAAGCATCTCTGTTAGCTCATGATTGTTTAAAGAGTGACCCTGTTTTAGTAAACAAAGAGTTTACAACAGCTCTTGAGATAAAAGTCCTCAGGAACGCATCCTAGTTTAGTTTTGTAGCAAAACATAAAAATATTGTCATCAGTTAAGTATTGAAGTATAATCTAATGCTGTTTGAGGAGGGTGTATCCTGCTGAAAGTTGTCAACAAAGTCGATTTTTTGCTGAAACACCGGCTGATCTCTTTAGTTCCTGAAACTAGTTCTTAGAAAGTTCCTTGAACTTCTGGTCAAAAATACCAACAATCACAAAAACGCTTTCCCTCTTTCTACAGAAAAAGAATCGATCTGTAATAAAGAGGACCACTGTCTGCCCTGTCAGTGTGCGTAGATTCACATGGGGTGTCCTGCATACTTCAGGCTTGACCTGTGAAGTGCAGCACACGCATTGTGCACAAGGGAAGGACATAAATGTACTATTACTCTCCTCTGAGTCACCTTTGTGTCACTTTAAGGTGACTCACTATTGCATCAGTGCTCCCCATTAAACGCTTTCAGTCAGGGCAGAGATCTCTGAATGGCTGCACAAGTCTGTGTGAACAGAAAGGTCAATTTATTTCTTATGTGTCACTTATCTCATGTGAGGGTAGAGTTGCTGATAGTGACAAAGCACATGGAGAAAGAAATTTGTATTTGATTTTTTTTTTCGTGTTGGGGTTGGTGACACACTTTTTTTCCCCTTTTTTCCTGACACAAGTTTCTGCCCTGATTCTCCTGCTTAAAATAAAAAAAAATCAGGATCGTAAACCTTGCAGATATCAAAGCTGAAAGAAGCAGTGTGAGCAGGTCAACAACTGGACCATATGGGACCTGTCATCCAACACGGGGGAAAAAGCTAGTCTGACCTCATCATGCATCACCCTTTCAGATTTGTCACCTTCAGGTCCCACTTGATCAATCCAGGGGGACACGTGACCCAGAGGACTTCGGTCTTTATAGTGTGTGTTTGCTAGAATGTGTGCGTTGCTTTTCCTACATGTCTGCAGTCACAATTAACCAGAAAATAAATCTCACTGCATCAAGTTGACTGAACTAAATCTCTTAATGTTGAGTGTCTTGCAAGTTATTATTCAGCACCAATCTCAGATCTTGGCTTTGAACCTGAAACTGCTGTTTTCTGCTTAAACATGCTCATTTCTGGTCATGAAAGTGTTTAAGAAGGTCTTTTTTTTTAATTGGCTGTTATTCTAAGCCTAGTGTTAATAATTTGTTGACGTTTTCATGATGAAATTATAGAATAAATGAGATTTTAATCTTTCACTGACTCACTCAAGGTGACTGTCATGCTGTCTTTCACCCGAACTGGCTTGAATGTGATGCTGTCTTTCATCTTTTATTTTTATCTTCATCTTATTTTGGCTTAACTGTCTTTTTATTCTTTCTCTTATCTCCCACAATTTTTAAGGCCAGCATCATTTATTTACTTCTCCTATGTTATATTAACATATTAATTAGTACTTTTACTTAGATTTTATCTAATTTATTACCCAACTTTGTTTCGCTTTTAATCCTTTCATTGATGCCCATTTAGGCTTTTTACTTGTTTATTTGTTTGCTAATGTGTGTTATTCTAGATTATATCTGCCTTATTATTATGCTTTATTTTATCATCATTGTAATTTCATTATTTCATATTTGCGGTCCTGCTTTTTTAACTGCCATTTTGCCTTCTTTCTTTTTCTAACTGAGTTTATATTTTTAGCTTTTATTAAAGTCTTGTGGTCTCATTTTATGTTGCATGGTTCTTGTATTGTCTGGGTTCCTGTGACATTTGCTCTTTGCTCGGGTTTTTTTTTTTGCCTTGTGTTCTGTTTTTGTTTCCCTGTGCTTTGATGTCGAAGCACTTTGTAAACTTCTGTTTCTAAAATATAAATATATGGTGATATATATATATATATATATATATATATATATATATATATATATAAATAAAGTTATTATCATTTTTTCAGTCCGAAAGATGATTAACTTGTGTGTGACAGACAGAGAACATGGTTACACCACAAACAAAGTAAGAAAGGGAAATAATTTTCAACAATTATCACTACAAGCATATATGTAACTGGTTTTAGACGACGTGTGAAGGTAAGGGAATATTCAGGATATAGATTCTAGACTGAAACTACCGGGGCCTTCGAGGACAAAAAGCTTCTGGGATGCATGATGATCCTCCATTTGTCAAGATTTCACTATTAATGTCTTATCAGTACATTTTGTGCTCACAACACTCTTCTTCTCTATGTGGGGAACAGCATTCAACATCTTGAATCCAACCCAAAATAGATGCGTAATTGCAACACTGAGAGGCCTTACTGAGCTTCAGCCTCTGTGGATATTTGTGGCTTCAAGCGCTGAACATATTTGATTTAAATTAAGACATCTCTGTGATTTTGTTTTAGGACTCAAAAGTCACACTGATGAAAATAAAATGGGGCAGGATGTCTTTTTATTTCATCACTGCCCACTTAGCCACTGTTTGACTTCACTCATTAATTCAGCGGGTACAGTAATTAATGAGGATATCAAACTTCTCCTGGAGGGGAAAAAGGGGAAATATTCAGATTAACGATAAATAGAGAGAAGCATTCAGAATGGAGGGCACACTTGAACCAGTGCCAGAGAATAAGAAAGTGGGGGAAAACTGAGCAACCAAAAAAAAAGGAAACTTTCCCTTGAGCTTCTCTGAATGAAAAGATGGCTAATTAGTGTGTTTTTGAGTTGGTGTGTGTGAGTGTGTGTGTGAAAGGGGAGAAATCTGCATGCAAGCACCTGCACAAGTGAGGATGCACATTTGCATGATCACAAGAGCCAGGCACAGCTGGGTACTCAAATCGGCGCTAAAACTTCTGCCAATTACCATCAGAGTTTTCTAAGTTTAGTCTACGTGTGCATGCTCATCATTACGACAGAAAGACAGAGAAAAGACAAGAATCAGACAAGAAGCAGACAGACAGGTGCCAGAAAACTTCACAAAGCTAGAAAGCAAAAATGTCGAGGTGCGGCAATTCCAGGTGCAATGCGAGAGAGGATATTTTCTTCCTAAGCGGCGCCCCTGGCAGAGATGAACTACACAGGAACTTATATAACGACTGGATTTGTCATTGATGGCAAAAACCTTCTCCTCCAAATCTCCTCGCTGCTTACGGCAGCACTGATGAGCCGTGCAGCTTCACCACGACTGTCACTGTTCTGCAGAGTGACAGCTGGGATCCTGCCGCTCAGCAACACACACGCATGCACAAACACATACACACAAAATTGCTCCAATCTGCACGCGCACAGAAACACACACTAAGAAATGTGGACCAGGACAAGCACACAAACAAGCTCTCTTTTTGTCAACACAACACACATTCAAACACACACAACTTGTCGACAATCCCCCAAAGCTTCAAATCACAAAAAAATGCAGAGCCAGCTGCCACAGTCCAGCCCTCAAACAAGAGGGTGGGTGTGAGGGAAGCAAGTGAAACACACACACACACACACAGGCCAGACACCAGGATGCTAAAAGTGAGGCCTAGTTACTTATTCATGTCTCTGCTGAGAGCGGGAAGCCTGTCGGTGTCAAAACGTTCTCCTCGGGCATCTTTTTTTTTGACAGTGAAGCCACGAGCACGCGCTCATCTATGTTGCATGACAGGAGGGTATTTTTAGACGGGCATTTTTAAGCCAAGGCTGCATTCACCTTCTTTTTAAGTGGAATATCAGAGGAGGCATCTGGGCTTTTGTTGTTCAGCTGATTTGGAGCAGATGGTTGATTTTGAGAAAAGCGTCCTGTACTGTTCAGATCCTGGCAAACGTTTTGCCAATATTACCAAGCTTCCATGCACCTGCTGAAGATAAATTTGTTTCAGAACAAGCGTTTTGTTTGTTCATATCGTTTTGCTGATATGAACATTTCTTTCACAGAAACAATACTTTCCAAGTTTGGGAAATGTTATCACGTTGCAGCACTTCAAATCAGCATAATGCTCTGTGCTTTCTGCAGCCCAGGTAGCAGAACATCACAACTGGAAATCTATTACAATTTGTTATGACTGGTTTTATCCAGACTCCACCCAAGCGGAAACCTCCGGTTAGGATTTCTGCACTTCTAGATGAAACTTGAACACACCAACGACTAGGGCTGTGACGATACGCTATACTTGTGATTTGATTCCACGATTTTTAGGGTTCTGATTAAATTTAAATTGCATTTCTTCGATATTTACAATTTTTACGATTCAAGCTAGCTTCTTTTTCACCAGACTATGTGAAAAAGTTAAAGGATAATGATAATGTCTACAAACTATATAAGAAGTCATATTTTCCCATAAAATGCAGATCATGTGAGTCAGAGAGAAACATTTCACCCCCTGCTGGAGAAAAGTGGTAACTTTTTTCAAATGCAGTTTATAAATAAAGACTAAAATGAAGAATTCGAATTAAAAAAAAAATCAATATTCGGACAAAAAATCATGATTTTGATATTGTCAAACAAAAAATCATGATTTTTGATTTTTTTTTCTCCCATCACTACTAACGGCTGATTAATCCATTTTTTCTTAAACCCAAGTTCCTTGGTTTTAGAAACACATAAAGTTAACAGAGCAACAGGGTGTTTTTTTGGTTGCACTATGCTTTATCTAAATGTATCAAATGCTTTGTAATCCTAAATATTTCCTAATGCATTATAGTTTTATCCTTAGATAAGTAAGTTAGTCATTTGAAGCTGTCTACCTCTATTTCATGGTTTTAAGCCACACAATAGTTTTCAAAAATCACATTAAGGACCTCAGTTGAAGACAGTGTTTGATAGTCATACTTCCTGAACAATATAGCTCCCAGCTCCTGATGTATGAAATAGAGGTGAGCTAAGTGTAACATTGCCTAAAGATGTACAGAAATCCGACCCAGCAAACTGTAATCCTCCCTGTGAAAACCCCAGATGGTCTCAGTCACCTGCTGTCCACGAGTCTCCCTCTGATGACTCATTTAAACCAAGTTCCTCTGAGGTTTCTGTCGGTTTGGGAGTATGGAGGCTATGGGTGGCAGCCAGAGGAGTCTTTGAGGACGAAGAAAAACGTGGAACATAATGAGCCTCATGAGGGCTCAGCTTGTGTACACAGACAGACTCCAGCTTTCTCCCTCCCAGGAACTCTGTCAGCGACTGCCAGCAGGCCGCGAGGAGCCAGGAGGGTGAAGGGATGTGTACTTTTACCACGTGTGTGTTAATACTCAACTGAGATTGTGCATTGAAAAGGGTGTGTGACTGTGTGTGTATTCTTCCCTGATCACTGCTTTTTATTTCAATCAAACCCAAAAGATAGATGAAACGAGATGGTTGGGAGTTTTATTGCTTAGTCATTGTCTTCCTGGTTTAGAAATAGCAGTTGTATGTTTCTGTTGGACCATTCACGGCAAAACTGTAAAAATCTCAAAACTCTGCTCCAAATATTACTTAGCTAATATGGAGTTAAGAAAAGTTTCTGAAAGTCAAGTCATAAACCTAGCATTTGAAAAATATCACAGACTCACAAGAGTGATGATTTTAGATTTTTTTAAGTCTGTACCATACTATGATTGACAACAACTTCAATGAAGTGCCACACTCATTAATTCACAAAACATCAGCAGTTGCGGAAAAGATCACACCTACATGTGATAACAGAAAGTTGTCCAATTTAAATTTGCTAGAATTAAACAGGTCTTTCGTGTTAAAGTCTATTACTTCGTGAAAGTACACTGCAGAAAACTGAAATCTTAACAAGTGTTTTTGTCTTATTTTAAGTAAAAATTGTCTTGAAATGAGCCACATTCAACTAGTCAGTCCAGAAAAATGTCTTGTTTCAAGTTGTTTAAAAAAAAAAAAAGAGGTCTAAGTTGCTTGTAACAAGTAAAAAAAAAATCTGCAAATGGAATAAAAAAAAAATTTGCAAGAAAATTTGCTTAAAACTAGAACAATGCTTTAATACTAGAAATGCACTCAGAGAGCACAGACCTCCACCAAGCATATTGTGATTGTCACCAACACTTTAGTCCTACTTTAATGTTATACTCCCTTTCAGCAGACTGTCTGCTACAATTTGGTGTTAGTTGCAGGTTTGTACAATAATTTGTTACCCGACAGTGTTGAAAATTATGATGACCCAGTACATATTTCAGGTTCCAGATCTTAGCATCCAGAATATTGCCAGAATCTGGATCGTACTTTTACATCTGTCAGAAATTATCATTATTGTCTTGTATTCTTTTGCAAAGCAATCCAAGCATTAATTGTGGAGTTATATACACATATGGTGAAAACGGCCCTATCTCACTATGAGAAAGAATCCTTTAAAAAATTCCTGGATCCAGACGGTGATCCAGATCACCAACAAAATTTAATCACTCCTTCTTTATTACAATTTGAACATTTCCTGAAAATTTCATCAAGATCCGTTTGTTACTTTTTGAGTTATGTTGTTCACAGACAAACTCTCCCAAAAACATAATTTCCTTGGCAGAGGTAACAAGCAACTTTTCTCTTGATACATTGGCAGATTTTTTTTTTCAGTTGTCATAAAATACACTTTCTACTGAAAATAAGACAAAAACACTTGATAAGATTTCAGTTTTTTGCAGTTTAACCCCTTTAGTCCACTTCTGCCCCATGAGGTTAAGTCATGTCATTCTGCTGACACTGTACCATTCCCTGCAATTCTCTCACAGTTTTTCTCTGTGAGAGAAAAAGGTGGCCTCAAAATGTCTTTAAAATTCTCATCTCCTGTTCCAGTTATGGTACAGCAATCATCAAGACAGGTAAATATAAAAGGCACGGTTGTAATCAGAGCCTGCCCTGCTGCTTGTATTTGTCATTGGTGAAAGAAACAGCAGGCGCATTAGACAGGATAAAGAGTCTCACAAAGCCAGGGAACATATTGTTTGAACCTGGGCCTTATCCCTTACTCATTTCACTTAAAGCCAGGGGGTTATGTGGAGAAGAAGACGAACGCTATGGGATAAAAAAAGGAACCAATCATGGAAGGCAGATCCTGTCCCAGGGAGAGAGCTAAAGCCGGCCAGAGGTGTGAAGCCTGGTGAGCAAAAGCTCCCAAAATGAATTTCTTCCCCTGAGCTTCGTCGTCTGTCAGTGGGAAATGACAGCACAGCTTCTGACAATCACACATGTCTGAGGAAGGCAGGGAGAAGCTTCAAAGGTATGTGTACTTTTGTGTGCATGTGTGTATGTCTACATTATCACGGTTTTTTGTGAAGGAGAAGTATAGGAAGGAAAGAAGGAAAACAGGGTTCCAGAGTTCAAATTCATAACCAATTGGGAGTTTCTTGCCTGCAGGCATCTTAAGAGGAAGCAGACATCGATATTTCCTCATCGCCCTAGAGGCTCGAAGCGCTAACTCAGACTGTAGCAGAGAAAAGCTGCAATTTTGGGATTTATGTCAAAGCAAGGTGAGATAAACTTTAGGCGGAATATTCATACACTGAGATGAAAACACATACAGGGTGCAGCCAGGGCTTGGCAAAATGGAGGAGACAGTTCACAGGGTTTATAGCTATTCTTATCCCATCCATCTCCTCTGCCTCAAAGTGTCTGATAGTCTGACAGGCAGATCAGGCTGAGACTGATGGAAGGCAGGTTGATCACCTATTCTGAACCTGCGGACAAGCCTAGCATGTTTTTGACGCTCCGTCAATCACAGATATGATCGGACTCGCCCCTGGCTGACAGCATCACGGAGTGAAGAGAGGAACGTGGCTGAGAAGAAAGAGCATGTAACCCAGAAACAACAGGGCAGACAAATCCCTGAATCATAAGCAAAAAGAGAAAACAATGACTCAGCAGGAACCACAACTTCACCTTCACCTTCACCAAGACTTTGAGGTAATTTTTTAGATGTGTACTCACTTATTTTACCTTTCAGTTCTGGGCAGTCTCTGCACACTGTCGTAGATCACTTTTAGTAAGGCGTGCGTTTGTTTCGGAATTAAATAAAGATTGGATCAAACTGGATACAACGCATCGATTGACAGTATTTTATCAGTACAGTTATGTAGCGCTGCGGTTTGAAACGTGACATCAAGCAAACGTTGTAGCAGCCGGCTATATGTTGGCCTGGTGCGCCGGCATATCTGTAGGCTAACGTGACAACAAGCAAACACCATCAGTTTGTAATTAGTTCAGTTGCTGTTTATATTTAGCACAGCTGACAGCCCGGTGCTCTAAGACATGACCATAATGTGTAACGTTAGTAAATCCTGGTTAACTATGTCCTGCCAGTCATCTACCAAACAGAGCTAACGTAACCTCACTCTTCATTTTATTGATAGACTCAGTTTGAACAGACTGCTGCAGAATAACTGCTGACTGTGGTTTGGATTGAACATTGTCACAAACAGTTTAGCCCCTGTGTTATAGAGTGATACAGCCTAAGCTAAAAGCTAACTAGCCTTTAGCTTAAGCTATATCACTCTCCCTTTTAGCTTTCTGCTCTTCTGTCCCTTTTCTGTCTGACAGTTAGGCTCCTGTGTCCACCATCACTACAAAATTAGTCATAGAAATCATTTTTAGCACTAACATGTAACCAGCAATATTGGCGCTGATAATCTCATTTTAAAACATGGATTATGGTTAGCCATATATCTTAAAGGGAGGCTTTTCAAAGATCATTTTCAAACTTCTCACGGCCCCTTCAAGATCAATTGTTTAAATGTGATCAATTTCTTCAGGTTGTATTTAATGGCATTTCACTAATTTACAGAAAGACAACAAAAGCTGAGGGAGAGCTGTATCTGATTGCTTTTCATACCTCCCACTCCTCATTGAATTCTTGGCAGAAGTTGAAGTTGCGACAGTAGGAAATGTCATTTCGTCAGTCGATTCCCAGCAGCCTCTCTGAGGGCCCGTCATCACAATCTTTGCCTGACAGCCTCAAAATCGATAGCACGCCTCTCCTTTTCACCTCATTTAGCTGAGGATGTCTCTGCAGCACGGAGGTGTGTGCGCCATGCCCATCACCTTTGAAGGGCAAAAAACTTCTGTCTTACTTCCACCTGTTTTAGTTTGGAGATGTGGCGTGATGCAGATACTTTGAGAATGCAACTGTCTGTTTCGTCTGAAGCTCATCGTAAAGGCCACCTTGGCAGCACAGAATCATCCCTTGGCTTTCATAACCTTGAACACTCAGCCGGAAAAACAAATTAAACTCTGTTCATCTCCTTATCTCCTATTTTTCCTCTTAAAGCACTATGAGCATGAAATAAAGCACTCTGGGACTGACCTCTGCTCAATTTATCATAACTACGGGTAAAGTCAGTGCTCTGAATCGACTTTCACAGTTTCTATTCACCAAATTCTCTCAGCTAATGTAGAGAGAAACGTTTTCCATCCTGGGAAGATTTGCCGATGCCACAACACTGAAACTATTCAGAGCAAAATCAAAGATGTATAGATGAAAAGATTCTTTTACTTTCTGGACATAGATGTCTAAATTCTGAGTCCCCCTCGTTGGCGTGCTAAGTTGTAAGCTAGGTAGCAGTTTCAAGGTGAATGGAAAACTGTGTTCAATTGACTGAAAGAGGATGTGTCGGAAATTTCTGCTCGGAAAGGCTGATGTGTTCCAACCCTTCTGCCACTTTTACCACAGTACACTGCTTTTCTCACGCACACGCATCACTGGCTGCAAAGCAAACAGTCTGGTGGACTCAGCCTCGCAAACATCCGCCTGGAATCAGCCTGAAGTGAATGGCAACAAGTGAAGCCATCAAAGCCTATGACGTCTAACTCCCCAGGTCCCTGCTGAGGAAAGTTTACAATATGACAGGAATCCTTATACTACAAAACCTCAGCTTGACCTCGAAATGCCTCCACTTCCTGTTTGATAAAAATCAAAGCCAAAATGCCCAACTGATGAACTATGATGTCTTGTGCATTGGAAACCAGAGTCTCTGCAGCATGGACTTGCTTTTAAAGCCGCTGTGTTGATGCCCTTCTGGCCCCTTGCCTGACCATAACAGACATTTATCTCAACAAGACTGCAAAGACTCTTCAGGCTGGCAGAACTGATTCATGGGAAAGTATGAAATACACAACAATGTCTTATTTTTCTTATTTTCAGAAGCAAGTGTCTTTTTAGACTTTATATGAGCCACATTAACCTGACAAACCCAGAAAAGTGTCTTGTTTCAAGATATTTGGAGACAAAAATGAGGTATGAATTGCTTGTAAAAGGTAAAAAAAACTGCCAATGGAACAGGAAAAAAGTTAATCATATTACACATTTTTGGTTCCAAGTAAATTTTCAAACTAATTTTTCTGGTTCAATTGGCAGATTTTTTTTACGGGTTACAAGCAACTCAGACCTTATATTTGTCCTTAAATAAACTGAAACAAGACATTTTTCTGGAGTTTAATAAGGCAATTTTAAGACAAATACACTTGATAAGTTTTCAGTTTTTTGAAGTGTGGTTCACTGGCTTGTAGGTTAATGTTTGTTGAGTTTTATTTTGTCAAACCTATTCTACTCTGCTGCTCCTGTGACGCACAGGAGCAACATTAGTCATCAAAGCTATCATTTTAGCATTATCACTGGACTAATAGCACCAAATATCATTTTGAAACAACAATCCTTAGAACTATATCCAACAACAAAAAAATTTATGTAAAAAAATAAATGATTTTATGTGTGCTTTGATTTTCCAGTTTGATCATCCTCAATCTGTTCCCCATGGAGGAGGCAGCCTTTATGACACAGTGCTGCACGTCAACAGGGGGAGCTATTGCAGTCCAGGCTTCACTTTTGTTCCCCACATCCACATCAAACAGCAAGCAGCCCTGCAAGCAGCAGCATATGATTGACAGACTGGATTCTTACCTGTCTATGTCACCTTGCACCTCTTTGCTCCCTCTCTGGGAGACGTCTCGAGAGGAAGCCGCATCTGAAGTCCTGCCTGTGTTGCGTGCATACAGGTGGAGGCTACCGTCTGTGAGGTATCTGTGAGAGGAGGGTTGATTAGAGGAGGAAAATGTCAGGCCTGTTTGACATAAAACGTCAGATTGATTCAGTTTTTTTGTTTGCTTTTTTGGTGATGCAAAGCAACTAACGGAAATGAAACAAGTGAGCGTGTTGTTAGATTCAACTCACAAAATCAGAGCATGTGTAAATTTGTTTGTATATCTGTGCATGTGGGTGTTGGACTTGAGGATACTGCCAGAAAGCAATCTGACACAGCTGACAGGACACGGAGATCATTAGTGTCGAGCTAATTAAGACAATAATTCCGCTAATTACCTTTCCCTCCCAACGTGTTGTTAGATTTTCTGTCCTGGCGTGTCTTTAATCCTACAGATGTTGTACTCCATCATTTCTCACTCAACCTCTTCTCCCAGCACCCAAAAACTAGTTTCTGGAGCTTAAATTTATGGATCCTAAGAAGGCTCAGTGCTTATGTGGGTGTTTACGAATTGGTTTTTCAACACAACGCCCACTGGCTGGAGGCGTTTATTGGTACGACTGAATGAAGGTCAAAAGCTCACCCACACACACAATCATACACACACATCCACACGTCATAGTGAAGCTTACATGAAAGAAACTGACTCATCTTTTTTCATTCAGGTGATCTGTCAGTGTTTTATGGGCTCTCAAGGTTCCAACAGATGTATTGTCTGAGCCGTGCCTTTCAAAGCATAACAAAACGATGATGGCCTTGGTGCATGTCAGCGGGCTACTTGAATAAATGTTCACAAAAGATGGTTGAGGCCTTGAATGCATGGCTAACAATGAACGATGAGGTGTTTCTTTTAGACAAAAACTAGTGTGCATAGCAACAGGAGTCAGTTATAACACTAAGAAGCAAAAGGACGTTTCAGGCATAGAGAATAGCATGGGAAATGTTATGGGTCAATCATTTTGATAACTATATTCAACGTGTTCTATAAATATAGTGAAAAGGCTACTTTTTAAGTCCCTTATGATTACTTGCGGGTTGCATAAGCTCAACGCTAACAGATGGATGAGTGGACTTCAGTAAAACCAGCAAGTAAATGAATTGTAGATATCTGTTATTCCAATTCAAAATATCTCTATAAACATTTTGACTAGACAGAATTAGAATAACAGATAACTTTAATTTAAAAAAAGTAGGGCTGGGCAACAATTAAAACTTTTAATTGTGATTAATCGCATGATTTCCCTGATTAATCATAATTATTTGCATTGTAAATTCAAAATCTAATAATGAATTCAAAAGCAATGTATAGTGCACTTTTACTGGAATGTTCTTCCATATGAACCAAAGTGCCATAACATCTGTCATGCAAACACTAAATTAGTACTTGTTATAAAGTAATAGTTAAATCACATATTTAGTGCAAATCAAATTTACAAAATGTAAATACAAAATTAAAGCTTTTTGCCACTGTCAGGGCATTAAAGTGATACTCTGGGATAGAACAAGTTGGGTCCTATCACAAGGTTTAGGGCAGAAATTACCCCTACAGCAGTGTTTTTGTGCAGCAGAAGCCCAAAGCGCTCGCACCAAACACCCCCTCCCTGCTCCTCTGCCGGTTTCCTCTGCACTCAGACGGGGCCAATTTTTACTTGACCAAAAACACAAATTAACGGACTCCCACCCAAAAAGTCTGATATCGGTCTGCATTCACGCTTTATTTAGAGAATTTTCAGCGCGTTACTTTCACACAAAAACACCGCTAAATAAGGCTCTAGTTCTCATCGTGTCTCTTCGTCCTCGCAGACTACCTGCCTTTGTTTATATGTGGCACGCCGTGCGCGCGGACTGATACACTAAGCGGCGAGCGCCTTTAAGTTCTGTGGCGTTGCCCCTCTTCTCCATTCTTGTTTTGGTTACTCATCATGTTTTTCCGCCAATTTCACTTCTGGTTCCGCCGCGGTCAGCAACAGACATTTACAAAATAAAAGCATGTGAGCAACATGCACTAATGTGCGATAAAATATTCAACGGCGTTAATAGATATACGGGTTAACATGAAAATAACGCGTTAACTTGCCCAGCACTAAAAAAAATTAATTCTAATTCTGCCTAGTCTAAATATTTTCAGGGATACCTTGAATTAGAATAACACATATCTACAATTCATTTGCAGATACCAGTAATTCACATCTTGGATATCCGAAATGACGTAGAAGATATCTTGAATGAGAAACCCCACACACAAAAAGAATGAACGGCAAAAAGTGCCATATTTCGCCTAGACAAAATGATGTTGCAGATATCTGAAATGACTGTTGTGGATAGGCAGGAGGAATTTGCGAAAACTTGCAAAACCGAATTACAGATATCTGCATCACATTTCCAGTCTTGCGTTTAAATGTTAAAATGGCTTGCCATAGTAGCCGGGTATTTGGGAAACCGCATAGATTATAAAAAGGTTTAGGCCTTAGTCCACATGAAACCACAGTTTTATGTCACTGAAAACAATGATTTCCAAAAACTCCAACCAAAGAGAAGATTTTGAAAACTCTGATTTTGTTGTTTCATGTAGACACCGGAAAATGGAGGTTTTGTTTCTCAAACATCACATCTGAATAATGAGGGTTCGACCTGTTTGGATGGTACGGGTTTCACATCTGAAAAACACTGTTAAATATGGGTTTTTCATGCTTCGAGCCACACTCACCGGCGGATTTGCCTGGTGCGTTTGGACCAAAGTATTTTTTAAAACGAATGGGGGGGTATTTATTTTAGAAAATACCTAACTATGTGTGTACAAGGCCTAAAGCTTTTGGTACCTCCTGCTGCTGACAAACAGGGTACTTGACTTGCGCCTCATTGGCAGCACCTGGGAACATGGGCCTTGCTACAGTGGTCGTTATGTTTTTTCTCCAAGATTGGAATCAGGATGGGATTAACAAGACACATTGTTACAGCAAAGAAATAATCCACCAAAAACAAATCAGATTAGAAGACTAAGACAGTAGCTTGACGGTGAGATAGCCCACATGGCAAAATGTTAAAAATGTAAAAATAGAAAGCACATGGGCTTAATGAATCTGTTAGGCTTAAAGATCAGACAAGACATTTAGGAGAGCAACATTTAAGGGAAACATAACTTTGTTTTTTAAACTCTAAATGGATTTTTTTAATACTTTTTTTAACTTCCTCCAGGAAAAAATCTTTTGTTCAGGCCAACATTAAATTGATTAGTTCATGCTTGAACCCAGAGGTAGTTAGTGCATCAGAGAAGGCTAACGTGCTCTCGTCATCCTACCCGTTGGTGATTTCATCCATCCGGGTGTTCTTTCCTAGGACGTCGCCATCACTCATGTACCCTGTCACCTCCATCTGCCTCCCTTCTTCCAGCCCTCCTCCTCCTCCTCCCTTCTCCCCCTGCCCTGTCCCCCTTGCTCCTGCTGCTGCCACTCTCCTCAGGGGGGCACTGTACACAAACCTGGAGGGGTCGGAGTGCCCGCTGTAGCGCCCGGTGGTGGTGCCAGCGCTCGTCGTGCTCGCTCTGGGTGCAGCATAGCCGCTGGGCATCGAGGGGGCGTCGCCAGCCTGAAGGCGAGGGGTTTGTGATTGGCCCAGGCGCCAGGCCATGGGGGAGGAGCGTGTGGTGAGGGCTGGTAGACCACGCCCATTGACCTCAGTGGTTACCGTGGTGTCGAAGGTTGTTTCTAGTGTACTGTGGAAATAAAGATGAAACAAAGAGAGAAAATAAGGTTAATTACTCTGTTTTTTCATCTAATAAAGCAAAAGATTGTTACTCTAAGGGTAATTTCTGACAACTGCAGACAGGCTAAAGCTTTTACAACCTAATGGTTCAAAATCAGAATTCTGAAATACTGAGGATGTTATAGGTGTTCTCCTGTGACAAGGGCAAATCATTCAGGTGAAAAGATCAGACGTTTTCTTTAAGTAGAGCTGTCTACATCCACTGAGTGCCACTCCCTTCAAATCACATGTGGTTTCCTCCAACACTGCTCTCTCCCTCTCTGTGTGTGTATGTGTGTGTGTGTGTGTGTGTGTGTGTGTGTGTGTGTGTGTGTGTGTGTGACCTTCCTAAAGTGCTGTTTCTTCCAGTGTGTTAACTTGTGAAGGCTCCCTCGAGAACACATGTCAGACCATCACAGTGCATCTCAGAGAGAACGAGAAAGAGAAATACCAAAATGTATTTGACAAAAACTTTTTGAAATGCCACAGAAGACAAAGTCTGACTGGTGAATTTACATCATCAGAGTTTAAAAGAGCTGAACACACCAATGATGTGTCAGAGAAAATGTTCATTTGATCATTCCATGAACTGTTTCCAAAATGATTCTGTAAGAAATTAATGATTTTACAATAACTTCAGCAAGCTGCAAAAAGTAGCCACCAAAACAAAAAAGGTCACACATTTTAATATTTTACTGGACCACCTTTAGCTTTGATTACAGCAAGCATTTGCTGTGGTATTGTTTTGATGAGCTTCTGCAATTTCATAGATTCATTTCCATCCAGTGTTGCAATTATTTTTCACCTAGATCTTGCATTGATGATGAAAGAGTCTGACCGCTGTGCAAAGCCTTCTCCAGCGCATCCCAAAGATTCTCAATGTGGTTAAGGTCTGGACTCTGTTGTGGCCAATCCATGTGTGAAAATGCTCCCTGGCCTGGTATTGTTATGTTGTAATATGGCCGTGCCATCAGGGAACTAAAACTCCATTGATGGACTAACCTGGTCATTCAGTATATTCAGGTAGTCAGCTGACCTCATTCTTTGAGCACAGCCTGTTGTTGAACCTAGACCTGACCAACTGCATCACCCCCAGATCATGGACTGCCCCCACAGGCTTGGACAGTAGGCACTAGTCATGATGGATGATCACTTCATCTGCCTCTCTTCTTACCCTGATGGCCCATCACTCTGGAACAGGGTCAATCTGGACTCATCAGACCACATGACCTTCTTCCATTGCTCCAGAGTCCAATCTATATGCTCCCTAGCAAATTGAAGCCTTTTTTTTCCAGTTAGCCTCACTGATTGCTGACTGACAGCGGTCAGACTCTTCCATCATCAATGAAAGATCTTGGTGAAAAACTAATGCAACACTGGATGGAAATGAATCTTGTGACATTTCAGAAGCTTATCAAAACAATTCCACAACAAATGTGTACCGTAATCAAAGCTAAAGGTGGTCCAACGAAATATTAGAGTGTATGACTGTTTCCTCAGTGTATATGACAACAATGATCTTTTCAGACTGTCAGTTCCAAATGCACAGATTTACCATCCTCTGATTTCTAGCCTGTTGTAAAACTGTAACAACACCAAATCCAAATACACAAAAGGATGACAATGCATCTAGCAAAGAAGGGGACTTGTGTAGGAGAGCGTGAAAGCCTGAGTGTGAAAATAAGTGAAATGTTCGCAAATAAAGCAGCCAAGACAAGGAGTGAAACCTGCTGGAGGGGGATGAAGAGGACTGACTCACCCCTGACTATCCTTCATTAACCCTGTAGTGGCCACTTCTGTCTTAATAATGCAGATATGCAGACTTCTGTTAAACAGTGAACCTACAGCTTAAAAGCCTGTTTTCTGTTTTGCAACTGAGGCTTGGGCAGGAAAATTTAATAAATGACAGTTGATTGACAGCTTTGCCTCTTAAAGAAAGAAGAAAAAAATATATTCAATCACGCTTCATTATCTTTTTTTTATTTTTATTTTTTTTACAGTTATCTTGAGTCTTTTCTTTATCTTATCCCTCCATATCTGGACATGACTGCAGAAGACAGCAGCAGTGGTACCTAGCGTGAGCTCCCTCTGCTGGGAGAAAGAGTGAACTACACTCCTCACATCACAGCAGACAGCTGCTCTGATTTGTGTCTGTGAGGATAAGTTGCTTACCTGAATTCTAGTCACACACATCCCTTTGCAAACAAATACCGATGTGCTGTCTTATAAATTGCCATGGAAACTAGACTCACACATATTGCACAAGTGTAAATAGGATTAAATTCTTACGTGTGGCTGTCAAAACAGATGCTGACGCTATATACAATCATATTTTGCTGTGCAGCAGCTGCTTCATTCACTAAAAAAAAACATCACCTTAAGAGAATTAAAGAATCTGATTATGCAGTTGAAGAAGAGGACAGTGGCTGTATTTGTGGGATGAGACACTCTGTCTGAATGTCTGCAGTTATTAGGTGACAAAAGTAAAGACAACTCAAAGCAGTCTCACACACAGCGAGGGAGGGAGGTGTGAATGTGAGTGTTCTGCACTCCTGCAATGCTACGCGAGTTCACTACACATCTCCATCAACACATCCTGAGATTAACACACAAGCACTAATGCGCACACACACACACACAAAGTGCCATGTCAGAGTCCCCAGCAGCCAAATGAAACAAAAACTTAAACGACTGCTTATCTGACAAGCGATCACAGCTGAATATGGAAATACAGAAATCAGTTTTCCACGGTATAGAAATCTAAATCATTTAACCATTCATACACAATGCAGCTCGCTAAATCCGCTTATCTTTATCTCCAGGCAGCAGAGGGAGAAAAAAAGGAGAGAGACAGATGAACTGAGGGAGACTGTGTGTGTGTAGGTGTTCAGATAAATAAATGAGCAAAACGAAGGACAAGGCTGGCAGCGAGTAAGGGAAAGGTGCTCAGATATTTTACTCACCCAACCTGCCACCTTAGAATATACATAATACAATATTAAATGTGACTAAGAATAAATATGAAGTCAATTTAAGGTTGTCAAGTGAACTATTATTACATGACATTGCTATAAATCCTGGCAGTCCAGTAAACACTGTGACGTATATTAATTCCTAAAATAAAGATATTTCCCACAAAACATGCAGCTTTTCAGGGCTTTTCTACACAATCTGGTCTGAACAAGACCCAAGAACCAAAATGAATCCTTAACAGAGGAGTTGTGTTGTCTTTGGCCAAGAGCTCAGCAGGGGAAGGATCTGTGTTGACAGCAGGGGATCTGTTATTGCTGAGTGATACTAAATATAAAAAATAAAACGGGACTTTGTCTTGCTGTTGGCAATGATGTCTGGGAGTTTAGTGGTGGTTAAACATGTAACATGTATAAACTGAAATCTGTTTGACTGCAAGGGCTATCTGAAAAGGATAGTTTTTTTTTTCTTCTAAGGACTCTATTTTCCCTTCTCTTTTTAACACTGCTGTTCTTTGTGCAAGACAACTTTTTAGTAGAGATAAACCAATATGGATTTTTCAGGGCGGTACAGTGGTCAGTTGTGTGGAGGCCGATAACCGATATTTGAAGCCGATATTATTTAGCAGTCAAAAAAATATTGGTTTCAAAATTTTGAATAATACAAACTCCAACACTTTACTGCATTCAAATGCCTTCAAGCATATGTTTATTAAACAGCTCCCAGGTAGTGCAGCATGTTTTTTATTAATAATATTAATAATAATTTATAAAAAGCTAAAGTTTCTACAGTAAATAAAGTTTTCTAAAATTTTAATGTAACTGCAATAATTGTAATAACTGCACTGCTGATTGGCTGTTACCCGAGCAATGGCTCTGCTTGTAACCAACCAGATGATACCGTGGGACAGTACTGGGGATTGAGTAGTGACTGCAGACAGTGGAGCGGCTGCATCAGAGCTGCAACAACACAGCTTGAAATTTGTTTCTTACCGGCTGTCGGATTAAAAAAAGGCCAATGCCAATATGCTTCAAAATGCCAGATATCGGGCCCGATAATTGGCCCAGCCGATAATCCGTCTATCCTTACTTTTTAGGGTGCGAATGATGAGCTTATTTATTTATTTGTAGTTACGTTTTACTAATATTTGAGACATGACAACAAACAAACTGTAAGCTCAGTTTGTACCGCAGTTTATTAGCCGACTTCGGCACTACTCATTGTATCCGCAGCATGTAACCGTCGTCAATCCTATGTCCTAACAATGCTCATCTACCAACTCCAGCCTCACCAATCAGAGCTAACGTAACCTCACTCTTCATTTTATTGACAGACTCTCAAGTTTGAACAAACCACTACAGAATAACTGCTGACTGTGGTTTGGAATGGACATTATCACAAACAGCTTAATCTGTGTTTTAGCCTTCAACCCATGCTCTATCACTCCCTGCTTTCATCTGCTTTTCTGTCCTTTTGTTTGTTTGACAGTCCAGCTGTGTGTCTTCAATTACTACAAAATTAATCCAACAAATCATTTTCAGCAGAGAAAAACACAGATCTCTCTTCTCACTGCCAAACTTTATCGTCTGACATTGTGCTGTCATACGGGCCTACTTTTTAGTCTGGTTTTAAATAATGGATTACAATCAGGCACATGTATTAAAGTGAAACTTTATCAAAATCACTGTGAAAGTCCTAACAGGGGGTCTTTGAATTTCCACCAGAACTGACATAAATATTCACCAGAAAGGTGGACTGAGTTGTGAGTAACCAAATGTTATTGAGGAGATACACCAAGACTATTTCAATGAAAATCTGTTGCCATCAAGGTATTATTGGTAATGGAATGTGCTATTATTTGCAGATGTATGATCAACAGTGTTGGTTGAGAGCAGGAAAATGCAGAGTGAACAGCTTGTTATGTAAACTAGATTCCATACTAGGGGTGGGGGGATGGGTCCAATAAACAAAACAGAATTTTTAAAAAAAGTTTGGATATTCCACAAGGAGTATTTTTATTTTAACATCAGTAAAAATCATAAAGCAGACCACATTTCTAACGTATAACTTCCATCCTTTTTGTGCCATTGTTTGTATTTTACAGCCTTAATGTATTCCAGCTTCATCATCGAGCCTTGAAATCCAATTTAAACCCTTTGTACCTCAGCAGCCCATCCTAGGTGGGTTGCACAGTTATAGCTCTTCACTTTTTTTGACAAACACTGCGGGCATGTGCAATAGCAGAAGTGCCACTGCAGCATTGTTTGTGTGAATGTTTATCAGTGTAGAGCTTAGAGTGTGTGTGTAGCAGTGTGGCTCGCATCAGTCTTGACAGATGTTGAACCCTGCTACTATGAGAGTAATTTAGAGCAATAGCTCACTGCCTTCATAGTGCACAACTTCAATCTGGACCCTGTGAAAGGGTCCCGCCCCTCTGCCATCACAACCATCTCTCACATACATCCCTACACACACACACACACCAAAGTCAGACCAGCCAAGTCACTTTCCATCCTCCATCATAGAGTGAAAACTCATCTTGTCAAGAAGTGCCTCGTATTACCTTCCTCCAGCTGAATCATGTCACTTCTACACCCGGTCTCTCACTGGGACATTGTCGTGGATTGAAGAGTGTCTGGCTTTGACCCAGCATATCTGTCAAATATTTCTTTTTGTGTAAGTTTAGGAATTTGCTCTTACTGTGGGGGCCTGCATTTATTACAAATTGAAGTGTCAGCTAAATGTGCATTAAAAGAAAATAGCACGCTTGCTTCAAAGGCGACCAACGGCTATCTCCACAGTTTCAAGGCAATGAATAATTTAGCTCTCCCCGCTCTGTCTGTTTTCCAAATGTAAACACAAAATCAACAAACCCGGCCGGCTGATGCTATTATGTTCAAAATGTCATCTGGCGGTTAGCTGAATCCCCGCAGGACCAGAAAGAATCCCTCAGGCCTGAGTAGACAGGGAGACAAGAGCAAAGAAGATTTCCCCTTTTGTGTCTGCTGAGCCAGGTCTGTCCTTGAGGATCAGAGAACTTCCGAACTCATGAAGCCGCTGCTTTTTTCCTCAAAATGTCAGTCAATACTATTTTTCTCTGGAAAGAAAATGAAGTGTAAAGATGTTGAATGTTTTTTGAGAATCAATACAAATTGTCTGAGGAAGCCCCGAGACATCTGGATCTCGGAGGAGTGATGAAGATGTGTATTGAGCTGTCATGATGGTGGCGACATCAAAGTAGGGAGGTCAGCTCAATAAGAAGATCAGGCTTTAGCTGAATCCTCCTCAGCTTTTTCAGTTTAGAGGGTAATTCCAGGTTATATTACCCATCTGAGGGTTTGAACAAATTTTCAGGTTTATTCAAAATAAGGGAGGCAGACAAACAAACTGTAAAAGGGAGATGATTTAAGGAGGAAGAGATCTTTAATAAGTTAGCGTAACTCATTGCCTACCATTGACGTCCAAAGAGGTCAATTTGATTACAACCATCACCTGCGTCTACGGAAGTAAATTATGTTTTTCAGCAGGGGAAGGCAGGGCAAAGCTTGTCAATCTATATCATACACGTAAACTACTGTGGGTGAGAGCGGCGCGCTCTTTGGATGAGAGATCAACATTGATATGAGGAGAAGATGTGAGATGACAGAGGCATAGCGAGACGCTGCAAGTCAGAAAAGTTCAGGCAGCTCACACCCGAACTGAGGATGTGTCACGGTAGATCAGAGATTGTGAGAAAAGACGACAGAGATCATGGAGAGGATCGAAGGATAGGTCGCCCGAGATGAACCCAATCAAAAAAAGTGTTTTCTCTGTTTTTTTTTTTAAATCAAAAACAGGAAGAGAGATATGAAAGAATAGAGTCCACTCTTTTTAGGTAGCTTTGGTGTTTACATAGTCATAAAAAACAATATTATTTGGGTCTTAAAAGATTATTCAAGATGCTATGAAAATATTAATTAATTAATAATGTCTTTAAGTTTTGAAAACATGACCCAAGATAGTGTCACAACAGGTGTGCTTCTATCTTAAATAAGAAAACAGACCTCGCTTCCATCCCACATTTATTGAAAAAAACAAACAGTAGTTAAACAAGTCACAATATTGCATTACAGTGTTGTTGCTGTGGGGTTGTATTTGCATTAAGCTGGCTTTATGAGGAGTGCAATCATAACACAGATGGCTAAAACATCTGTCATGAATATCTTTCTTGTCAGAGGCTGACAAACTGGATACAATGGCAACACACGGGAAACAGCACCCAAAAATAAAATGATATAAAACAGATGTCCCATATTCGCAAACAATTTGGAACAAGTTTAAATAAGCTCTCTGATTAAACCTTGAGCAATATGGGAAATCTGTGAGAGGGTATGTATTATGCAAACAAAAACATAGCGAGGAAAGTGAAAGTAACAAGGAGGGGGACTTGAACCTACATATTTCAGCACACTGGCTGCAAAAAGAAGTCCAGATCTGTTGATCTCCTTACTTATCATCTCCTGTTTCATTCAAAATGGAATCTACTGAAATATCATACTTGAAGTTAGAGGTCCATAAAACTGATGAGTGATATCTTTATTTTTACATTCACTCCTTGTATAGAGTCTTTGAAGCTATGTTGTGGAAGAGGTGCACAAGGGTGATGGGCTCTGAGGGTGTCATGTGAAAAAGGTGACAAAGGTTCTAATGGATCGTGGGGGTGCCACATTTTATGGTCTAGTTTTGTGGTGACTCTCTATAAACAGACAAGGGCTTCCATCAAGTGTAGTAGTAGCCAGAGTCTATGCAGTAGGCTACCTTGATACAATCAGCAGTGGCCAAACCAGGGATACACTGATCCAACTTTTCAAGTCCGGTTCCTGAAATGAGTACCTTGGTTTTGGTATCAGCAAATACTGATCTGATCTGATACCAGGATCAATTTCCTAGTCCGTCATATGAAGATAAGACTGAAAGTTATATTTTTGGCAACTTTAAGCTTTTTTTTTCTTTGTAGAATCATATTTCAGCTCTGCCTAGCAAAACTGCACGGACCTACTGATATTGGGAATGTGGCCGACTATAGAAATGAGGCCAATAGATCTGCCCAATGAATCCAACTTTTTAAGTCTGTGAAATTCTGATGGGAAGAGTATAAACAAATGGGTGTCAATGGCAATGTAGAAGTGTTTGTAGTGGTCTAAGACTGAAGACAAGAGAAAACGCTTTGTAAACACAGTCTGTTAAGAACAGCATTTACAGCAAATATACAAACACAACCAAGCCAAAATAACACAATTAAAAAAAGAGAGGGTTTATGACCACTACTGTAGCAAACCAGTGAAGAGAGCTCTAGATAGTTTCACTTTTGGGGAGCTGTCATGTCATTTCTCTCTATACAGCCCATAGTGTGAACGTAGATTAAACAGGTAAAGGAGGACACAGAGGCAGACAGAGTGATGAATATGACTGCCATGTCTGCTCTAGCTTCACAATGATTAATTACTTGAAGGTGCCGTAAAAGCTTCACGGTAATTATAGCCGCTTTTTATCCAAGGCACAGATTAGTGCAGTCTGGACTGGGCTTTTGTCATGGACAGATTTGGTATGCATGCTAAGAGTCCGTCCTTTAACTCAGTGAATAAACATGTCTGATTACCTCGTTTCCATTTAATCTAATGAGTAAAAACTGTGGAATAGCCAATATGCTGTGCTACTGGGGCCGCTGCCATTTTAGACCAATTCTCACCGCTTCACTGCTCCAAATCACACACCAACACACACATGCAGACACACCCAATGTGATACTAATGTGGCATGATGATGCATTTTGCACATATTTCATGCTGCATGTCATTTTCTTCAGATGCATGTGAATAAAGCCACCTCACACTCTGAACCCTTGTGAGTCGCTCTGGATCAAATGTGGCGGTAAGACAATGGTGCTGTATTGATCGTGCCTGGCTGAGAGTCCTCAGAGGAAAAAAAAAAGAAGAAGAAGAAGGAGCAGAAAACAAACACGCATACACACACACGGACTGCCATCTGTCATGGCTGTCGGCAGCCTGGCCACCATCTTCCTCAGCAAATGGGGCAAAACACACAAAATAATAGACTGAGGGAGAAGCAGGGAGCAGAGGAGCCTTTGCCTGGGGAGCTGAAGTAAACCAATGGCTATCATTTTGTCTTCGCCTGAGCCGCAGTTTCTACGCTGTAAGATTGGCTGTGTTGTCCATGGCTCACAGATGGAGCGCTCTTTTAAAAGTGCTGGTGTCCATCAACTAAAGAATGCCATTACATGTTTGCCAGCTGGTGCGGAAGGTGACGCCTGTTTTTAATTAAAGTCAGGAAATATGGAGGAGAAGGCAGCATGGCAGTAGAGGGAACATCATTAATAGTTGGAGATGTATCTCCCTGTTGGATCAGTGTGATAAATTGCATAGTGTGAGTCAGAGATATCTGAATCAAAGCTGCTTTTATTTTCCAAGGACAACGGGCGCTCAGTGAAAATGACTTGTATAATTGGTGCTGAGACATTAAACTGTGTTCACAAAGGATTTTTTTCTGTTGTTTAGTCATGGCATGTGTGGGTCCTCTTCAGTGTGTGTGTCTTTTGTCATGACTGTGACACATTTTGAGGGGGTTTCATGTGTCTAAGCTCCACATTAGCCACACATTATGTAAGTGTGAAATGAAAAGAGTCTATAAACAGTAGGCTGCTGTGGGTGAAATACAAAATTCTCCCAAAATTCTTTCTTCCAATAAGGCTCCAAAACTTTGTACACTTACATTACTTCCTGTTCTTGTGGTAGAGTAGCGGGCAAGCCACCAGGACAAATTCTCTGTAAGATGCTATGAGGAGGATCTTTTGTTATTACACTCCCTCGCCACCTTCTGGAGTACACTGTTGTAAATTACTTTTACTGAGGCATGTTTGGGAATTTAATGGTGATCGGGTAGAAACAAATTTTCTTTGTTCAAGAAAACCTTTTTCTAAATATCTATCAGTACAGTTACATAGCTTTTGAAACGTGACAATAAGCAAAAATTGTAGCAGCTGGCTACATGTAGCGCTATCGACAGCCCGGTGCTGCGACGTATCTGTATGCTAACGTGACAACAAGTTAACACTGTCAGTTTGTAAGTAGTTAAGCAGCTGTCTATAGTTGGCACAGCTGGCAGCCCTGTGCTTAAGATGTGTCTGTAATGTGTAACGCTAATAAATCCTGGTTAGCTATGTCCTGCCAGTCATCTACTAAGCAGAGCTACCGTAACCTCACTCTTCATTTTATTGACAGACTCTCAAGTTTGAACAGACCACTGCAGAAAAACATTATCCCAAACAGTTTAGCCCCTGTGTTATAGAGTAATACAGCCCGAGCTAACAGCTAATTAGCCTTTAGCTTGGGCTGTATCACTCTCCCGCTTAGACTTCTTATGCTCTTATGTCCCTTTTTTGTCCGACAGTTAGGCTCCTGTGTCCACCATCGCTACAAAATTAGTCATAGAAATTGTTTTTAGCAGAGAAAATCACAGATCTCTGTGTTTTATCACTTCTCACAACTAAACTTTGTCAGCTGGCGTGGTGTTGTCATAGAGATCTAGACATGCTGTACATCAACTCGGTCCTGGTAGCTGTGAACCAGAAGCTAAAAAGCAGCAATACCGGTGCTGATAATCTCATTTTAAAGAGTGGATTATGATCAGGCATATATCTGGAAGAGAGACGCAGCCCCTTTAAGTTAAGCATTTTTCATGAATCATATAGAAAAGGGCTAACTTAAGTGACAAACCCACAGAGAACTTTTTCACCTAAGGATTTTTTTTTTCCACGTTTTCATTTATTTTAATATTTTCAGCATCAAGTGTAGTAAATTATGTGCATTTCTGCAGTTTAACTCCATTTACAGAACAGTAAGCTACCTCTCTGTGTTTCATGTACTGTTAGCACCTACAGTTTGAGACCACAGAGGTGACAAATGGCTCTGCTTGTATTTGTAATGCTGCTCTCTGTAAGTCAGCCGCCTCTGAAGAAATGTCCAGATAATGCATTTATCAGACAGCCAACATACTTGACCTTTGTGTGGTGCATGTTCAAAAGGGCAGGTGTAGCTCAATCCCCGCCTGAGGAAGAACCAAACCACCACTGCTGTACTCAAGCAGGAACACAAGTGAGAGCTGCCTGCAGAAAAAGAACTACAATTTTAGTGGCTTGTGGAGTTTGCACTGTATATACTTTTTGTTGGATTTCAAAACCGATCTTTAACCTTTTGTTTTCTGAGCTGCTTGACTGACCACACCGGACTCTCTTCTGGTTATATTTTAAGATAAGATAAGATAAGATATACTTTATTGATCCCCGGAGGGAAATTCATGTTGTTTGGGCTCTCTTCCAAGCAAAGAATTGTACACTCCGATGGCTGCAGGGAGGAACGATCTTCGGTACCTCTCGGTCCTGCAGCGCACAGAGGTAAGACGTCCCCTGCTGCTGATTCTCTGGACTATGATGGTGTGAAGGGGGTGATCAGAGTGACGGATGATGGCCTCCACTTTCTTCTGTGTATACCTTTCCACCACAGCCTCCAGTGAGTCCAAACTGGATCCAACCACGGAGCTAGCTCTCTTCACCAGTTTTTCCAGTCGCCTCTTGTCCTTCTGCTTTAAACTATTTCCCCAGCAGACTGCACCATAAAACAAACAAAAATTTTGCTCATTTTTTCCCTTTCTTTGTGGTCAATATCTATCCTACTTATCTGTAATTTTGAAGCTGCTTTCCCAACACTCTCAGTGCTGCAGAGGATGAGTGTTTTCAGCCAAAAAAAGCTGCTACCTGCCCAGCTGAAAAGCAGCCAGAAACAGCCAGTGATTACTGATGAACATGTTGGAGCATTTAGCAGCTAAAGAACCACGTATTTCCCCATGGAGATGTTGGAAAGCAAAACTGAAAGAAAGAAAAAAGATTCTTGTAACAAATTAGACTTTAAATGTATGTCAGAGTCTCTGTGTGTCTGCTTTGTGTTAAGACTGCACCCTCAGTGTTTTGGGATAAAGTCATGCTGGTGCTGTGTAGACTACTTGCTGTTTTATTTTCTAGTTGCTCGAAAAATAATTATTAGCTGTAAGATTAGCTAATTAAAACTAATTATAAAGCAATAAATAGTTTGACTTATTCATTACTCTTAGTGGCTGTGATTTAAAGTTCAGACATTTACGTAAGCACATTGAAAAAATAAATCTACTTTTCTCATATTATTAGATTTAGCTGAATCAGGATGTGGCTGCATCAGAAGCCTCATAAAACAGGCATAGGTGTCCGAAAATAACCATGGCAGCCAAATGAGATCTCTCTGCATTTGATTTAGTTCCTAAAACAGTTTGTGGTCGAAGCTGCATGATGGCCGCTGAGAGCCAGGTGGTGGTGGTGATGGTGGTGGAGGGGTGAGTCTTTGAAGCTGACCAGACACAGCGATCAGGAACACTTATTTTGTGCCAGTAAAAGTTTAAATAATTAAGTAAAGCACCTAAGAAGCAGATGGTATTTTTTTTTCCCTTTGGCTCTGGGTTATTAATGATCCTGCTTGAGTTGTTACATGAAACACTTTTGTCTCACATAACTGAGGCATAAATCAGGGCCGTGCTGAATAATAACCCAACTCGGAAACTTTTAATTTTTTAGCGGGTTTTAAAAAATCATTCTGAATTGTTGAGCTCATTCTAAACTTCTGACTGCATTTATTGAAATGCCAGTGTAGAAGTAGATTAGAGAAGAATGACAGCAGGAACAAAGGCATAAGGCTCAGCTTTGGGAGTGAAGTTCTGAGGCTGCTCAGTTTTTCACTGTAGCTACAGTAATGACTTTTTAGTAAGCTCATGACTGGAGGATCATCACAGAAATGATTTCTGTACAATTATTCTTATCACCAATCATCTGAAGATACTGATGGAAAGAGTTAATATTTCCTTTTTGTAGGCAAGGTTGTACATTATGTGACATTTGGACTAGGGGTGCCAAAATCCAGAGAAAGGCCAAAAGCAAATCAGGGAGGAGGGTTGTGGGCAAAACTAAACATTTATGTTGCAGTGCATGGTATTAAATATGCCTTTAAAATGAAGAGTAGTGATAAAACTTGACTCCTGCTTTAGATTTTTTTCCCTATAGAGGGATTATTTGTTTATCAACAACGACGCATGCGTGCGCAACTTGGGTGCAGAAGCACTGTGGAGTATAATGGTTTGTAAACTGACGTGGAGGAGCTAACCACCATAAAGCACATTTTTTAACTAAATATCACCACTTTTACAGATGGTAAACGGCTCCTAGGTTTGTGAAATACCAGTGAGTGGGCAGTAGAGATTAGGTGGACAAACGTTCCTAGCGCAGAAATCAAGCGTGTACCCAGAGAGGGATTTAAACACACAAAAAGCACGCACACTGCTGAGTTTGAGACACAGTTCATAATAAAAGAACCAGAAAACTACGCCAAGAGTTAGTTATTTACTTGCAGACGTTGCTGGTGTTTCAGTGTCAAGTGTGACCCTGTTAACTGGTGACTCTCGGTCATTGATCACTGATTCTGTCGGCTGAGAGTCAGCAGTTAGCATAGTCACTATTACCTCCAAAACACCGGGTGCCCTGAGTCAGTCAGAACTTGATAGACGTCGCCACCATTGTATAATATTGTTTCTAAAAACTGACCTCAGAACAACCGTACATTTTTATGCAGATAATAGTTTGAAATTAGTGTTTAAATGACTCTAACTCGCCTGAATGAATGGAGCTAAACGCTGCTTCTGCGGTGAACATAGACGTAGACTGATAATCCCTCTATAAATGACTACCGTATTTACTAGGGGTGTATAGGAGTGTAACAAACACAAAAATCACGGTGCGGTACGTACCTTGGTTTTAGGGTCACGGTTCGGTACATTTACGGTACAGTATGGAACAACGCAAAACCATTTGCTTGTTTAGCATGTTTATTGAACCAAAAACTTGCCATTATACAACGACGGGGGAGGCTCTTCAAGCTCTGGTTGGTCGTTAGCAGTAGCCATGATGCACAATTCAGAGACAAGCTCCTGTGGCTACGGAAGCTCTTTGATATTCATCCTCTGATTGGCTCACCGTGAGACGTCACGTCCACATGATATGCACATGATCGCAAAGCACGAATCACAGACCACTTTCCTCATGAATATTAAAACTCCTTCCCTGCGTGAATATTAAACAGCCATGTGCAGCGGCTAACGTAAACTTTTTTTTTTTTTTTTTTTTTTTTTCCCCTTGTCCTGTTCAGCGTCACGACAACAGAATTATTGTCTGGCTGCCGTATTGTGCAGAACACATTTGCTTTTCCAAAGGGAGCCGTAAACTTACTGTACTCGTTTGAATACAGCACTGTACTGAACCGAACGGCCTAATGGAGAGGTTCGGCACGGACACGTGTACCATTACACCTCTAGTATTTACACTAACTTATGAAGATTATACTCTTAAAACAGTGACTTTCTGCCATTTTAGGCATACTGCTGTGATATCAATTTCTGTAAAAAAAAAAAAAGTACTTATGTTCCCAATTATCTTTAAACTTTTTCTCGTCAAAGTGTTGCTGTCTCATACGACCCATCCCAGCCACGACCCTGAATGCTTTTACTCCCTGGACATGGACTTCCAGATCTGAGTTGACAGGACTAGCGCCACCTTACTCCCAATGTAACACAGTGTTAATTTGTGGTCAGGGGAGGAAGTGCAACAATAAATAATGAATTAGAAATTCAGGCTGCTGGCAGTGGAAAGATAATAATGATAAAAATTCAAACGTGCAGCTGAAAAAAATCGCTGGTGGACTGCTCTGATTTAGACCTTTCAACAGAAGAAGCAAAAAAGGGTTTCCACAAATGTATAGGACAAGATCATCAAAGAGGCAAAAACTAAATTGAAAGACAAAACCTTTTAGCGACAGTGATGAGCTGCAGACATCAGTCAGCCTTGGTTGGTAATTGGGCCTGACTTTGTCCCTCCTCCTCTGAGACAGGATTGTGATGTCTGTTTTAATTATGAAACGCAGGACAAGAAGTGGCAGCGTACAGTCCATAGACATCACAATAAGTGGATCACAGTAAAAAACACCCTCTTGATTGTTTACAGCAGGTAATCCAATCATCTGTTGCGTCATCATGTTTCACTGTTTTACAGTCCACAGTCATTCTGTAGCAAGAAATGCATCACCATGTCACTTTGCATCATGAAGGAAGAAAAGGATCAATCCAAAAGCTAAACGCATCATCATAAAGAATCTGCATCTGCCTGTCACTGGCTTACTGAACCAATGCACTTTATGACTTCAGTGTACAGCAAGTGTCCCTGAAAACAACACAAATTTAATTTATCCTAGCTTCTTTAGAATGTGTTTTTTCTAAGCCTTTTCATGTCTTATTGAGAGGATGAGACAGTGAATTGTAGCAAACAAGGAAGAGAAAGTGAGGACGGATTTACAGAAAGGGCCCTGGCATTGGTTTCAAACCTGGGGCTGCTGCTTTGAGGACTGAAGCTGAGCTAAATCAGCGCTACTTCCCACAGCTTCTCAAACCAAAACCACGAGTCATGAAACACCACTCAGTCATAGAAGAAACCATGTGTACTCCTACCTGTGGCTGATCTGTGTCCCCCGCAGACTGGACATGGTCTCTTCCAGATTTTGCCGCAGGTCAGCGATGTTCTTCACCGTCCTCATGCGTCTCGTCTCTGGATCCTCTCCTGCAGACAAACATTTCAGATGATTCATTGATGGGTTAGGACTCACACACACAGAGCAGTCACCCATACCCACATAAGCTCTGCATGCTCCATCACACAATATACAACGGGATAAGGACACATCTGACAGTATTGCAGGATGTCAGTTAATGTCTCGGCGGGGAAACAGGATGATGGTTGATCAGGCTGACAGGCAGCGCGGGTGAAACATCCTAAAACCTCATGTTGACAATCGGGAAGCTGTACAATAACTCAGCTTGTCAGGCTGCTCCACATGCACTTCTCTTAGCCTGAGAAGAGGGTACATTAATTTTACTCAGGACTGACATTTTCCTTTCATGCCCGTGCAGAAATGTTGTGCCGTGACACTACGTACTCCGACAGTTACTTTGGGACACAGTTGTACCTCTAAAGGCAAAACTCTGTCAGAAATCACTGCCACTTTAGTCCAGCGTCTTCATACAGCAGGATACAGCTCTGAAAGCACATCATATGCTCCATGTTCTCCTCAATGTCTGTTTATACATGAAGCCCTTTTTTCATTCAGACTTTTTGTGAAACAGTGCAGCTAATAAGCCCAGGGTGGGCAACATTACATGACTCACCAAAGACTCTGCCTGTCTTCCCCAATTAAGTCTCTCTTCTAGCTCATCAAGTTAGCCTACATCCACAGGCGGGTAGCACAGAATGGGTAATTAACAAGTGGCATGAGACAGAATGGATGCCGGTCACTCTGATTTCAAGCTTTAAGGTGCTTTCAGAAAGAGACTGTCTCCATGGAGGAGATGAATGAGCCAACAGGCCTCATACTCTTGCTCATCACTGATTTTCACACTGAGCAGAGGCACCAACAGCAAGTCTCTGTGATCACACTGACAGGAGAGAGTAGTGCTAGTTTGGAGGTTTGAAAAGGCCCCAAAGACACTCCTGTGGCACTACTCAGTGCCCAGAGCAGAAAAAAGGGTTAGATGAGGTAATATAGACAGGACTATGAAGCAGGTGGGTGATGAAAATAAGTAGAAAAGCTTGGCCAGTTTTCCCTGGATGACTATAAAAATCAATGGTAAGGCTTGAAGATGAAGTCCCCAGAAAAATTTACAGACTATGTGCATTCATACCCAATAAAAATCCATCTACAGTGTGCTAAATCGTGCTCTAGATTAAATCTCGGCATTTTAACATCCCCTGTACTTTCCCCCACACTGAAATAAATGATGTCATTTAAACAGACTAACACAACACTGCCCATATGCAGCTGATCCTGCATTATGACACCAATCCCCCTGTTTGGGTGTCTGCTGTGGAACAATGCGCATTGTTAGAGTCAATTTGCTCACAAGGCACAGCAAATGTGAAGAAAACTGCCTGGATGGTGCTGACACTGAACATTTAAAGTCTCTTCTTGAAAGGGAATCTCTTCTTCTCTTCTTTTTCATGCTGTGATTGTTGTAGCTTTAGCAGTCTCTCTTGAAGAAGGTTTAACACTGAAAACAGTCACTTTCAAAAACACTCACTGTCATCAACTGTGCATCAGATAAATTTGGTTGAAGAACACATTAACATTTGAATCTTACTATTAAAGGCTTTCAGACTTCAATAAATGAGCAGAACTGTGATTTAAAATAACCTTGAGACACCAGTTTTACATTTTTATAGCTGCTCACTCTCAGCCTGAAACATTTCCTGGCTTCTTTTGAGCTTCACATTCTTTTGTTTTTACTGTTTTTTATTCTCTTTTAACACGTTTTTTTATTTCAATTTTTAATTCTTTTTTATTTCATTTTTAAAAAAAATGCTTTTATTTGATTGTGTTCGAAGACTGTGCAGCACTTTGGACAACCTTGGTTGTTTTTAAATGTGCTATATAAATAAACGTGATTGATTGACTGATTTGAGTTTTAACTATATTATTGAACTACATGAGGAATTATAGCCAGTAAGCGGGCCTCGAACACCATGGTCTACCCCGACAGGCCTTTAGAGGACTGGCTAATCAGAGGGAAGGGTGTTTGTGGAGCAGGGAGCCTTAAAGAGACAGCAGGTGAAAGAAAAAGTGTTGGACAGAGGCCGAAATAGTTTTTTTTTTTTTTCAAAACAGCAGTGTAAGAAAATGGGACATTTTTCTGAGCTAAAATACTACAAGAGTGCCAGAGAGAGTATATAGCTCAATAAAAAGCACAATAAACCCTCTATAAAGCTTAAACTATTGGCTTGATATGTTGTATAAAGCTGGGGACCTCTGCGACGACGTCAGCAGTTAATGTGAGCCCAGCATTTGTGTACAATGATGTGGTTAAAAAACTAAATTGCAGACACTGGAAACAGGAAAGCTGCAAGCTGATTTTTTTTGACCATTTTTAATGAAGTTTTCTGCATTCGAGGATCCAGGATCAGGGATTAAGTTGTGGTAGATGTTGTCTAAATAATACTGTTTAAGAGTTTAGGATACCAGAAGTCCTACAGTACAATGCCTGCATTCATGATGAAGTCAAGACTTGACCTCAATTATTCTGGATCTCAACCCCAGAGGGCAGAGAGCAGTCTGGTATAATTGAGGTCATGTTTTGTCTTTGCAGAGCAAACACACTGCAGGTTGTGTAAGGTTGAAGCTGCTTGGTGTTCTTAACCTCTAACCTCATATCAGAAGTCTGTTCTCTGGTCAGTAATTAGAAATCTTTCAGGCACGTATGATCCCATTCAAAACCTCAAAAGTGAGACAGATAGACAGCCACAGAGTGTTCCCAGAAACTTCTGAGCTCCTGAGTTTATTCCTGTCAGGGTGCAGAACTTCCACTTTAAAATAGCACTGACACATTCATGAGAGACGAAAAACTCCCCTTTGAAGCCCAGAATGGCATGCTATTGTCATGTCATGTTCAGTTTCAGCTTCTGAGTTTTTCCTTTTCTGTGGTTCCTCCTTTTCTCATGTCTTCCTCCAACTCTACCCAGCAGGGCCCCTTCGAGGAAGATCCAATTACACCCCTATTATAAAGTGTCATGAGGAGATCTGGCCCTGGAGTCTCCATCATGGACAGACACTTAATGCAACATTGAAAAGCAGCCCAAGGCGTGTGTGTGCATTTATGCTTTTTTTGTGCTGGAGTGTGTGAGCAATCCACTGCGGTAAAGGAGCAATGCTCTCACCTGAACCTGCAGAGTGGAGGATATTTAAGGTTCACCACCACACAACGGCAACACTTTAGCACACATGGATTCATGCATTTGAGCATCTTCAATTTAGCTAATATTTATTCAAAACACACAATACCTCGACGCCATTTACCAGCTCAGCACCCTCGAGCGGATTAAAAAGAGAAGCAGAAATTTGTTCAGCTTAATCCTTAGCACCTAATACCCCGACGTACCAGCTGTTTCTACCAACACATCATCACTTCTCCTCGACACACACAGCTTGGTCTGTGGCAGAGGCTTGGATGTGAAACTGTACAGTTTGTACCCATCAATAGAGTGAGTTTAGCATTAGCAGGGTCCTCAAAAATACAGACCCTATCATTGAGGGGCCGTTTACACAACAACGGTTTTGGGAGTGAAACGCAAAAGTTTTGCTGCGTTTCAGCCTCGCGTTTACACGGAAACGGCGTTTCGGCCGACCTAAAACACAAACTTTTGAAAACGGCCTCCAGAGTGGGATTTTTCTGAAATGCTGCCGACACCATTGCCGTGTAAACAGTAAGCCGGCGTTTTCAGTGGAAACGCTGATGTCACGGTCTACCACGCGCGTGCGCATACAACAGGACAACAGTACCGTTTTTACGATCGCCACAAGCTACTGTGTTGCGCTTGTGCTTCTCAATCTGCTGTATCTGCTGACTGTCTTTCCACAAAATCTGCATCTGTTGCTCCACTTTTTGACTTAGAATTCCTCATTGCACCAGATGACCAGCTCAACTCTACTTCGGTGGAGATCCCACAAAAGCGGCTTCTGGACAAGACAGTTATAGCACCACCTATAGGCCTGGGATGCTCACTACAGCGTTTTCAGTCCATCAGCGTTTCCATGTAAATGCAGATTTTCTTCACTTGACTTTTCACTGCGTTTTAGCGTTTTCAGATGAAACGTTGTCGTGTAAACGGGGCCTGAATGCAGGAGACCAGTCGTCCCCTGCTGTGAGAAAACACTAATAGGCCAAACCAAAATGTAGACCAAACTGAAAGACCCTTGATGAGTAGAAAGCATGGCCTGAAGAGAAGCTTAACAAAGTATTTTGACATTTTTGAATGGGGCTATTTTGGGGTGTTGAAAGGACATGAGGAATATGTCTAGACTATTTGTACCTCACCATTAATGGAATTTTTTAGTTCTGTGAAAGAAACCATTAATCTACAACAGTTTTATTTTCATCCTGTGTTGGATTAATTTTTCCCCAAGATCTTGCATTGATGATGGTAGAGTCTGACCGCTGTCAGTCAGCAATCAGTGAGGCTTCAATTTGGGAGCATAAAGTTTGGACTCTGGAGCAATGGAAGAAAGTCATGTGGTCTAATGAGTCCAGATTGACCCTGTTCCAGAGTGATGGGCCATCAGGGTAAGAAGAGAGGCAGGTGAAGTGATCACCCATCATGCCTAGTGCCTACTGTCCAAGCCTGTGGGGGCAATGCTATGATCTGGGGTTGCTGCAGTTGGTCAGGTCTAGGTTCAGCAACAGTCTGTGCTCAAAGAATGAGGTCAGCTGACTTCCTGAATATACTGAATGACCAGGTTAGTCCATCAATGGACTTTTTCTTCCCTGATGACCTGGCCATATTCCAAGATGACAATGCCAGGATTCATCGAGCTCAAAATGTGAAAGAGTGGTTCAGGGAACATGAGACATCATTTCCCCGTGTGGATTGGCCACCACAGAGTTCAGACCTTAACCCCATTTAGAATCTATAGGATGTGCTGGAGAAGGCTTTGCTCAGCAGTCAGACTTTACCATCATCAATGCAAGATCTTGGTGAAAAATTAATGCAACACTGGATGGAAATAAATCTCCTGACATTGCAGAAGCTTATTCAAACAATGCCACACTGAATACGTGCTGTAATCAAAGCTAAAGGCGGTCCAATGAAATATTTGAGTGTGGGACCTTTTTTTGGCCAGGCAGTGGCCATTGTATCATGCATATTGCTTTAATTTTTGCTTATGGAAATGTCTGCTTCCCTGAAAATTATTTTGTAATTTTATTCAAAAATATTGCATCAGACATGTTTGCTTGCATCTCTGCTTATAACAGACCAATATGTTTGATATATATAAATGTATATGGCCATGAAAATGCAGTTATTGGGAAATCCTGAAACTTCCTATGGAAAGTTTCCAACTCTAAGAATTCCTGGAATTTTGCAACCCTATCTTCAACCATCACTTAAAGTTGATCCTCACCCCCTTCATACGATGTCAGCTGACTTTAATGGCACAATGCAACATTCACAGAGCAGCATCCACAGACTTTATATTCCAGAGTGTTGGGCTCCTGTCAAAGTTGTTGCATTAAACCAGCTGGACGTGAGCACTGGCATCTTATACACACGCTTCTGTTTCCACTTCAGTGTTCAAAATTACAGAGAGGTGTGAAACCACAAAGCCACAAAGCATTCAGCTGGATTCAAGCTGCTGTCCAGCTCTTGGCCCGGTGAGGCTGTGAGGCAGCCAAACTGAGAGCAGGTCAGTGGGAACAGGAGGGGTGGGGTTTGGAATAGGGCAAGGAAGCTACACACACACAAACACAGATTGCTGCTGATAAAGTTGACACAACATGAGGAAAATGACTATTAGGAATAAGGTGTGTGTACACATACACCTCGAATCACACAGAGCCATGCACACCTAATGTAGCAGTGGATGTTTCAGTGCTCTATCTGCCTCCCCTCTCTTTTAATAATGCATGTTAGCTGGTAATGATGCCCTTTGCTCAAAATGAGGAGACATCCAAGTCATTTACACATAATTTACATCCCACAATAAAAGCATCTTCACCTAACTGTGAGCTTGATCTGCTGTTGCAGCACTCAAAACAAATTACACAAATGAGCCTAAATGAAGATTTGGCTGTCACTCATCAGCCTATTATGGCAGCTCTCTCACACACACACACACACACTGACAGATGTGTGTATACACGCGAGCTTGTTGCCATGTTTCCTGATGTGCTTCCTAACAGGCGTTGCAGCATGTTGAAGCCTTGTTAATACGGATCAAAGACAACTGCTCCCCAGAGGCTAAAAACACAAAAGCAGCCACAACAGTCGCTGGATACTTTTCAAGACAGAATAAAAGAGTTCATCTAAAAAATGTTAAATGCTTCGTGGATATCAAGAGACAGAAACACCTGTATGCACAAATCAAGTAGAGATAAGAATGCACACACATGGAAAGTAAAAGGTGTAATGATGAGGTATTGATCACGCCAGCTGTGTGACTCAGGCAGCGAGGGAGGTGTGAGTAATAAAAGCTTTTTTTCCGTGCTGCTTTTCCATCAGCTGTATCTCAAGGTATTTCTCCTCTGTGCTGCATCATGCCTCTACCTGCTCAAAGAAAACCAGTAATAATCTGCTCGCTGCTGCGCTGTGCACCTCACTTTGCTTTGTCTGCAGAGTCACAATAATCATCCCTACTACGCGCAAAATGGTCCATTTTATCAACTGCGCCTCCCTCCTCCTCAAATCCCCTTTTACCTTCACATCAAAGCCAGGTTTTTCTACATCGGAGCTCATTCCAAGAAGCAAAAAGGAAACACTATGCCAAGCTAGAGATTCATAGAGCAGCTGAGGAAGTAGAGCAAGATTTCTCTGGTACATCATGTGATAATGCTTTGCACATAGCAGAGCAGCTCATTTGTGACTGACAGTTGATGAAGATGGTGTGCATGTAGAAAAGCGACTTTTTTTTTTATATCTGCTTGTGTCCTGAGTTTGAAACACTGCTGTTTCTGAAACTTAAAGCATGTGTTGGCTTCACCAGTGAGTGGCTATAAGTGAGTGTGTCTGAGTCATACACATTTCTTTTAGATTAGGCTCTGAAATGTTATGTGAGGATTAAAACTATTTTATTTCTGCTCTTACATTTCATAGCTCTACTTACTTTTTACACCAACCACGTGTTAGTCACATTGAATTTACATAATTTCTTCTACTTTCTTCACAACTTTCTGTGTTGTCATAGTAATCCTTTTCAGAACCTGCAGCTTTCAAGGTTTTCTGGACTGTGCTGACTTACGTGGGCGTGGTTGTGTGTGCAGCGCCTGCTCCAGATCGCCCAGCATGGTGAGAATCACTTCCTTATCCAGCTGAGCTGTTCCTTCACGAGGACCTCCCTCGGAAACCTCCTCCGCTGCCCAGTATCCTCCATCCTTCTCCTTTCCTCCTTGCTTTCCTGCCCCCCTTCCTCCTGCTGACTCCTCATCTGAATGTTCGCAGCCGGCCTTTTCGTTCTTCTGCCCTTCCTCCCTGGACCTCCGTGCGGGGTCACCCCGAGGTTGCCCGCTATAGGAAGCCCGCTGGGGTCGCCCACTTCCTCCCTTGCATCGCCAAGGCACTGGAATCAGAGAGTGCTCTGACTGAGACAGCACCTTAGTTAGAGAAAGGGATAAGGATCGAGCCCTGGTGCCACGGATGCCTCCACCCCTTGCTACTGCCTCCTTCCTGGGGCTCCCCTGCAGGCTGCCTCCCGCCCGCGGTGATGGGGATGAGTAAGGTGAGGAGTTTGGGCGTTGTGGAAGACGAGTTGGTGGGTCATCCAGCTCAAAGGAGTACACCCGCTGTTCCCCGTCGCTGAGCAGGGTCAGGTTTGTGAGTGAGCGCTGCTTGATCCGCAGGTTGAGGTTGTCAGGGAGGGGCTGGGGAGGCCGCCGTGCCGGACTGCCGCCCTGGTACACGGAGAACTCTGCTCCTCGCTTCATCCCCGCTCCTGGCTCTCCTCCCTTACCTTTCTGCCTCTGGTGGCTCAGTGAGTGAAAGTATGCATCTACCTGTGCGTGGCTCTCTCTGATTCACATCTTGGCTGTGATATCAGCGAGAGAGCAGATGGAGGGTAGGAAGAAGAGGAGGATGCAGGAGGCTGGGAGATGTGTCCTCACGTTCCACGCCTCCCGACTTGGGTCCAGGCTTCCAGGAGGACTGAAGCACGGGGCGTAGAACAGAGAGAAAAGCTGCCTCTCAGGCATGTAGGTAGAATCCAGATCCATCATTGATCCTGTCCATACTCCTGGTCAGATGTTGAGCTACATTCACTCTTGTTTCCTCCACTCCGTCTCCTGTCCTCATGCTTTCTTTCAGTCTTTTTGCCTCCTCTTCTCTTCCCCCACCACAGTCAGGGGCGTGGATGAATGATTCGCCACATCTCCCTTCCCTCACCAACACGTTCTCTCTGCTCCCTGCGCTCGCACTGCCTTTATCTTTCTCTCTATTAAATGACAGTCTCTTTTATTCACTCTTATCTCCTTCCCTCCACCTTCTGTCCCTCCTTTAATTACCGCCTCACTGCCACACTCCTCCTGCCTCCACTCTGACTCTGTGACGGTGCTTCGCTCTTCGCAGCAGAGTGGCGGTGAAGCCGGCAAACAGAGCTCCCACAGCTCTCCGTCTGCTTGTTCATTCCAGCATGCAGCCTGCAGCACACACTCTCCTCCTCCTCCCTCTTTCTCTCTCTTGCTCCTTTTCTATGTTTATCACCCTCTCTTCCTCCTAATCCCTCTCATTCTCTCATTTTCTCTTCACTCGCCTCCTCTTCCCAGCTCTTATCTTTACTCCTGTCCTCTATCTTCCTCCCTGTCTCTCCTGCACTCCCTCACAGCGTGACAGTGAGTTGTTTGGACAGTGCACCTGTAAGCTCGCAGCCCTTGCTGCACCGCACCAACCACCCGACTTAATTAAATGCTATCTTGAGGAGCTAAAGCAGCGAGCCCACAGCTTATCACAGATCAACAACGAGAGCACAGAATCAACACATCCCCATCACTCAGAGCTGGATTTATTAGTCCTGTCAGCATCAGTCACAGCGGTCTCACGCACATTTTAGAATCCTCATCTTTCACACTGTGAGGAACTCAAAATTAGCCGGCTGCAGTTAAACGCATCCTGATTTTCTACACTATTTATAAAAAAAAAAACAATTAAATGATGATACATCAGTTGTGTCAAATATAAGGTTATGTACATCAGTGTTTCTCAAGTGAGAAGATAATGTCAGCACTTTTCAGGAGTTGTAGTCCGCTTTTTTACCTCCATCAAGGAGGTTGTGCTTTTGGGAGAGTTTGTCTGTAAAAAACGTAACTCAAAAAGTAACAAACAGTTCTTGATAAAATGTTCAGGAAATGTTCAAAATGGGATAAGGAAGGAGTGATTAAATTTTGGAGGTGATCCGGATCACTGTCTGGATCAAGGACTTTTCTAAAGGATTCATCACCATTGTGAGATAGGGTCAAAACACCAGAACAATACAAGACAAGGTCACCATAATTTCTGACAGATGTAAAAGTACGATCCAAATACTGCCAATATTCTGGATACTAAGATCTGGAGTATGAGATATGTACAGGGTCATCATAATTTTCAACACTGTCAGGTAACAAATTATTGTACAAACCTGCAACTAACACCAAATTGTAGCAGACAGTCTGCTGTAAGGGAGTATAACATTAAAGTAGGACTTAAGTGTTGGTGACAATCACAATTTGCTTGTAGGAGGTCTGTGCTCTCTGAGTGCTTTTTTAGTTTCTGATGTTTACGATGTTGTGCCATTTTCATGTCTATTGTGACTCACATACCACCAAATAATACTCTGCTGGCTTTTGTGATGCAGTTGACATCAGTCTGAGTGAAGCACTTGTATGCTATGCTCATCGGTGGTAAACTCAAATGGGGATGTGCAATGATTTTTAAAAATTCAAATAATCGAAAAGATCAAATAGTTCATGCAATGATGGCTTTGTCTTATCTGCAGCAGGTTGCAGCACAGAGCAACAATCCTATTGTTGCCAGATGCTGGAACTGTGACGCATCAATTTAATGAAGAAAGCAGATCGAGTGAGACAGTGCACAGAAACCACTTGTGGTACCAGGTGATTTTCCAAATACAACAAACTGTATTGTATTCAACTTGAATACAGCAACAAACCAACAAAATGAGCAGCACCACGTCAGGAGACAACAGGTTTGAGCTTTTACAGCCCAAACAAGAATGAATGGATTAAAACCCCTTTTTTTGAAATGACCTTGTCTAAACTCAAACTCCAAGTACTGTAGTGACATCTCAGGTCTGTTGTAGCGCTTGCTTCAGATATTAAGCCCATCCCAATTAAAGCCTGAACGCTGACATCTCTTGTTGTAATATAAACAAAACCTTCACCAGTCATTCTAACCTCTCTGTTTTATAAACAAAGCGAGAACACTTAAAGTTTCTTCCCAGAGACTCTGAGTCTCAGAGGCTCAAAACTCAGAAACAGAAACAGAGTTGAATAAGAGACGGACATAATACGACCATGAAAAGTGTGACAACAAAAAAGCAAGTGTTTGAAATGGACTCCAAACAAAGGGGACGGTCAGCGCTGAAGTCTAACTTTATCCGCCAAATGATTGGGTTCAGAAACGCTGCAACCAAAGCAGAAGGTCTGGAATGTCACCGACAGCCTGACAAACCAAACCTGTAATCACACGCTGTTGTTTTTGTATGCTGGGATTTCTACAGGCTTTGAAGCTGACATCTTAGTTTTCACTGAATCTGCTGTATGTTTAATTTGTCGTCCTCGTTTACATTTATAGGTTGTCGCTTCAAGGATGGAATTTCAATCCAAATTAAAAAATCAAAAGGTTAATGTCAAATCAAAGGTAGAAAAGATATTAAGCAAGCTGGGAAAAAATACCCTGGATTTGACTGAAAATTTTGATGCAATGCAATGTTTTTAAGTCACTGCAATGGGTGAAGTCCATTTGAGATAAAAGGCTTTCTATGAGTTGCCAGTTTTTGTTTTGATTTTGTGCTCTGCATGGTTAAACTTCTCAATTTAAGTTAGCGGTTAGAAACTCCTTTAGACCGGTCAAAAGTCCCTCAATCCTGAAGTCTCAGCTGCAAGAGCTCAATCACTCAGACATCTCCTGCCTGTAATTAAAGTGAAATCATGATGTTTTCAACATTCCTGCTTTGAAGAAAACAATTCAATTTAATCCTAACCAGCAGTGTTTTTTTAGCTGTATTGGTTCTGTAGCAATTGTAGTTGAACTGAAACAAAACTTTGCTAAAGTGCATTTATTCCTCCGCTTATGGTTCCTTTTCTGTGTGATGTTCCAGATAAAATCTACAGCATTCAAAGTCCCACCCTGCTAAAGTCAACCCTCTACTAAAGCCTTCAACATTAAATGATGTGTTGTACAACTGTTCTGGATGCAGCACAGGGATTGTACGACATGATTGTGGCCTGCAGGGATGTAAACAACAAGCTGCAGATGCTCCCCGTGTCTGTCTGTCAGCGCTGACCTTTTCCCATTGCAGCTCGAAACCAGCTCAGAATTTGGATTACCATATACACCAACATACACACAACCATAACATTGGCATACATGCAAACCAAGTGAAAGGCACTAGTGCAGTAGCTGTCAGAAGCTCAAAAGCTATCCTCTATCATCCACTGATACTGCAACAGATCCTCTTGATTGCTGCTCTATCTGCATTTTCTCTCACACGTAGAGCAGCATTGCAGTTTGAAATGTAAAATAGAAAATAGACCCAGAAATATAGCAAGACAAATTTTGCACAAATTGCACACAATATGTATGTACATATAAATGAAGTGAGTATAAGTTTGTGTTTTTGTATTGAACCAACCCTACCTGATATCTCCTCCAGGCACTGTTTGGCTGTCTTGCTGTAGACCAGCTCCCCCTTGGTGGGGCTGAGGCAGGGGTCGGCTGGGGCCACCATGGTGCAGTCATTTTCAGAGAATGTCCTGAAGGCACAAAGAACAAATAATACGCAGCTGTTACACAGACAGGAAGACATATCTGGTGAACTCGTACTCAGCTACAGCCACAACAGCCGTTCCAAAACAGCCCAGAGGGAAGGGTTTCTCCTTAGATCAGATATGGCTGCTCCTGTGTCTTTTACTCATTCATTCACTGTGCAACAAAATAATGCATTGTTTTCATTCAGCGAGATCACCAAAGAGTGCTGGTGCAACTGATAAAGTTAGCTGTCAAGCTGGAAGGCAAGTAGATTTTTCGAGTGTGAATGGAGCCCAGGAGTTTGCTTGATTAAATGAATTATTAAAGGGTTTTTAAGGGCTGTCAACAAACCCTGGTGCATGCAGACCCCTGTGCTAAATGTGCAGCAGACATGTAAAAAGTAGTGCTGTCAGGCAATTACAGGATTTGTAATTAATTAATCTAATTAATCGCATTTCAATCTCATGTCTGCTTAATGTCCCCAAACAAAGAATTTAAATTCTAGGACATTACAAATTTGCAGTGCATGACTAATCAGATGAATACAGGAACAAGAGAAGATTCTTATATCCACTTTTTGTTCAACTGGCAGATATTAAAATATCTGTGTTCACTGCCATTGACGTTGTGCAACTATTTACTGCAACTATAGAAGTAAATAATGTTTTTTTTCAGCAGGGGGAGCTTGTCAGTCAAAATCATGCTCGCAAACTTTTGTGGGTGAGAGCGGTGTTCTCTTTGGATGAGGGCTCAGCATGGATATGAGGAGAAGATGTGAGATAACAGAGACAAAGCGAGACGCTACAAGTTGGAAAAGTTTAGGCAGCTCAAGCTCAAACTGAGGATGTGTCGCGGTAGTTCAGAAAGAAAGAGCAGCGTGGTCGTGAGAAAAGACGACGGAGATCATGGAGAGGATCAAAGGATGGGTTGCCAGAGATAAAGATGATTAAAAAAAATCGTTTTGTCTGTTTTTTGGATCAAAAACAAGAAGAGAGACATAAAAGAAGAGAGTCTACTCTTCTTAAGTAGTTTTGTTGTTTACATAGTCTTGGAAAACAATATTATTTGGGTCTTGAAAGATCGTTCAAGATGTGTTGAAAATGGCTGGCGGCAGATTAGTTAATAGCGTTAATTTTTTAACGTATTAATTTGCAGTGTAATTAATTGATAATGAAATGCTTTCAAGTGACAGTCCCATTAAAAAGTGTCCGATTGAATACATATGTGTATGTTAAGGAGGGTCATTTTCAACAAAAAGTGTCTTAAATTTTTTAATCACAGGAACATTCAGAGTGGCTGTAAAAGTATAGAGCCCATTTGAGTGATGCTGCAGCATTGGTTGTATTGTGTGCCTCAGAAAAACCAATGACAGAAAGATTATGGTGTGGGATTTGAAACCAGAATCTTCCCCTCATCTGCATTCAGCCTGTCATCTGTGATTCTGCAGTGTTAAACAAGCTCTCAGTCTGAATTTCTGAGTCAGTTTTTGTCTCAGTCATCACATTCAACAGATGGACACCTCTAAAAGAAGGAGGAGAAGGTCTCTGATGGTATGTTCACTGTGGGTGCCTCTCAGTGTGTGTGTATGAAATTTGTGTGTGTATCTTCCTCTCCTCCTCCTCCAGCCTGTGCTGCATCACGCTCTGCTGTGAAGAAACACAGATAGAGTCTAACGCACTTCATGAGATAACAGTCCCCCCCCCACACACACACACACATAGAGAACACTGGAAATGATACAAAACCATCTGATGACAGGTTGACGGCCAAAGATAAAGCCAAAAGCTGTGACCGACACACCAAAAAAAGAAAAGCATGCAAATTAACATGTTAAAACATATACACATAAAGTCATGGAATACACATTCCTACACAGACTGGCTACTGTATTTTCTTCAGCCCCTCCCATACACTGCACACTCACAAACACACACGCACGGTGAAGCATCAGCGGCACCACCTGCAGAGCTGCAGATAAAACTGTCTTCCAATTGCTTCAGCAGCATCAGCCTGAGACTTCAGCTCATGAGAGAGCTCTTTTCCTTTTTTTCTGCCTCACGCTTCCCTCACCTCAGACAGAGATATTCACCACCACTGCTGCACACAATCATTGGACCTTAATAGGGGAGCAGATTTGATATCTGGCTTCTGCAAAAATGACTGTTTCAGTGACTTTCAAAGGGATGGCTTACCATCAGGGTGTTTTAAAATTCAAGTCAAATCAAATTCTGCTTTACATCACACTTCAACCAATCTCATTCTTTTTAGTTAAAAATGCTATGAGGAGGATCTGTTTTGATAGTACTCCCTCACCACCTTCTGGCCTGGAGTCTCCGCACATTGTGGTAAATTACTTTTAGTGAGGTGTGTGTTTGTTTTGGAATTAAATAAAGATCGGATCAAACTAAATACAACGCATCGATGAAAGGTATTTATCAGTTACGTAGCGCTACGGTTTGAAACGTTACATCAAGCAAACATAGCAGCCGGTTATATGTTAGCGATATCAACAGCCAGTTTGATATCGCTGATTAGCTATGTCCTGCCAGTCATCTACCAAGCAGAGCTAACGTAACCTCACTCCTCATTTTATTGATAGACTCTCAAGTAGGGATGGGTACCGATTTAGGTACTTTTATAGGTACCGACCGAATTCTGTCAGAAGTACCGGGTACCGGTTCATGTAAAATCAAAAGGTACCACGTTTAGGTACCTAAATACATACTTGTGACTGTGAGGTCGTGGAAGGGTAGCCAGTTTTCCATGCTGGACATAAACACAGCATTGCAAGGTTATTTAATGAAGAATAAATATGTGTAGTCACAAAAATATATGTATTTTATTACTAAACAAATTGGTATTTTTTTACCACAGAAACACAAAAAAGTACCGAAAATTGGTACCGCTGAGTACCGGTACGGATTGCCAGGTACCGGGCATCAGTACAGTATCGTTTCAAATGTGAAAGGTACCCATCCCTACTCTCAAGTTTGAACAGACCACTGCAGAATAACTGCTGACTGTGAGTTGGAATGGACATGATTACAGTTTAGCATGTGTTTTAGCCTTTAGCTCAGGCTGTATCACTCTCCAGTGTCCGCCATCACTACAAATTTAGTCACAGAATTTGTTTTTAGCAGAGAAAAACACAGATCTCAGTGTTTATACTCTTCTCACTACCAAGCTTTGTCAGCCGCCGTGGTGTTGTCATAGAGACGTAGACGTGCCGTAAATCAATCCAGTCCTGGAAAACCCAAACTAGAAGAAGTAGCAATTTAAAAGTACCTGTAACCAGCAATATTGGCGCTGATAATCTCATTTTAAAGTGTGGATTACGATCAGGCATATATCTAGAAGGGAGACTTTTCTAAGATCACTTTCAAACTCCTCACAGCCTCTTCTAGTCTTTTATTTCCCCTAAGATTTTCTTTCATACTTGGTGACAACTTCTGGTGGTAAAATGTGCTGTAGCAACACTACAAAAGCATCTCCTACTTGTTGGTTTTATCAACAGAATATCTAAAGAGGTGTCACAGTGCCTCCCACACTCTTTAACTGTTGGGGAATGCAGCGTAGAAACACAAAGGACTGCTTGGGAACACTCTGAATCCAGCTTATATGTAGTGATGTAGCCTTTTATTGGCTGTCACTGAACTGATCGGGTCAGCTGAGGTTGTGAGAACACTCGAGCACAGAGGAATCAGATAATCACACTGCTGACTCTTTGTGCCAAATCAATCCTGGAAACTGTTACAAAGTCCTACAATCACACTAGTCTATGAAACTTGGCAGAGGCAACAAGTTAAAGTGGGTGTAGGGAGAGAAAGAACAAGACAATAGAAGCCTAATTGGGCTGAAAATGATGGTGAATTGCAGCACGACAGGAGGCCTGATCATTTGTGTGTCTGCATACTGATGGCTGCTGCTGAGGAGATGGAAGCTACAGAAAAAGGCTCACTAAAACATCCAGGCTCAGGGGAAAAATGCAGTAAGAAGTGTAGGGAATGACAAGTCAAGGCTATTTTGAGACACTTTCATTTTGAGGCAAACCCCTGTGAATAAAAAGGTTTTCTATATGCTGATCCTGTCTTGTACACTGGATGTTTTATGGAGACATAATCAATCCCACCCCTGGTTTTTATCGAGCTGTTTGATCCTATACAAAGAAAAATATCTTTGTACGTTATCTGTTTTATATGAAGTGCGAAACCCACACAGAAGTCAAAGGTCCTGTCACACCTCAGGTAGCACAGGAATGAAAAATCCCATAAAACTTCCACAAACATTCCTTGGGAAGTCAAGCTTGGTAAATGTATAAGTATTATGATTTATATATATATATATATATATATATATATATATATATATATATATATATATATATATATATATATATATCAAAACCTACTTGATTTTATGAAGTTTTCAGCTGGTGCCTTTAATGATCTTATGCTGTTGACATTGTGCACAGTGTAAGAAGGGATTGTGGCCTCAATAGCCCGGTAGTTAGCAAAGTGTTGCTATGTTGGTCAAATAAAAGCAAATATATTCAAGTGAACTTGCATTAAATGTACATGTTTTAGCCAAAATTATACTAGAATATATTTGCCGTGTTAGAAATGTCCAGTTTACTCGCATAAATCCTTGTTTCTTCCCGTAAATTCCTATGGAAAGATTCTGACTGAAAATTCACGGATCTTTGCAACTCTAATCACACCTCTACACACTTTTCAAAACAATGTGCCATGAACACTGAAGACTTAACGTAGGCCTACTGTATCCTTAAGCATCAAGTAACACCTGAAATATAACAGTTACCTCTGCAGTGCCACTCCGGATGCACGTTCAGTCGGCCAAGCAGCATAACTGACAGACAGTTGGAGTCACGAGACCGAAGAGTTCCCGCGCTTCCCACTCCCTTGTTAAGTCTGCCTTCATGCACGTTGGGCTGTAAAACCTCAAACCTGTTGGCTCCCGGTCTGGCGCTGCTCATTATGTCCGTTTATCGTCGTAGTCAAGCTAAATACGACCTCATTTTGACACGGTCTGTTTTATTTTGAAAGTCACTGGGTGTTTTTAGGTAGTTTCTGGTCATAACTTCCTGTACCGCCCGATTTTTCCTGCGCTAATTTTATGCGTCAGCTCTGCATTCGTCAAAAATAAGATGGCTACTACTGTCTGCAACACAGGCGCACAGGCGTACTGCAGGACTCAGTGTGGGCTGACACATTTGCTTGAATGAAAACCTTGAAAATTTTGCCAGTGTTGCATTTTTTTTACCATATATATATATATATATATATATATATATATATATATATATATATATATATATATATATATATATATTTACATTTTTTTTAGCCAGATACTTTTCTCTGGGTTTCTGATCACACATGCCCCCCACCCTTCAGTGGTTGATGGTAAAAGCACTTGTTGTCCAGTGTGACTGCCAACGCTGACCGAAATAGCCAAGTAACAAAAAAAAAAAAAAAAAAAAAAAAATGAGTCTCTTGGAAAGCATTGCTCTAACAGCTGCACAGCTCTGTCATGTTTACAGCATAGAGAGGTCAGCAGTTAACTGCCAGATTTTTGCACGGATAAAACTATTGAGGAGACACAAATCCCCTTGTTGGAAAACATTGACAGCAAAGATGCTGTAAGCCTGAAAACAATCATCAATTTCCTGAACAAGCTTTTGCCCTGTAGTTGTTTGTGATTGTATGGGCAGAGTGGTTTTGGTGATGAAAACTCTGCTCTCGTGGCTGTAATTAAACAGCAGCCAGACGTAACTGCAGGCTAGGATGACTGTCAAATGTGCACAGACTCATTCCAGTTGATGCACCACAGGCAATCGGCTGCTTGGTAATGGTGTGGACATTCTTAAATGGATTTAATTCAAAGTGCTTTTATAAAAATGAAGATAAAAAATGTCATCCTTTAATGGGGCTAACTGTTCGTGACAAGCAAAAGGCCACATATTTCAACAGTTGTGCTTCCATAACTTGTCCAGCATGTTACACCACAACAGGAAAGCACCAAGTGAGAATATGAACGCAGCCATGAAAAATACTCAAAAAAGCAGACATTGTGATAAGATGGTGGAAAACTCAGAATAAAATTAGATGTTTTCTCTGAAGTGAGGAATAAAACTTCCACATTTCCTCTCAAAATGCAAAATTACTTATCAAAGACTTGCCAGTCTCTTTACAACTTAAGTGTTTTTTTCTGGTGATGATTTTGATAAAATCAGTGGGAGGAATGTTCGGAGCTACTGTAGTGGTTGTTTCATTTCAAATTGGCAATTTTCTGGCCCCAGCCTATAAAACAAATGTTGGAAATGGACACCAAAGCTGCAAAATATTCACAAGGGTGACATCACAGATGGGAAACTTTAAAAGTCACTGGTCGTCTGTTTCCTTTTGCTCAGCGAGTGGGCTGTCTGTACTTTTGCAGCTTCAGTTTTGCTCCTTTGTAACTGATTATCGCTGACAATCTGCCCAGGAAGGATCGCCACAGCAGTTTAACTTGCTAAATGTGTGGGATTAGAGTCATGCAAATGCTGGAAAGAGGCTCTGCTGATTGTGGTTGAGCTGACTGTGCACACTGAACGAGGAAGACGAGAGAGGGAGTTAAGGGTTGAAGGATTAAGTCTTGTTTAATGGGATTCCTAACTCTCTTTCTCTTCAAGTACAAAAGGCGTCCCAGAGAATTTGGCGGCTCTTCCGTTTTTTTTCCCCTGGATTACCTCTGCTGTTGTAAGAGAAAATCAGCCCTGCTGGGCAGATTTACCCACTCCCTGCACCTCTGAGCGTCAGGGAGCCACGAGCCGCCTGCATGCATCAAAACAACACCAGTTGAATGAAGGGAGGGAGAGGGTTCCTGAACACTGCCATGAGAATCCAAGTCTAGATTCTCACATCAAAGATGCAACCCAGACAGTTAAATAATAGGCTTTGGCAAGCAGCAGGCAGAGGATGTTAATTTGTTCTGTAATGACTGTGAAGAGATGTGGAGGCGCGAGAAAGATGCACAGTGGGGAGCGCCAGCTGATTTCTGGGAATGCTCCAGGATTTCACGGGGTGTGTGAGTGACTGAGTACACTGAATGTGTGAGCCTGAATGAGTCCAGACTTGACTTTGAGAAAAAGGGCAAATATGTTGAAGTCCTTTGGGAAAAACGAGCAGGGGGGGTAGGACTGGCACTTACTGTACCATTTCAAGGATACTTTTACTACCATAGCCTGTTTGCTTTGTTCTGATTTAAAAGTAAAATAACGAATTGCTAGCAAGGGGCAACATCTGGTTAGTAAAAATGAAGCCTATGCGGAAGTGCTAAAAATTGCTGTTCATTGAATCTGCTTGAGGCTGGCTGCAGAAAAGACCAGAAGCCACATACACACCCAGCCATAAAAAGAGACTTTCAAAGTATTAAAAAGCATATTTACAGCCTGGTTCAAAAACAGCTTGGGTCTTTGACGCTGATTTCGCTATCGGCACACACATACAGTCTATGATTGCTGCATATTTCCCATGGCTCTTTGGTGTTTGTATGTGCATTGTGCTCAAACTGCAGTATTACAAAGCCATTGGCTGTATGTTATGACACCACAGCCTCCTCTCATGGCTTCCTAGCCTAAACAATGCCATGCACACTGGTCACACATTGCATTGTGTAAAGGTTGTTTTCTTGTTTTTTTTCTTGAAGTGTATTTCATTCATTCATTCATTTTTCGAACCGCTTATCCTGTTCAGGGTCGCAGGTGGCTGGAGTCTATCCCAGCTGTCATTGGGCGAGAGGCGGGGTACACCCTGGACTGGTCGCCAGTCAATCACAGGGCTGACACATAGAGAAAGACAACCTTTCACGCACACACTCACACCTATGAACAATTAAGAGTGTTCAGTTAACATGATGAGCATGTTTTTGGACTGTGAGAGGAAGCCGTGGTACCCGGAGAGAACCCACGCATGCACAGGGAGAACATGTAAACTCCACACAGAAAAAGCCCACTGGCCAGGGATCAAACCCATGACCTTGCTGTGAGGCTGCTACAGTAACCGCTGAGCCATCATGCAGCCTATGTCTTTCATTAAATTTTAAATTTTACACTTAATTTTTTAAATATAATGTCAGCAGGGAGGAACAACATATTGATTTTTTTTTATGTCCTTGTACTGAATATAAAAATGATTATATCTTGTGGGAGCTGGTTTTAAGATGCATACTAAGGTTAACCTTCCAACAAAATGTGTCAAGAATTAAAAATTATTCATACCAAATGACTTAGTTATTTTATATCCATGCCTCTGATGAGTTTCAAATCAATAGTGCTTCACACAACTACACTACCACACAAACATACACACACACTCACAAACATGGCTCACCTGTACATGAATGGGGCCACAGTGGCAGTATTGGGATGGTTGTGCTGCTGCTGCTGAGGAAGCTGAACTACTCCATTTCCACCAAGCGCTCCTCCTCCACCTCCACCTCCTCCCAGCATCCCACCAGACCCAGACAGGGCAGAGGTGCTGGTGGAGGAGGTCATGCTGGTCCGTTTGCCCTCTGTGGCCCCAGTGGAGCGCTGTATGTAGAAACTCCCTCCTTGCCCTCCTTTCGTTAGCTTGGTTCTCTCCCCGTCGCCGCCCCTCATGTTGCCGCTGCTGTTTAAGGTAGACTGGTTTTGGCTCTGGGACTGACTCTTTGATGATGTTGACGAGGGACCTTTGAGTCCTGGTTTAGGAATTCCACTGCCATCTTTCTTCCCAGATGCTGGCTTCCCTCCTTTGGGGATGAGGCTGGCAATTTTAGACGACTTCTTGTTGGGGTCAGCGTATGACTCACGCTCCTCTTTGGGTGGTGTGTTGTCTTTAGATTTTCCATACTTGCTTTTGTCCTCCTTGTCTTTGGATGAGGCCACAGACCTACTGCCATTAGTAGGTGCTTTAGAAAATGAGGAGGAAGAAGAGGAAGCTTTGCCTGATGCCGTGAGGGATGATGCTGGGGTCTTGGTAGGCATTTGCTTGGTTGTAGCACTGCTACTTCCACTGCTGCACACAGACCCCGTGGGGGTCAATCCATCCTCACCATACTCTGAAAGATCATCCTCCTCCTGCAGAGCCATCTCCGCCATAGACGGAGACGTTCTCGAGGCCGATCTCGGGTTAATCATACGGAACTTCTCCAGCATGGACCTCTGAGGTCCTCCACCACCAGCCCCCAGTTTTGGCCCATCCCCTCCATGTGGGAGGAGGCTCTCAGAGGCCTGGGGTGAGTGAGTAGGTGAGGGTGAGTGCGTGGGGCTTGCTAGCATGGACGAAGTGGCACTGTGCTTGAGGTTCATGGACTTGCTGCGCCAGGACTTGCCAGCGGTCGGTGAAGGAATGGCAGAGGCCAGCTGCTGCCCACTGAGGCTGGTGGGGACCGTCCCACCAGCACCGCTCCCATTCATCCCGCTGGGTGTTGGGATACCCCTCACCGATTCTAGATGGAAGAAGACACAACGAGAGTCGGTCAGTAAAACATTTATGAAAATTGATGTTTTCAGTTTATCGTTTATGAACTGATGAACTGTATAGATTAAATTTAATGCTGATAACTGTCTGATGCTGATTTTTCTGTGCTGTTTTCTCTCTCAAGACACATGACATGTTTTTTGGAATTTTATCACATAAGTAGTATAGATTGAAGAGACTCTAGCACTGGTTCAGAATCTCTAAGTAGCCCAAAAACTTTGGTTACGGCAAACTTCCCTGAATCTTTCCAACATGGGAAATAACCAACCATTGTTGGCTGGATCCTTCGCTTTTATTTGATTTTTTTTTTTTAAGTTCAGCTTCAAATTCAAGTAAAAAGAGAACACTTCAGAGCATTTCAGTTCTTAGCTGAGTAATAAAAACTGAGAGCTCATTCCCAGCTGGCAGAATCTCAACAGCAGGTTGAGTTGAAAGAAAAAGATTTTTATCTTTTCACTACAACTGGTGTCTCGAAGGAGTTACACTGAAGTGTGCCGTTACTTCCTGTTCACACTTCCATCCCCCGATTTTCACTTCTACAAAGGCCTGTCGCAGCATGTTTGCAGATGGATAAGGGTGGTTATGAGGAACAAGGCAGCATGTTGTAGCCATGGCAGCCAAAGAGATGACACCAGCTCAAGTTAACATGGAGGGAAAGGACCCTATTCACTACCAGACATGGTCAGTCTTTGCTGATCAACATTTCAAAGACCTATTTTTCCATTTAATTGAAAATTCTATGACACTCATTTTTGTTATTTTTTCACAAGTACCTGAGGGTTGTACTGAATTAATTTGTGTTGAATATGTCTATGGGGAGTGGAGTAACTGAGGAAACCAAGCTGTTATCACTCAAGAACATGAGCTCTGAAACCTTTATTGGTGGGTGTAGAAAGTGGTGTCTGTGTCTAACCTGAAGATTTTTCAATGGACAAACTTTGAGAAAACATGATCACGCACATAAATTTAGTAAAGTACTCCTCAACTTAAAGTCTTCAGGAGATTGTTACGTAGAACTGTTTAAGGAAACTACAAGTGTTTACAGTTTTATGCGTTATCAGTCCTCTGTCTGACAAGAAAGCTCAAGACCTTTCAATCACACCAACATCTTTCCATTTACTTGTCTTACATCTGTAGAAAAAAAGTCAATGAGTGTTTTCTTGCTCCATATCAATTATATTGTCACAAAATGTACATTGTTTTTCCTCTCATCAAATTTATCAAAATTAACCGAAAGCCTTTTAACTGAGCTGTTTCATTACAAAAGTGCTATTCCCCCTGTTTTACTCAAATGGGTTAAGAAAACACAAGCAGCCAGGCCAAACCACACACACACACACACACACACACACAAACACAAGGAGGACATAAACACAGATCATGCGTGTGAAATAAATGTCTTTACGCACATGGCAGAGCATTGACCTTTACAACCCCTCACAGTTTTCCTGGCTGGTTGATAGTCTGACCAGCAGCACGTCTCCCTCCCTCCATCTTCCTCTATCGTCTTATATGCACACACAGACACACAAACAGGATCCACTATCCGAGACATAAGTAGAGTGTTTGAGAAGGATCCAGAAAACAGACATGCACACACAGACAGCACACACAAGATGTGAGCTTCAGGCCACATCAGAGAGAAAAAAGGCAGAATAAAAGATAGAAATAAAGAGAGGGAGGCGACAGAGTGACAACATGAAGTTATGCACCATTAGACTGAGCGTCTGTCTGGCTGTCAGTCAGCAGAGTGAGCAGGGTTCAGCTGGCTCTGAGTCACCATCAGTCTGCACTTTAGAGCTCCCTCAGGCAGGGATGTTGGAGGAAGGGGTGGGGGCTGACACTTTAACCGGCTTATACACCTCTGTCAACATTCTTTAAACCTTGAAACATGCATGAAAATGCCTCAGTGCAGTGTGTCACATACAATCCATGAAAAGCGTCATCTGTCAGGCTTTAACAGATATTAAAGAGAGTATTCTGCCTGACAAAATTTTAAAAACACAGACATAAAGTAACAATGCTTGATGTCCAAACCAAATGTGTAGATTTTGAAGAAATTTCTGAATCTAAAAACTGTTCAGAAAAATCTGTACTCAAAATAGCACAAGATCTTTATGAGACTTGCTAAAATGATGAGGTCATAAGGATCTCTAGACTTGTTCATTACATGTTGCAGGGGCAGGCCTCAAACTCCAAGGTCTGCACATGGCACTAACCTAAACAGGGCTGGCCAATCAGAGGGAAGGGGCTTGTGGAGCAGCGAGCCTTAAAGAGACACCAATGAAATCAACCAGTGTGGGAAAAATAAGGATATAGAAAAGCACTCAGAGAGTGCAGACCCCCACCAAGCATATTGTAATTTTCAGGCAATACTTTAATCCTGTCTGCTACATTTTGGTGTTAGTTGCAAGTTTGTACGATAATTTGTTACCTGAAAGTGTTGAAAATTATGATGACTCAGTACACATTTCATATTCCGGATCTTAGTATCCAGAATGTTGCCAGGATCTGGTTCATACTTTTACACCTGCCAGAAGTTATCACGCATTTCTCTTGTATTGTTTTGCAAATCAATCCGACCATTTACCGAGGAGTTATATACACATATGGTGAAAATGGCCCTACCTAACCTGATAAAGAATCCTTTAAAACATCCAGGATTAGAAACTATTGTGGCAATTGCTGGTATCAATTCAAGACAAATTCACGGGGTTTGCAATGTGAAAAGAAAAAAAACCCTGTAACTTCCTTAAACTTGTATTCTCACCAAAGAAGAAGAACTGGCTGCTTTGAAAACGTCAACAAGCTCTTAGCTGAGGGTAAAATGACCATAATGTCCAATAAATGAGCATGGATCAGTTAGGGAGTAGTAATAGGATAGTAATTTGTCAGATTATTTCTCTTTATAAGGAGGACTGAGGTCAATGGAGGCCGTCACAGTGACTGCACACTCCTAACATACAGCTTGCGACACCAATTAAAAAGTGACACTCAGATTTTGATGTCATTGTGTGTGACAGCTATCTGATGCTGACAGTAGTTAGGATGAGAAAGCATCCTCTCTTGTGTCTTGTGTGTGTGTGTCCTCTGTTTTACCCCTCAACTTCTGAGACAGCGCGACGGCCCTCAGGCAGATCAGACATTAATGAAAGAGGCTACGAGTGTGTGTGTTTGTGTATGCATATTTGTGTGTCCAGTCAATTAACCCCATCTTTAGGGACCCCACCCCTCCCAGCAACCACCCCAAACCCTCTCTCCTCCCTGTTTTTCCGTCCCCACCCTGGGGGCTGTTTTGCAGCGCCACCACACTTTTAACCGAGCGGTGACTTGTGGTTTCCATAGCAACAGACTCTTCTAGTTTTTTTTTTACCCTCTGTTTTTTCCTCAGTGGCCGAGAAAAGAAATGTCACCGCTTCTGGGCGGTGGTAGACCCTCTGCTAACAAAAGCACATCACAGAAACACGACTGGTGTTCAACAACATGACTGAAACCAAAAACCTGGCCAAATCAAGCTGTCTGTGAGTTTGAGATGTCACAAACATAGTAATGCAAATAACCATTTAATATCAACTTGTCAATTGAAACCAGTCCCCTGTGTACCAGCAGTTACTTGTCTTAACATCCGGAGCTTTTGTTGTAAAGCTGTGACCATGATGTAATCTAAAGAGGGGGTATTGTGCTCTTTTTAGGCTTTATACCATCCCTCTGGTACCCCCTAGAAGATTAACATGTTGTACATATCAATGAAATCTTAATTGTTCTCACACCGGTGTTTCAGAAAGCCTTTATTTCAGCCTATGTTTAAAATGTTGTTTTGAATATTATTTTTATAACCACCACCAAGGACGTTATATTTTGGGGAGAATTTGTTTGTCTGTGAACAAAGTAACTCAAAAAGTTACCAACAGATCTTTATGAAATTTTCAGGAAATGTTCAAAATGGGACAGGGAAGAAGGAATTAGAGTTTAGAGGTGATCCAGATAGTGCTGTTTTCACCATATGTGTTTATAACTCCATGATGGATGGTCGGATTGCTTTACAAAACAATACAAGATAAGGTCACCATCATTTCTGACAGATATAAAAGTACGATCCAGATCCTGGCAATATTCTGGATACTAAGATCTAGAATATGAAATATGTACTGGGTCATCATAATTTTCAACACTGTCAGGTAACAAATTATGGTACAAACCTGCAACTAACACCAAATTGTAGCAGACAGTCTGCTGAAAGGGAGTATAACATTAAAGTAGGACTAAAGTGCTGGTGACAATCACAATATGCTTGGCAGAGGTCTGCGCTCTCTGAGTGCTCTTCTGGTGTCATTTCAGCTTCTTTTTAAAGCTCCCCACTCCATAAACACCCTTTTCTCAGCCTTCTGGAGGCCTGTTGGGGGCAGAGCTATGAGCAAACCTTGGTGGTTTAGACACGATTCTCCAAGAGATCCTGCACTACTTTTATTTGGACGGCTTTGACCAGTTTGCAGAAAGATTCTGCAAAGTCTACAACAAATGTATCGGCTATATAGCAGTTTGAAAGTCTACATTTGTTGTAGTTTGTCTTCTGACATTTTTAGCGATCATTTGTAAATAACACAATGCAATGTCTGTCAAGCTCAACAGACCACTGCAAGCATATGAAGTGAATATTGACTCCATCCAAATCAATTTGTTCATCTTTTTGAAACAGTTGTTCTGCAATGAAGACTCCTTTTATTTTTATTTTTTTATTATTTTTTTTTAAAACAAACATGAGTCAAAAAGAGATGCTGTGACAGAAGCAATCCAAGCGAAGAATCTGAAGATTAAGGACTGATGAAAAGTAATCAGGGATGGAGGAATAGCCTTCTTGAATTTAATAGAAAACTAAAACCACGTGTTTGTATGTAGAAAATAGAGGCATTTAGAGTGATAGGCTAAAGTGGTCAGTGCAGCATGAGACAGGAAACAAAAAAGTGACTCTGTAGAGAACAAAATGAACTCCAGGAGATGTTTTAACAGGCAGTGGGACACACTTCCTGTATCTGTTTCTGTCTCCTGCTTTATCTGCTACCTGCTTTTTGCCCAGAAGGCTCCAGTCTGCATCACTGACATTTCAGCACAATTGATTTTCCTTCCCTTTTTTTGACTTTGGCCCAAAACACTGTTTCATCTCTCCTGCAGTGAAGCTCCAACCTCTCATCTCTCTGCAAACTCCAGGTTTGTCTTCTGACAGGACTACGGAAAAGGATGTAACCATCGTTTAGACACAAAAGATTTACTCAAGATATTTCATCAGATGGCTGATTAGTTAATATACGCATGGTGGCTTTTATCAGTTGTTCCACATTTTTAGGAGTGTTATGGTACACTTTGTGCACCTTTAAGGTAGGATTAGACATAATAGGTAAAGACAGCCACTAAAAGAGAGATTTGTCCCTTATTTTTCCCCTAAATGATGGCCCTCACTGAACCTCTCCTCTACCTTTATCACCTCCTATTGATTCCCTCTAAGCTCACTGACTAAATCCTGCAGTGTTTTCGCTCAGAGGATGAACGTTCTTCAAGATTAAACCAAGATCTCTTTGGTGAGGAAACATGCTATGGTCTCACACCCTGAATGCTAAAGCAGAGGTGTGTGAGTATTGTATCATTTACTCATCGGGAGCGGCTCTAATTATTATAACTGCATGTGCCAGAGAGTAATGAGTACTCTTGTCAAAGTGCCAAGAGGAAATCTCAAAGCTATTATAAATAAAGTGAGTGAGCAAATCGCAAATATTTAATCTAATTAAAACATTGTGGGCTGATATTTCTCCTTTCTCCACAGACAGCAGCTGTTAAAACAAAAAAAAATGTTGATGAATTATAAACCACATACAGAATTTTGACTTTAAGCTATGCTGAGACTCTTCTCTGAAAAGCATAATCACTCTCATTAGCTTGATCATGCTTGACAGAGAAGTGCTTTGAATTTATCCCCACAGTCGTCTTTTAAATGTGACTTTCCACGCTGTGAGGTTTTGTTGCCACTTTCACTTTGACGGCAGCCATTGTAACAGGTTTCTTATGACAAACTGGGGATGATTCAGCAGACTGGTTTGTTTATGGAGGGACTGGGCTTTTCTGCAGCCCTCAGCTTGTCTGTCTGAGTCAGTGGCGCCACCAAGTGGATGGGATGGAGAATGTAAAAAGCATGACCCTGCTTTTGGACTGAGTGCCGGTTCAAAGAGCTGCAGCATGGGCCTCACCTCTGTCGTTGCCGCTGGCATACTGAAGAGGCTTGCTCTTGTCGATGCTGTTGAAGCTCTGGCTGCGGCGGTTGAGGTTGGAGGATCCCGGGCTCCGGGAGGCCCCGCTGCCAGCAGCAGGAACTCTGGAGGGTCCTGGCAACCTGCAGGAGTGGAAGAAGAAGAAAGGGTTCAGAGTAGTTCTGCAGAAAGAAAGAGACTTTCTGATGGTAGAAAGCCCAGTGTGAGTGTGTGACCCACGACAAAATTTATTGTCCTGTGAGATTATCTTTGTCCTTATTCACCTGATTTCTTACTGGAGCCCGGAACAAGGCTGTTGCTGAATAAAATCACATCTTTATCAATTCAAAAGCTTTATATTTGGTTTACTTCCAACATGTTTTCAAGTCTAACCTCACCTCACATCCAGATTTGATAAGTGTGGTGATACATATTTATGTTTCAGATTTAAGAGATCAGATTCAGTTTACGTTTTTTGACCTTGTGAGTTATTAAATCTGATTTGACACAATTACAAAACCCCTGTAGAATAAATGACACAAAAGACCCAGAATGAAACAAACAAAACAGAAAAAATGTATTATTTGTGAGAATCTTTTTGGGTCATCAGGGGCCCAATAACACAGATAACAGCCAGTATTTATTCATCTGAAAGAAATTACACTAAGAACAAAAACAAAACTAGAAAAGCACTCAGAGAGCGCAGAGCTCCGCTAACCATATTGTGATTGTCACACAACACTTCAGTCCTACTTTAATGTTATACTCCCTTTCAGCAGACTGTCTGCTACAATTTGGTGTTAGTTGCAGATTTGTATGATAATTTGTTACCTGACAGTGTTGAAAAGTATGATGACCAAGTACATATTTCATATTCTGGATCTTAGTATCCAGAATATTGCCAGGATCTGGATCATACGTTTACATCCATCAGAAATTATGGTGACCATGTCTTGTATTGTTTTGCAAAGCAATCTGAACATTTATTGTGGAGTTATATACAAATATGGTGAAAACGGCCCTATCTCACAATGATAAAGAATCCTTTAAAAAAAGACGGTGATCCGGATCACCTCCCAGATTTAATCACTTCTTTCTTATTCTATTTTTAACATTTCCTGCCAATTTCATCAAGATCTGTCTGTTACTTTTTGAGTTATGTTGTTCTCAGACAAACAGACAAACTCTCACACAAACAAAACCACCTTAGTCGAGGTAACAAGAAATATTCAAAACAAAGTGAAATATGGTGTTGCAATTTTTTCATCCAAACATTTCCACAAGTCTATATGCAACATGTAATGTAAGTATAACTTTTTTCTTCATAGAAAGTGTCTGAGAAGTTGAGCTTAGGGCGATTTTAGTGTAATTGACAGAAATCTTTTCCATAGACCTTACTCTAACCTTACCTCACTCAAAAGTTCCTCTTTGTGTTTCTGCTGACAGTGTGTCTGGCTGAGCTTCAGCAGATGGATAGTGACACAAAGAGGGAACCTGAAAGGCTGTAACTTTGGGAGCTATCCATCTGATTTCTATCCTTCAGACTGCTGACTGAAACAAATCTAACAGTTATGGACCAGAGTGCTTTTAATATTTATATGAGTGTAGTTAAAAAAAATATTAAACAAAATGTGAACCCATCCTTTAAATTTGAAGTCAGAAACCCTGCCAGCAGTAATAACAAGCTTCACTTCAGACTCAAAAGGACCTGAAGGAGACTCAGCCTGAGCTGAACTGTATAGGGTCCATATAACAAGGCTCACTATGAGCTGAAAGAGTTCCTCCATTGTGACCCAAGGCTCTGTGTGTGTCTGTGTATAAGATGAAGAAAGATCAGGAGAGTGTGTTAGACACAGTGTGTGTTCCCTAGCGGGCTGAGGAAAAGGATGAAAGGAGGAGGTGATCTTTGACTTTTAGTGGAACTACGTGACAGAAATGGGAATAACACAAAAAGTTTGCTTTATGACGAGTTTATTAAGGTCTGCCAGCAGCCACTGAGGAAAAAGTTGGAGAGAGCAGATGAAAATGGAGTGAGTCCTGAAAGCTGTTTCAGGCAGGCCAGTCAAGCTGCTCAGCTTTCAACTTTACTATTCCTCTTTCTCACAGTCACCTGGTAGGTAAGGCAGTCTGTTTAAGCTACAGTGTTTCTAGTCTCTGCCTCTTCTTTGCCAATGCCACTGCTGACCTGAGCCAGACCCATGCTTAAACTTTCAGCCCCCAGCCCCGTCCTCAGGTGTGCTTTTGAACAGTCTCACTGAGAAATGGTCAATCTGAAATATGGATGTCCTTACCAAATGTTTGTTCTGTATCTAACCAAGTGTGATCTGCTTGGGTGGGGTGAGTCCACTGGAAAAAAACTGAAATCTTATCAAGTGGATTTGTCTTTTATTTTGTAGTAGAAAATGTCTTTTTAGACCTTATTTGAGCCAAATTCACCAGTCCAGAAAAATGTCTTATTTCAAGTTGTTTTAAGACAACAAGAGAAAATTGATCTGCATTAAGACATTATTCTAGTTTTAAGCAAATATTTTCCATCACGTTTTTCTTGTTCTATTGGCAGATTTTTTACTTGTTACAGGCAATTCAGACCTTATTTTTGTATTAAACAACTTTAAAACAGATATTTGTCTTGATTGACCAGTTCAATTAGGCTTTTATCAAGTATAACAATACAATTTTTTACTTAAAATGAACCAAAAACACTTGATAAGATTTCAGTTTTTTGCAGTGTAGATATACTGAAGTTGATTTGCTAGCCAATAATGGTGAAAGTTTGGTGCATTGAGTCCACCTAATTCTTTTGGTTCCTCAAGTGTGGCCAGTTTGATTCTTGGGGGTTTATTTTTCTAGTAAAATTTATTGATAGTTGAATCAAGAGAGTTACACCAGGAGATAGGAGATTGTTGTTTATTGTTTTGACTTGTGGGATGAAATTCAGGCTGATTTATTCTGACAGCCTGGTGGGAATGTGAATGCCTTAATAGGTGATGTGACTTGTACTGGAGGGGATGGGTGATGTAAGGGCTGCCACATCCAGACTGTTGGTGTTCTATGGAACTATGGAGGATGTGTTCCAGTTGATAGAGTAGTCTGAGATATGAGGAAATGAGGTTATGACTTTGGTTACTTCTCGTAGTGATGGTTGTGGATTCTGAAGAAAGAGTAACATATCGTCTGCATAGAGACTGATGTCATGGTGCATGTTGGGGGTTTGGATTCCATTTATCTGTTTAAGCTACAGTATTTCTAGTCTCTGCCTCTGCTTTGCCAATGCCACTTCCAGCCCCAGCGTCAACCTACAAGCTCCAACCACAGGGGGTCTAAGATATGATGTCATCCCTCCTTAATTTCTGCATGTTTTATTAGTCTGACGTGCAAAACACAAACAGTGTTGTGAAATAACACTTTGAGTAATACAACTTTAACTTATTTACTGCCTGGAACAGAATCAAGCTGAAGCCATCCAACAGCTTTTAACTGTCTCCTCTCACTCAGTCATCCTCCCACATGTATACTCTCTGTGCATTTCTTTACCTCAGCTGACTCTATGTACAGGAAAAAAGGCTCACACACGCACACCTACTAAGAAGCTTTGTGTTTCCACTCACTCTTCCTACATCTTCTCACACACAACACACTCTCACATAATCTTTTTCTCTCGACAGAGTCAAAGCCGCTGGTGTCAAATGTTGATTTACCATGCTGCAGCTGGAGGATTTTCACAACTCCAGTGAGAGCTTTCAAAGAATTATCTCATCAAAAACCTGTTGTTGTTCTACAATAACTTTACATTTTTTGTGTGTTTTGCCAAATGTTTTCACACATCTGTTCCTTTGTGAGTAATTTCTATAACAGATTTAACATCTGGGTCACGGATTGTTGTAGATTTTATGTCATCTTGGATCAGTTATGACCATAAATCTGAAAACTATTGTGTTTTTGACAGGGACTGCTTATATGACTAAATTCCAAGATAACAAATCATGTCACAGTGTGCAGAAAGAGTCAAAACTCATTAAGAACAGCATCTTACAAAATGACTTAAAGATTATTTATTAGATTCCTGGCCTTTGGTCTCCAACAAAGTTACACTCTTGGTGGATGTTGAAGGTCATGGATTACTATAATCCAGCAGACTGAGACTTTGTTGTTTGAATGTTAGCGACCTTGCAGGAAGGGGCATCTATTCTGTTCTACAGTTACTGTACATGATTCTGACAGGCCATTAACAAACAATACAGGAAACGTGGATGTACTGTGCTCCTGATCACATCACCCTGGTTTCTGAACAGCTGTTTGAAAGCCAATAACAGTGGTTACCATATTGACAATGCTGACATAACACCAAAGACAAGAGGGGGCACCTAGCCTCCTAGCAATTAGTAGGCAGCTAAAGTACCAAGCCCGATCAACCTGCTTCTTGTACCAGGCTGTAAACAGGTTCAGCTCTGAGAGATGAATGACTTGGAGATGGGGCATGTACAGACATAACCGCGGGGCATAGGTAGAAAATTTGATGAATCATGCTGTCCTTCTAACCTTTGTTGCTTAATCAAATGTGTTTGGTTAATTTGAGTGAGCTAAGAAAGCTCCCTTTGACACTTCAGGGTCAGACAAGCCTTTTCTGCTTTGCTTTGGGACTCCTGCCCATTTCACTCTGCTAGAACACACTGCTCATACAGTGGGACAAAAAAGTAATTAGTATGCCACTGATTTTGCAAGTTCTCCTACTTAGAAAGATGAGAGAGGTCTAATTTTCATCAGAGGAACACTTTAACTACGAGAGACAAAATTAAAAAAAAAAGAAAAAAAATTGGAAATCACATTGTAGATTTTTCAAAAATTTATTTGTAAATTATAGTGACAAACAAGTATTTTGGCACCCACAAACAAGCAAGATTTCTGGCTCTCACAGACCTGTAAGCTCTTCTGTCCTCCACTCGTTACCTGTACTAATGCACCTGTTTGAACTTGTTAGACACTAGGAATGCACCGATCCGATCCGATCCTGGTGTCTGCCCTGATCCAACCCCTCAAAGCTGGATCAGGTATCGTGGGAAAGGATCGGTCCAAACTTGACACTAAGGCTAAACTATGATTTGGTCTACTTAAATAAATGTCAACCCCAGTTATCCCGTATGTACTCATTTTTGTCTTTTACTCAAAACAGTACCAGTCTTACCCCCCAGTAGAGCATGCAGGTTATTATTTAACACCGGTGCTGGATCAAGATCAGTATGGGTCGATACCCAAAGCCCAGGTATCAGTATTGGTATTGGGACCACAGCCTCAAACAGTCAGACTCCGAACTCAACCATGGCCAAGACCAAAGAGCTGTCCAAGGACACCAGGAAGAAAATTGTAAACCTGCACCAGACTGGGAAGAGTGAATCTACAATAAGCAAGCAGTTTACATTTACTGTTACTGTACATTTTCCCTGGTATTTATGACACAGAAACTTCATACCTGATATATACTACAAAATTAGACCACATTTGCTGCTAGGTGCCATTATTTAATACTAAACTGATTAACATGCCTAAGTTCTTTTTTAGTCCCAAACTTAAATATCCTGGGATGAAGTTTCTATATATGATATTTTTTTGGAATCCAAATCTACTCAAAGTGAGTGTTTGGCTTATAAAACTTAAATAATGTGGATTATTTCTTGCTGGACATTCCTTGTATATAACCACTATCATGACAGTTTTATTCAACCTGATTTTGCACATTTAGGTTTGCACAGAGCCCTTTATGTGACACAGAGATGCTCAGACTGCCACAGCCAAGAAGTCACAAAATTGTTCATTAATATGCACTGTTTGAGTTTAAATAGCTTGTTTGCATATCATGATTAATGCAGGAGAGAAAAGAAAAGAAAAATCACAGAGAAAGATCGTAACAAAGCAGCAGCAAGCGAGGATTGAAGGTATGTAACACTCCAACAAATGGGTGCTGAGTGAAGACTTAGCTTGCATCACAGGGCCTGTGGTGTTTCTGTTTATAGCCTGGTCTTTGTAAGTCGTTAGGAGGGAGAGCAGCTCGAATGGATTCAAACAACTTGGTGTCTTTCTGTCTCCTTGCCTGAAAGCTGTCGTGATGTCCTTTGGTAAAGATAATTGATTTGCTACGCTGGATATGTCACACGCGTCTGTATCACAGATGGAGCCGAGATGTCGGGGAGGAATGTTTCTTTTAAAGTTGAAACCAACAGCAAGAATAAAAACGTTTGTTTCACAAGTTGTGTTTTCTATTTCAGGGCTTAAAAATGTGCAGCTTGGATAAATGCACTTTTATCTGTGTCCTTAAAAAGTGGACTATGATGAAGCTTAGATAGGAAAAGAAGAGTTTGGTCAAGTCAACTTTATCTCACTGATTCTGACAGTCTATGAAAGCATTCAACAGCAAAACAAAAACAAAACAGAAAAACATGAAAAAGCATTAAATGGGAAGTGATTTGAAATTCCTGAAGCCAGACAGCCTAACACTGGTAAGAGTGACAGATCCATGTGCCTTAAATTCACACACAGACACAGACACACACACTCACACACTCACACACACACACACACACTGCTCACAGTTGCTGTAGGGCTTCAAGCTCCCACAGGTACAATCAACAAAAAAAGAGAACAGAGGAGGAAAGAGACCAAACAATTAGAAGAAAAAACTTGGAAGAAAGGAAAAAGAACAAAGGAAAGAACTGAGGAAACGGGAGTGAAAGAGAAGTAGATGCAAAAAGGGCGATATTTAGAGGAAAAAAACACACACAGAAGCTACAAACCCTGGCAAGAGAAAATGAGAGATAAACAGAAGGAAAATGAGGGTGAGATTGAGGCAATTCAGATGGAAATCGGAGGTAAACCCTTTTATCATGAGAGCCTTTCATCTTTCAAAACACATGTTTGATGATGCATCAGCAGAATGAAGCCAACTCAGAGTGAAAAAAGATCCTATTGCAGGACACTGACTTTGTTTGAGATCAGTCTTTGGACTCACAAGATTTCCAGCTTCATATCAAGGTCAAAAAAAGAAAGAAAACTGGACAAACAATGACGCAGCACATTGCTCTAAATGTTTAGTTCTGCAACTCAGGTTTTGTGAGTGTGTTTAGAGACTCAAAGCATGACCTTCTTAAATCTATAAGCTGTAAACGCTACAGTTCTCCTAAGTGCAGCAGGTCTACAATTCACACCATCAGCAGGGCAAGGCCAAAGCCACCAAAGACTAATCAATATAGACAGATACCATGAGCATGCAGTCAAACATCACCACCTGCTGTGAAGATGATGAACTCTCATAGGGCAGTAACAAGATTTCATCCTTTTAGAACAACAAACAGATGTACAACAACAAAGGATTAGATATTAATTAGGGCTTTCGATCAATTAAAATATTACATCACAATTAAGTGTTTGATTGTTCAAAGTTAACTGGTAGTTGATCTCAAAATGGGGGCTGGGAGCTTAAAGAGACAGCAGCTAAAACTGATTGTTTCTGACAGAGGCTGAAATAAGGATTTCCTTAAACACCGTGTAGGCAAATAAGGAACGTTTTTTGTTGTTGTTTGGTTTTGTTAATCTGTTAATCATATCAAACTATTGTGGTAGTTCCGGAAATACAGAATAAAACCTAAAAAGCCCAATACACCCTCTATCTAAACATCCTGATCCAGGTGTTTCTAAAACCTTCCTTTGTTTTCCAAACCATGCTTTGCATATTTTCCACTGTTCCAGGCAGCCTTTGATTTACATTCATAAAATAATTAAATGTAAGTCAATAAAAAGACTCTAAAAACATTTACTGAAACACCCATAAATTTGAACCCCATTGTACTGGATAAAAACACAGGTGAAGCTGAATAGTTTGCTGACTGAGTTCATACAGAAACGAATAGATTTCAATGGCAGTCTGAAACTTTTGGACCATCTTTACCTGCCTGCAGTTATATTTGATCAGCAAAGATGTTTCAGATAGTTCATTTGTACTTAATGAGCTATAACTTTCAAACACCCTGATATGATCTTCAACTTAATGGCATTTTCTCGCCATCAGCAGAGTGTATAGATGCTAAGCATAAGTGACCCCAGGGAAAGTTAAAGCATCCAGCCCTGGCAGCATGTGCTTAGTAAAGCTGTTATAGCTGCTCAGGTGTGTTCATTAGAAAAGCCAAGGAGAAGATTTTAGGCATAGGAAAGAAACGATTACCATTAAGGAAAAAGGGGACCATCATGAGGGGTTCAAAAATGCAAGAGAAGCACAATAATGGTCCTGAATAATCTCTGGGTGCTCATTCAAGCACAAAAATATGAAACCGGGGAAACTTTTTGTCTTGGACTGTATTTCCATAATTGTGCAGACTTAGCTGCAACCAAACTGACCGCTTTATATTTCAACATTTACAATTTCAAGAGAAGCACTCATTTGACGAGGTATCATGTATTTTGAGAGTGAAATAACAAAATTCTGCAATATTTATGTTTGCCCAGGTTGAAAACCCATACAAATATAAGAGTCTATGAGTAAACTGAAGGAAGGTGGTTTCTTGAGCTCTGGCTAAGGAACAGAGTGACTCACACAGAGCATAAAAACACCTATAACTCCAGCACCTTGGGGGTATTACACTACACCGCATTCAGCACAGTATGAGGGAGAGGAACATCAAGTGTTTCCCTTTTTAGTACTTTCTTGCTGCAGGGATAGAAGACTAGACAAGTCATGGTGATTAAAAATAACCACTCAGATTGCAAGAAGGCAAATTAATGAAGCAACCACGATTGTACAGCAACAGAAGAGTTGTTATACTTTCCTGACAAACTGGCCGCCTAGACAGGTTTTCTGTTTAAAGCATGACTGTGAACCCTTGTATGTGAAAGAATTGGTGAGCTATTTCTGCAAAGTAGCAGCAGTTAGGTTTGTTGTCAGTGATGTGAGAGGGCAGATTACCACCCAAAGGGCTTGGGGTGCTGGCTGCAGCATTTTTGCCATAGCTCAGGGGCGGCTGGAGAGGAGTTATTTGCCAGCATGGTGGTTCCCACTGCCTCTGAGCTTGAGCAAATGCTGCAAGCATCAGACAACTGGACTCTGGGGTGTGCACAGTCTGTTGAGTGTCTCATGTATAGATCCCTCTTTTTGCCCATTTGATATTTCACTGACCCTTGGTAGTTGCTTAAATACATACTTGTATGAAATTGAATTTATCTAAAAGGTCAGTGGCCCTCTGTATGTTTATGATAAAGAAAAGCCAACAAGTGACTCAGAGCACAGCAGAAAGTGTAGTGCTATGACTGCTTGCTGCAGTCCAGAGTTTGGCAGTACAAAGAGTGTCATTATATCGTCTAGTAACTTGTTTAGCTGCAACTTCTGAGCCAAGATGTGTAAAAGGGTTGCTCCCAGAGGACACATTACTTCCCTTTCACTTATAAAGTAAAGGACTGCACTGAGACATGTATTTACACTGGGAATAAATTACCTGTGTTTTGTGACTTAAACTTTTTGGGGCAAAATGTGATCACTGTGTATATGCAGTGAAATTCCCAGAGACCACTGGTTAGTCGGATCATGCGGGGATCACTGTAACATCTCTTCTATGCCAGTTACAATAAAAGTTGATGGAAGTTCGTGCTTCTTTTTGCCCTTAAATATCTCCCTGGTTCCTGTACATAAAACTCAAAGAGTTTCTCTTTGGCCACTGACGAATTGAAGTTCAGCTTTATTCAATTTCACAACAGAACTGTCAAGAGGAGGATTTATTTGAGTTTTTGGAACAAAAATAAATAAATAGAATAAAATAAAATACATTTACTTTGCTAACTAAAAATTGCTGCCTTGGGTGGTTGGATCAACTGTGTTTCAGTATGACTTTGGTGTGTTAAATTGATGAAGACAAGTAATGCAATCTTTCAGTAAACATTAGGGGTGGGAGAAAAAAATTGAAATACAATGTGTCGTTTTTTTTTTTTTTGTTTTTTTTTTTTAATTTGACAATATCAAAATCCGGATTCTTTGTCAAAAAAACAACAACTTTTTTTTTTTCAAATTCATTTTTCTTTATTCCAGTCTTTGTTTATAAACTGGATTGGAAAAAAGTTACCACTTTTCTCCAGCAGAGGATCAAATGTTTCGCTCTAACTCACGTGATGTGCATTGTATGGGAAAATTTGCCACCTGATATGGTCTGTAGACATTTTCATCATTATTTAACTTTTTTCCCATGGCCTGTTGTTAAGAAAGCAAACCAAAACAATTGCAAAAATCATAACTATCGAAGAATCGCAATTTAAATCGAATCAGCGCCAAAAAAGTCGTACTAGAATCGAATCGTGAGAATAGCACATCACCCCAGCTCGAATTAACATATTATCTTTAAAAATGAACTAGTAGAGACAGATGAGAACTGGAATCTCTTGCTTAAAACTGTAATATAGCAGTACGGCTGTCAGCTGTGTTTGGTTAAAAGCAAAAGGTGCGTAATATTCAACTAGAGAGTTATATAGACAAATAAACTTTAAATACACTGGACCAGTTGAACTGCTTGAAGACAAAGGGTTGTGACAGAATTGGAGAATTGCAAAAGGATGTTGACTTACCTGTGAAATGCAATACGGTACACTACAATGAGTAGTTACAGCATTATCTTTCAATGTTAGGCCTTGGTGCAAGCTTGAACCGTCAGATTGCTAACTGGACTCTGACCTCTGCAGGGTAGGGGACCAGACTAAGGATGGCTTGATAGACTGAGCTCACAATATAATCATGGTTCATGATGCTTACCTTACAATAAGATTTTATCACATTTTATATTAAGTAACCCTGCGTTACTTAAAGCTGAAAAGAAAGGAATGCCTCATAAAATGTACTAATTGTGATGCTTTTATTTTGATTTCTTAGCCCTTTAACCTACATTGATTTATTTATTTTTTTATATATCAAAAGCATGCTTTTACTTTGAAAGGACTATCAACATTTAAAAAAAAATGTAACATTTCAACACTTGCCAGTAAATGTATAACAAATACTTTGGCTGTCTGTGCAGGTGTAGCCCATGTGTAGGACACACTAGAAGTGCATCCTCAAACGTCAAATCATCCCTAAAGGGTGTACAAAGGGAATCAAAGCAATGTACAGAAATTTAAGCAACAAACCCAAAACAGTCTGAGAAATATATTTAACAACATCATAAAGTCTGTATTTAAAGTATTTGTACCTTGTGTTTTTCTTCTGTGGCGATCCTATTCCACTGTGGCCCGGAGGACTTGCATATCGTGCTGTGAGACTGAGGAGAGAGCAGAGGACAGGACGAACAGACTGTTAACACAGTTCGAAAAGGAATGAGAACAGTGTCTATCTGAGCATTTCTTAATCCGTGTCTTAATGTAATAAAGTGAGTGAGAGGAGGCATTCAGAGAAAAACAGGGAGAGACAGAAGAAGCTCATAGCACACAGTGTAGCACGCCAGCACACACTTCTTTGATATCTCACATGATGGCTCCCACATGGTTATTGCCACCCGCGTATGACTAAGCCAATAACATCCCTCCATCCATTTATAGGGCCGCTGACACAAAACGGCCCAGATAACTTTCACAACCCACTTCTTGGTGGCATCATTTAAAGCAACCCCAAAAACACACAACGCACGAGGCAGAGGCGGAGGAAATGCCCATAGCAGAAGTCACCGTTTACAACCCAACACTCACTGTTAGTCACACACAGACGGGAATTAACGCAAGCTGTTTCAGACCGGCTTCTTCATTCATGCTCGGCAGGAAGTAGTTAAGCTACTTGTAGAGAGCTTTATGAACAAAGAAATGCCTTTAATCATCATCCGTCCTCCTGTAAACAATGAAAGGTTGAAGGCCAGGTGCCAGGGCTGTTGTTTACTTCTGAGTGTAAATGTTGTGAGTGGAACATCCCGTGTGAACTGAGTGACTAGCAAACCATGTGAGCTCTTCTTACTTGTTTCCAAAAACTGCAGAAACAGAGCCTCCATTGAGAGTTAGCCTAACAGTTTATTGGTCACATTTTTTAATAAATGAGTTTCTGTAAAAGACTAAAAAAAAATTGGGGGTCAGGACTTTTTGGAAAAATAAAAAAAGATAGTTCTAAAAAAACCAAACCAACAGTAATGGGCTGTTTCCTCTGGTAATGAATACATGGGAATTCATACTCCAGTGTCAAAGTTAGCATTTAAGTACAGAATCCTCCTTCTGCAATTTTTTCATACTTAGATACACACTACAGGCTGTATTCACAGATTTCTTTTGCATTGATGTGAGGTGGGATGGGCATTTCCAGTTAGGTGTTTGCTGGAGTTGACTAAAGTTTCTGTTAATGATATAGAGAGAATTTTCCAGGTATTTAGTACAACACCATGTCGAAAGAAAGACGTATAAAGATTTAAATGTACGTGTTTTTGTTTCTTTGGAGCTTTGACTGTAAGTTGCTAACACTAGCTAGCCTGAGCTAGAAGACCTACTTTCGTGTTTAAAGTTGAGAGCTTCAGCTCAATCATACTATAAAGGAAGTTAAATCATGTGTATATACCTCTGACTTAATGTGTTAATACTTTTATAAAAGGATAAGGTAAAAACAAGGCTACAAGAGATCTCCCTGAGAACCCACTAATACATAACTGTCTTACGAAATATATGCTAGCAGTTAGCATACAACGCTAAAACTTCAGTTTTAGGCAAAATATCAAATTTTATCTCTTAACACACAAACAAGTGTACTAGTCTCGCACAAGAAAGTCATTTCAAATCCATTCAACATGTTATATTGCTCTTTATCTACCAAAAAGCGATAAAGAGCACTTGGCGCTAGCTTGATGCTAACATAGAACGGGAATTCCATTAATATGCTAGTGGTTAGCATACATCAATAAAAAAATAATCCAGCAGAATATCAACTTTCATCACTGAACACACAAACAAATGTACATAACTTCCTCACAAGAGGTTCATTTTCAATACATTCAACATGTTATGTCTCTCCTACACCACACAACAGTGGTTTGGAGATGGCTGAAAAGGACACCTATGTATGATCACATGTAATCTCCTAATCTCCAAATCAGTGCGTAAAAAATCAGGCCAGTTTTGTATGATTTAACCATAAACATTTAATATAATCATTGGGTAGCATGGCGCTCTATGCTAACTGGAAGTTTACATGCCTAAGGCCTATTACAAACAAATTTTCAACAAAACTTCACAACAAACTTTTGAAGATGATTACTTAAAGATATTAACTATTGTTCAGTTCCACTCACATGTCAAAAAACACTTACAATTTAATGAAACTACTCCAAAACAAAAAGAACGCTAGGCTTTGCATTACAGAAAAAACAGTGTGTGGTTCACAGAGCTAATTTGAAACTTATAATCATACCTTTTGCTTGCTCAGTCAAGTCCATTTGGTGAAATAGCCTCAAATCATTACCTCATAATCTACATTACCATCTCAAACTTCACATTGACCAAAGCAGCAAAAGCCATGCTAAAATGGGGAGTGAAGAAGAGGCAAAATCCCAGCAGTCTGCTAAAACAGCCTTCTTCTTTTACCATGCAGAACAACTTGTTCTCTGTTTGTGATTGTGGGTTGCTGGATTGGCGTTGGTGAGGGAGAGTGGACAGGGACAAGGACAATAAACTACCTATACTGGGTGGCTGCATGACACACAGCAGTCAGCACATCTCATTTTATGCTTTGTCTGATTTTAGCATGCAGTTCTCACATCACATGAAAACTGACTGTTAGCAGCTTATGAATTATACTTTTACATTTTACAACTTAACGCATTTAACTGACACTGTGACCCAAAATGAATAAAACATGAGCTTGGCACTGAAATATCATGAGAGAACCAACAATACAAGCACTGTTACTCAAAATATCACCATCAGAAGCTGCTATTATAAGGAGTAGGGTTGTTCATGCAGCCCTTTGGCCATGACTTTAATAAAATCCCCTTGCTGATGAATATTTTGTCAGCCACTTTAGCATGCATCGTTTCTTCCTGTAATAAAGGAGAACTAGTGCAGAAGTTTTGGGCCTTTCTGAGGTGATTTTGAGTCAATATCTTGAATAAATTTCATCATTCTGCAGAATCAAACCAGCCGCCACGGGGCGAGATTGTGATATTAAATGCTTTGTTCAGAGAGGTCGAACTGTGAACGACAAGGATCTTTAAAGGTGGTGAGCAGAATATAAATAAGTTGTGTATCCGCTAAGAGTGTCTCTTAATCTTTCTGTTTCTCTACAGCCTCTCACACGGATGCACTGACACACACACACACACACACACACACACACACACACACACACACACACACACACACACACACACACACACACACACACACACACACACACACACAATCTTTCCTGTTTACTTCTCCCTTGGGACTGCTTAACTCACTGTGAAACCACCTGCAATGAAGTGCAGAGTCATTGTACATTTCTAATTGACCTTGCAGGTTTTCATGATGCGGTGTTATGCTAACGAGCTTCAGGGCAGACAGCAGAATGTACTAGAACAAGTTCAGGGCAGTTTCCCACTAAAGGAACCTTATATCATGTTATTGATGAAGAATACAATACAAAGCGGTGTGAGCACATGCTGCTGTGATGCTACCAAGGCAAAGCAGATGACCTATCACAACACAACAACACTGTGGGATTTTTTACTGTCAAGCTTTGTGAAAAGACACAGGTTAAACAAATTGGTGTTGTTTTTGAGCTGAAGTACAAGCCACTGAGCCACAGTCAATAAAAACTTAAGGACGCCCCTGCTCTCATAGGTGCTTACTTTTGATCTTGCTCTATCATCAAATATCTTTTTGCTAATCGGAGTATTGGGATCACTTAAAATCCTATCCATTAAAAACACTAAAATAGAATTACACAGACATAAAAGGGACAAGAACAGGAAGCAATTCAGTGGAAATAGAACTTATCTTAAACCTATAGATCAATTTTCTCTTAAATAATTCTGCTTAAAAAATGTTAATCTTTTCTGTCTTTATGATCATGTTAGAAGTAGTAGTGCAGTGTTGGCTTAAAGCAAGGAGAAATATGGGCTACCTGTAACACAAGCTTACAGAAGCATAATAGTGACATCAGTGTGATCAACTGTTAATGCTGTTTAAGTATCAGAAGTTAAAGGGTGAAAATATTTCCAACTTAAGACCCATCCTGACCCCTTAACCCAATCTCAGAATTTGAAAAAATACAATGACTCATATTGGCAGTGATACCCAGCTTGGAATGGTACCCAACCCACGGCCTCTGAGATCTTTTCAGTGTGGAAAAAGAGGCACAACAACACATCAGGTCAGGACCTCAGAGAGGGAATAAGGTGGTGGTTGAAAAGAGAAGAAGAGGTGTTTACAGTCTCTTTTAGACCTCTGTCTGATAGCCCATACCATACTGGATTCAATTACAGTCTAAGATAGACTTGGTAGGAGTATTAACGGTAGACACAAACTAAGTGGTTTCAGTATAAAGATGTAGTCTGACTTGGTGTGTGGCCCTTTAAAAGCACAGTCAGCACTCATTTTTTGAGCCTATGTCGAGCGCCCTTTCAGCTTATACTGTCAACTCAACAGCCACTGTGAGTGGCAGTGACAATGTGCATGTTATTTACTATGATTCGTCTTAATTGACCTCCATAAAATTTTGCGGCCTGTGGCTTTCATGATTGAGAGCTCACAAAGGAACATACAGAACCAGATGAATACCATACAGTTATCCTGAATAAATCTCTTCACTGCCAAGCCGTCAACAACCACAATCTAAACATCAAAAGTGATTTGTGGAGCCTGTTGGGCATAGGGTTGAAGGACATGAGTAACAGTGAAAGAGAAATAGTTTTTAGGAAGGCATAAATTCAGCTATTGACAGTAAGAAGAAGAGTCTTCTTTCAAAAAAAGAAAAGGGTATGAAAAGCAATGCTAGAATGCAACAAGTACTGCTAATGACTTAAGTTAGTTTTTTTTGGGGGGGTAAGATACTTCATTTGGTTCCCTGTTTTATTCTCCACTTGTTTCCTATTATGTCTATCAATCAAATAAGTGCATGAAATGACAGTGAAGATAGGATAAGTTAAGAAAAAATATATTGTGCCCGAAGGGAAATTTTTCATACAATATGATATAGAATAACATGCCTGTTGTAAAATAAATAACTAAATAAAAGCTGTGTTCACTGCGGCATTCCAGTGACGCAACACATGTCAATTAGAAAAGCAATTTCTGAAGAAATTGCGCTGTGAATGCAGAATACTGAAGCAGCTTGCGCTAAACTGTTAATGCAGAATGCTGAAGATGAATGACTGAAGTTATGTCTGAAAGTGGTTAAAAAAAGTCTTGAAAAGCTTGCGCTGAACTGCTAATACAAAATACTGTAGATAAATGACTGAAGTTATGTCTGAAAAAGTTTGAATTAAGTCTTGAAAAGCATGCTCTGAACTGCTAATGCAGAATGTTTAACATGAATGACTGAAAGTTTGTCTGAAAATGGCTGAATGAAGTCCTGAAAAGCTTGCGCTGAACTGCTTATGCAAAATGCTGTAGACAAATGACTGATCAACTGATAGCATTAAAAAGAAACAAGTGTAACTGTAGCAATATAATATGATAATTTCACATCCGTTCAACCACAATTGAACTCCACAAAAAGTTTGCTTTTTTAGTGCAGTACTGCAGTCGTCAAAGATCTCAAACGACATGAATGACAGCTACCACAGTGTTAGTGCCCCACAGCAAAAACATTCATTTTTGAGTTAGATCGACCTACAGGAGATATCTGATAATGATGTATGACAATCCAGCAAACATGCCAAATACAACCAAACCTTTTACCAGTTCATGATGCCACTGACACTAATCCATCCTCTTTAAACTGCTGTGTGTTTTCCACAAGGATCCAAACTCTGTTGCTTCAAGGTTTCCAAACACACGCACACGCACACACACACACACACACACTCTGCAAAGGCTGAAACTGTACCTAGGAGACGAGTCGGGCTTGGCCAGACTGTTTGCTCTCCCATAAGGCAAGCTGCTCTTCCTGTCGCGAGACACAGCGGTGGGCAGGCGCGAGGAGCGCCACACCACAGGGTCAACCTGCTCGCCCCGGGACATGTTGAGTTAAAGAGGGAGGGTTTGCTGTGCCCAGCAAGGCATGGGCCCCCTGCCTTCTACAGCACTGCAAACCTCTGTGGCTCCGGGCTGTCGTGAGCTGTCCAATGGGGAGTTTCCCTGAGCACACACACACAGTCACACACTTCCCATACCCTGCCCCAGAGACACCAGTCAGACCAGCAGGTGCTGTCTATAGTAAGCTCCCCATATCACAAGTGTGAATGTGCAGTAGACCAAATGTGTGTGGGTGCGCGTGTGTGTGTGTCTGTGAGACAGATGATTTGATAATTCAAAAAGCCTCACACTTTTAATTTAAAACGTCCATTCTTCTGGCTCATCTTATATTTCATGAGCTTATTCAGACATGCCAAATCTTCAGGGCCGGCTGGAGATTACAGAAATTCAGCACTGTGGAAAATTAGAATTTGAAGGGTTTTTTTTTTTTTTTTTTTTTAATAAATATGTTTAATTACATCTGCTTGTTTCCAGAGATAGATGAAAGGGAGGGAAAAGAAGTCAGGCATAAAGCTCTCTAACAAATGAATATTACATTTCTGAAATATGATACAAAGTCAACATGGGGGATATGAAGAATGCAGAAAAAGTAATGAATGACAGACTGTTTTGGAATAATTCAAACAAACTACAGACTTACAACCTGGGTGAGATAAACACTATCTTTATTGTCAGAGATATCAAAAAACATTTCCTGACAGCAAAGTGGATCACAGAAAATAACCTTAAATTAATCTAGTTTATACCATGGTCTGGGTGAATACTCGATTCTGATTGGCTGCAGGGTGTCTGTTAAAAGGTGATAATGGACACCTAGAACAGAAGTTCCGGTCAAATAGCCTGATGGTTCTAAATTACTGCCCTGGATCAAACAGTAGTTGGTAACCGTGGCAACGGAAACTTAACATTGCCTAGCTCAAAGACAGTGGACAAAATGAACAATGATTAGAGTGAATGGTGGATATTTATAAAAACAATGTAGGATAAACTTACTTTCATAATAGCACATCTAATGATCAGAGTGAATGGTGGACAATATTTTTTGCAATAAAAACGATTTAGTAAACTAGGCTTTCCGTTGACTTTGATCCTTTGAAAAAAGAATCGCATCATTCTCTGGATACACAAACCATAGAGGTGCACTTGCCCTCTGAAATCACACTTTTTTCACATAACATCAAACAATTATCTCACTTCCCTCCACTGATTAGGCCTAATACAACAACTGCTGCCGACCGAGCTGCAGGTTCCGTGGCCAGAGGAGGTTACCTTAGCAACTTGTCACAATGAGCAACATTAAATAGTCCGCTCAGCTGCTTCTTGTTTAAAACGAATGATTGTAACTGTATGAAAAAACATCAACGTGTTAATAATTGATTGAATATGTATTTCTTTCATAGGAGACCACGGTATAAGCGGGATAATGCCCGACGAGGTGTCCATTATCAGAAATTAATGGACGACGCGGAGGCATCCCTTACATGTCATTTTTATTATCATCTCATTAAGACAAATAAAATATATGAGGAAGTATCCTCTTATGACTTTGAATAAAAACAAACACTGAACATTGCTTTGTAAAGAATGTTTTTACTTGAATTTAAAATTCCACCATTTGCCTCTCCCCCTGTGATTTCACAGTGCATTGTGATGTCATAGAGGGCCTTGGCTGAGGGGTATAAGTGTATCAGAACCAGAAGCTCAGTATCTTCAGTCAAGCCAGCAGAGCAAGACGTAGAGACGCACTTGGTGAATCCTAGCATACTTGTTACTTTCACAATGGAAGGAAAAGCGCAAGGAACATGGAGGTCTGCCAGAAAAGGCAGAAACAAAACCTACAGAAGTGTTCCCACGTACCCCCAAGCTCAGGCACCTCAGTTTGAGGCAAGACCCATCGAGGTTGTTGAGGAGGAGCTGGACAACTTCTACTACGAGAGAAGTTACAGGAAAAAGAAGAACAAGAGGCAGGCCCAGGTCAACTTGGCATCATCTTTTCCTTTCCTGATTAATGATTATACCCAAGAGGAACTTGATGCAGAGGGGTGCAGAAAACCAAGAGAGAACTCTACAGTGCCTAAAACATCAACGCCTGCAAAGTCACAAAAACCTCTGCCCCAAGTTGAGCCTGAACCTCAGCCTGAACCTCAACCAGCCACAATGGAAGGGAAAGCTCAGTGGACAAGGAGGTCTGCCAGAAAAGGCAGAAATCAGACCTTCCAAAGGGTTCCCATGTACCCCCAGGCTCAGGCACCACAGTTTGAGGCAAGACCCATCGAGGTTGTTGAAGAGGAGCTGGACAACTTCTACTACGAGAGAAGTTACAGGAAAAAAAAGAACAAGAGGCAAGCCCAGGTCAACTTGGCATCATCTTTTCCTTTCCTGATAAATGATTATACCCAGGAGGAACTTGATGCAGAGGGCTGCAGAAAAGCAAGACAGGACTTCGCAGTGGTTCAAACATCCCACCCTGTAGAGTCACAAAAACCTCTGCCCCAAGTTGAGCCTGAACCTCAGCCTGAGCCTCAGCCTGAACCTCAGCCTGAGCCTCAAGCAGCCTCAATGGAAGGGAAAGCTCAGTGGACAAGAAGGTCTGCCAGAAAAGGCAGAAATCAGACCTTCCAAAGGGTTCCCACTTACCCCCAGGCTCAGGCACCTCGATTTGAGGCAAGACCCATCGAGGTTGTTGAGGAGGAGCTGGATAACCTCTACTACGAGAGAGGTTACAGGAAAAAGAATAACAAGAGGCAAGCCCAGGTCAACTTGGCATCATCTTTTCCTTTCCTGATTAATGATTACACCCAGGAGGAACTCGATGCAGAGGGGTGCAGAAAAACAAGAGAGGACTTTGCAGTGGTTCAAACACCACAGCCTGCAGAGTCACAAAAACCTCTGCCCCAAGTTGAGCCTGAACCTCAGCCTGAACCTCAGCCTGAACACCAGCCTGAACCTCAGCCTGAACCTCAGCCTGAGGAGAGAACTATCGAGCTCATTGACCAGGAGGTTGTCAACTATTACCTCGGGAAAAAAAAGAAGAGGAGGAGTAACAAAATTCAGGCAGAGGACAGCTCTGCACAATCCTCTCCTGTCCTGACGTCAGATCTCACCCAGGAGGGGCAGAATGCAGAGGGCTTCCAAAAAGTGGAAGAGGACTCTGTGGCACCTCCAATATCACAGACTGCAGAGTCACCAAAGCTGCTGCCTCAAGATGAGCCTGAACTTCAGCCTGAACTTCAGCCTGAACCTAAGCCTGATCCTCAACCTGAGGAGAGAACTATCGAACTCGTTGACCAGGAGGTTGTCAACTATTACCTCGGGAAAAAAAAGAAGAGGAGGAACAAAATTCAGGCAGAGGACAACTCTGCACAATCCTCTCCTGTCCTGGTGTCAGATCTCACCCAGGAGGAGCTGAATGTAGAGGGCTGCCAAAAAGAGAAAGAGGACTCTGTGGCACCTCCAACATCACAGCCTGCAGAGTGGAAGAAAGGGGAACAAGTCTCAAGACTTGAAGAAGAGAAAATGGCTTTACTTCACGAGGTAGAGCAGCTAAAGGGTCAAATTCAAACTCATGAGGCCAAAGCAAGGGAAGCAGTATGTGAGTTGGAGAAAGTGAAGGCCAGCCTTGAGACTGAGAAGCGAAGGCATGAAAAAACAGAAAAGAGCCTGGTCCTGAGTACAGAAGAGACCTCCAAGCTCAGAGCTTCTCTGTCCCAGGCCAAGGAGGACCTGAGGACCCAGAGGCAGCACCTGGAGGAGGAAAGATCACTCCGTCTGTCAGAGCAAAAGGAGACCTACAGGCTCGGAGCTTCCCTGTCCCAGGCCAAAGAGGACCTGAGGACCCAGAGGCAGCAGCTGGAGCAGGAAAGATCAAACCATCATTCAGAAAAAGAGACATCCAGCAGATTGAATGCTGCCCTGAGCCAGGCCCAGGAGTACCTGAAGAGCTTTGGACAGAAACTGGAGGAGGAGAGATCTCTTCGTCTGTCTGAGCAAGAGGAGACCTCCAGACTTAAAGCCTCTCTGTCCCAGGCCAAAGAGGAGCTGAGGACTCAGAGGCAGCAGAGGGAGGAGGAAAGGTTCTGTCTCCTGGAACATCAGAGGGAGACCACCCTGATGATGGAGGCTGCTCTAAAACAAGCCCAGGAAGCCACAAATAACATCAAGGCTGTGTGGCAGAGAGAGAGGTTTCTTCTCCTGGAAAAACAGACAGAGGAGAGAAAAATCATGCAGGCAGCCCAGAAGCAGGTCCAAGACAACATGGAGGAACTCCAACACAAGTGGGATCAGGAAAGGTCCCACATCCTGGCTCTTCGAGCGAGGGACGCTCACAGGATGGAGGCTGCTCTCTGCCAGGCCAGAGAAGACCTGGAGAACTCTCGACTCCAGTGGGAGGAGGAAAGAGCTCAACTCCCGGAAAAACAAAAACAAGACATCAACAGGATGGCAGATGAGCTACAACAGGCCAAAATGGAGCTGATGCTCCTGAAACGTCAGCAGGAGGTTTACAGGTCACAGCTCCTATCAGAGCAGAGAGAAACCTTCAAGCTGAAGGTCTCTCTGAAACTCACCAAGGAAGACTTTGACAAACAACAGGCCCAGTGGCAGCAGGAGAAGACCTCTCTCCTGGAGACCATCAGTGACATCCAGCAGGCTGCTGTGAAAGAGGAGGAGGAGGAGGAGTTGATAACAACAACCTCCGAGGAGGATGCTGTGGAGATCCTCGATGGGCCGATAGCTGAGGAAGCAGCAGCAGCAGATGAAACACCTAAAAGTCCAGAGGTGTCACTGAGTGAAAGGTTCCTGGGTCTTTTCTGGTGGGGCAGGAGAACACCAAGTGATAAGGAGTGACCTCCTCACTTCAGACCCTCAGCCCCTCCTCTATTACCCATGAACCTCCAGACTGCTTCAAACCTTTCCCACCCTGACCCTGTAAACATCAAACCCCCCTTTCTTCCCCTTTCCTCTAACTGACCTCTTTGTCTGTTGTTGTGTGGTCTGTGTCTCTTTATAAACTTTGATGAGACACTGAAAACCATATTCTCATGTCCTTCAAATGTTGTTTACTGTGTTTGCAAATAAAAAAAAACAATAATTGTGCTTTTAAGATGTTATTTTTCACATTACAGAGTGCATAATGTTACAAATGCTTTTAACTTGTTGATCTTTAAACTGTTTCTATTGTATTTTCTATTTTCCTTCATCTTGGTAGATTGTTTTGTATAAAGATGTGTGTGTTAATGTGTGGATGTGTTGTGGTTTAGGATGCTTTGCCCACATCAATCTGACTTTGAATCAGGATTACAACATTGAAAAAATGTTTTCCTGTTTTTAGAAATGCATGTATGAAGAAACTAAATGTAGCTTTTTCTGAACAAGGTTAATTCTTGAAATTATTCACTCACAGAAAACCATCCAATCCACTTGCAAATGCAGCGGGATTTACAAATGACAACCCTTTTTTTTTTTTACATTTGTGAATCCTTCCAAGTGCATTTGTGGATTTGTTCACACATTTGTAGATTTTTGACATGTTTGTAAATCTTTTTTTTTTAACATTGTGGGATCAGCTTATGCATTTGCAAATCTGTTTTCACATTTGTATATTGACTCACACATTTATCTTTCAGTTGATGTATTTGTGGATACATTTTCTCACACATAGGGATGGGAATCAAAAATCAGTTCCTAAGGTTCAGTCAGAAATGTTTCAATCCATCGCTAGCGTTAGCCTTTATGCTAAACGATTCTCTTATCAACTCTTTACATGTGAGTAGTCTGCTGCAGCTACCTTAGCTTAGCAGTTAGATAACATTTCTCAAGAAAACTCAGGTTCAGGATTTCAGTTTGAAGATTAATTGAAAAGCTGAACACAAAGAGAAATGTTCATTTTTATCTCACAGGTTCCCATCAGCAAATCAAACGACCATGTGTAAAAGAAAGAAAGAAATGTAGTCCTTCATTAAGAAAACCTGTGGCCTTGCTGTGTTCTCACGTCTGTCAAGATTCACTTCACAACGGTCTTAGCAGTTTGTTTCAGAAACTAGGAACAAATTGAACAAACCCTCTCACACCATGCCTTTGCTATGTGTTTGATCTTAGCTTAGATACTTTGTTATATTGAAATATCCGTAATGTTTGTGAGATTTCTCTCACAAATTTTTTTCACAGATTTCTCCGTTGCTCGGCGCTGCCCAAGTAGCTGCCTGTAGCAGTAGCTCTCTCGTCTTTGTCCGTTTCTTGTAATTTTTTTCGCCTCTTTTTCGTCATCTTTGTATTTGGAGTGGATCATTACTTTGTATGGTTAATTGTTGGTGGTGGACACCAAACTTTTTGTGGCTTCAATAATATTTTTACTTCTTTTCTCCTGTGTTTGTCTGGAGATCCTACATGTAACCATGGCTGCATAGTTTACATGTGAAATTAGCTGTTAGCAGCCTGTAGCACGTCAATGCTAACTAGTGTAGGGCTTGATGATTTCCCTCGAGGTGAGGAGGAGGAGGTGAGGACGACGTGCTGGTTCTCGGGTGTGAGCTGGGAGGTGACGACGTGGACCTGTCCTTCCATCTATCGTTGTTGGGAACGTAAGATCTATCTCCGGTGGAATGGACGAGCTAGCCGTGCTAGCCCAGCGGCATCGTGCTGTTCACGGACGTGGCTGACAGAGCTGACATCGGACGCCAGCACCACATTGGCTGGAGAGTGGTGGACGGGCTGTCGTCATCTATTTTCTTGTGGACCTTTTTGCACTTTTTATACACTTTCTTGCTTTTGTTTTCTTGATTGCTGCCGTGACTCCTGAATTTCCCCTCGGGGATAAATAAAGTATTTTCTATTCTATTTCTATTCTATTCTATTTATGTCTCACTTTAGGCCTAAAATGTTTGATCTTGTTCAGCTGACAGATAGGTGTCTGATATGGATTGTGCATCCTTATTATACCCTCACAGTTTATGACCTGTTATGGGGAAAACATTACCAACAACATCTCATATCCTTCCCTGATTTCTCGCCTACATCCTGCACAAATTTCAGTATTCTTAAAATCATAGAGTGAAGATGAGTAGCCAAGACTTCCCCCCAAAAAAGGCTCACGAGCTAACAGCTTACTTTATCACTGACAGACGCGAACCGATCCCCTGACCTCTGAGGAGGCCTTATTAACTTATTAGCCCAGGAGAAAAAAAGGCATTACTGTGGGCCAGTGGACAGCGGGGGCAGAGGGTATGTTTGGAAATTAACTGAACCACTTCACAGCGACATCTTAAATAAGAACTTCCTGCATGAATTTGTCTGCTTTCTTATTGGGGACATCAAATACGTCATCAAGTAAAACCTTCCTCAGCCTGGTTGTCATCAGACTCATCCTCGTGTTTTATGACGAAAAGAAGTGGTGCGTCTGTAACTGCTTTATGAGCTTCAAACTCCACTGTTCACTGTGTGTGTATGTGTGTGGGGTGGGGGCGCTCTCCACCTGTTGCAGAAGAGGGAGGCAAGACTGTGGGAATGGCAGGCAGCTGTGCCCCTGATGACCCCCTCACACACACACATGCACACACACCGTATGTTGACTGCACTACCACTTCCTTACTCGTCCAAACAGAGCAGACCAAAGCTCTCCACAATATCGTCTTACTCTCAAACCCCCCCTGCTCAAGTGCTGAGACGAACTGCTCTGGCTGAACTGATTTCACACAGACACAGACATAGACACACACACAGTCAAACACAGCAGCAGAGCAGAAACTTGATCTGGTCAGGGGGAATGCAGCTCATGTGTGGCATGTCAGGCCTCCCTTTAGATGCTCTTCTTGGGCTGCTCTGTCTATTTACATCACACACACACACACACACACACACACACACACACACACACACACACACACACACACACACACACACACACACACACACAAACACACACACAGCTTTTTATTGCTTTTTACTGCTTAGCTGCCTGAATGCCAACACTCCTACTGTACAAGGCATGTCTTCGTGTCATAAATGACCTCATAAATGAACGTGCTCTTCCTCATATCATCAACATACGACTACTGAATTATGTACAACTCACCATCATCAGGAGAGCTCTTCACTGATTTACTGTTGGAAGATGAACTCAGATACAGATAAAAATCAACACAGCACAACCAAAGATTATTTTTATTTCACACTTTCCCCCCTCTTGTCAAACCTGTTCTGTTCATCACCCAGAATGCAACTCAAACACAGAGGCTTTGGACAACATAAGGTCAGAGATCCCCTGATAAGAAATGGTACACATGCTCCATCCGCAAAGATGGGATGGTTTCCAGATGATAAGAAAAATCATATTCCCTTTACAATTTCATGGTTTCTACTTTAAGATTATGTTGCAGGATGTTGTGAAAAGACAAATCTTCAAGAAACTGCAGAGCTGAAACAGAGACTACTGAACAGGTCACCTGTCTGACTCAAAAACATCAATTTAGTGTCTGAATGCTCAAAAACTGTGCAGCTAAGATTTTCTCCCATTCAAATGAGTGGAGCCAGAGCCTGCAACTGGTCTCCTGAAGGGTCCATGAGTCAGCCAAACCTATGTGACACAGATGATCCTGTGGGCACGATACCCTTTCTGTCGCATTTCTGATGTGAATACAGTCCACAGTGGTTAAGCTAGCTTAGCACATGGAAAGGGCCTGGAAAGCAGGGCTACATCTGATGACTGTTTTGTTTATGTAATTGAATTCTGAAGTAGTTTTGCACCACATTAGGTAATATCAACTTGATTTAGCTTAGTGTAGACAAATGATCTAGTTTTAATTTGCTGTATGGTCAAAGTTGCTCCAATGGGATTTTTAGCAGAGAAGAAAGAAAAAAGTGATGTGTGATGAAGACAGTGTTGCTTTAGCTTTACACCTAATGTTTTACACTCCTATGGGGAAAAGTTCCCTTTCACACTTCTAGCTCATTTATTTGCAGAGTTGAATCAAATGTCCCTGGAGAAATTTTATGACATGATGGCGTTGCATTTGTTGCTGCTACGCCGTTAAGTTTTTGTTTACCCTCAGCTTCCTGGTCATCTTTTTAGCATGTGACACACTGAGTAAAGATGGTGTCTAAATTTTCAGGAACCTGTTATTCTAGATTATAATTTCTAGGGAAACACATACAACAACACAACAACTCACCAAACTATTGCGTCATTGAGTTTTGTTGACAATGTTGACAAGTTGTTGCACCCCTACTAAAAAAGAGGAGGAAGCAAATAGCTTAGCTTGGTTCAAAGCTGCCACCAAATGTATGCTAACCTAGGCTAAAAGCCTCTGTTCTTTGCTCTTTTGCTATTCAAATTAATCTTCTGGTTTATCTCTCTAAATATGCTATGATAAAATTAAGATTAGAGCTAAATTGAAAGTGTTTGTCTAATCTTCTCTCACATGCGTTCACCCAGCTTGACTCTTCCTTGTCAGAACTTCCTGATGCAGCTAAAACGCTAATGAGAAACATTTTCCTTGACATCTGTTTTTCATTTTCGACACCACTGAGAGGCGGCCTGTCAGATTCCTGTTTACAAAAGCTCTAACTGGACCCAATTAACCATCTTAAAGCAATAAATCAGCCCTCCGCTATTCCAGCATCGATCCTTAAAAATAATTAGCTCTCTGATTCAAGACAGTGACATCAGCTAGCTTCTGTGACCTCTGTGCTACCTCTGCCACGAACAAGCTCCAAACCAACACAAGCTGCTGAAATGCAGTTTCTTTATCATAACATACCTGGACTGCATGTCTTGCGTCTTGAGACTGCTGGTGGAGGGTGCTGTGCTGCTGGTCTGCTGGCTGAGCTCCACCAGGGACTGGTAGTACTGCTGCTGTTGCTGCTGCTGCTGTTTGTAGCGCGATAGAATGAAGAAGAGGCCCAGGATGCTCTTCAGGTTGCCATTCCTGATTTCTGGAGAGAGAAGAGAAAGAAAAGTTGGAGCGCTTTTCTGAAGCTGTTGCACAAGAAACAACCCTTCATCATTCAAAAGGAATAAAGCCATTTCCATGAGTAAGAAGTGTGCTTTTGTTTTTCTTTTCTTGCACACAAGCTCTGTGATGCCAAAAAATCCTATTTTCCACTCCATTTATTTCTTTCTACAAACACAGTAAACTGAACATATGTTGACTTTTTGATAAAAAATGGCACTTTGTTGAAAAACCTGGAGCCGTTTTGCTAAAGAAAAAAAAGCTGCAGACTTAGAATCACTTGCGTACAAACTAATATGCTGTGTAAAATACACAGTTTGAACATGTCATGGTCACTGAGTGTATTCAACATGAGGTAAAACTTACTCTATCTATAGTTTTGGTTGTAAGATCAAACAGATTTTAAGATCAGATCAAAGCATCTGATCTAATTCATGAGCTAACACGCAGCTGGTTTATTTAGGAGTGAAGCACGGCATGGGAACACAAGGAGTTACACCTAAAAGCCGATTTATGCTTGACGCGTCTGCGCAGCTTTGTGCGAACAAATGACGTCATTTTGGCACCTACACCCCCTCTCGCGCTCCTTTTCACAGGCAAAATTTCTGCGCCGTGCACACTCATTTTCTAACCTGCTGGATGGAGACGCACGGACAAGTTGGTGGAAGTGGTTGAAGTGCAGTAATACAGGCATCTGTATGACTCTTCACTCAGAGGTCACTTTGATAACTGAGTGGTGAATAATTAATGACGTGAAATTGTGGCAACTCTTGTCAGAGAAGGGGGATTTGTTAAAAGAACCTCGAAAAATCTCTAGGACAGATATGTAAATATCAATTTCTTCAACTCTCGTTTAGTACTCTGGTAGATGTACATTTGTGTTTCACCGCCCCCTGCAGTTTGGGAATGGACACCAACAGACGCTGCACGAGGTGTTAAAAAGCATAAAAGCCTTACGCGTTTTCTCACGTCACATTCGTGCAAGCTAAGAGACATACTATATGTGATCAGGTAAAAGAGTTAAAAAAAGACGTACCAAGAGCTGTGCCCCTCAAAGAATTTGGTTAGTCCAACTAAATTTGACTGATTAATAAAATGAGGGTGTATTACACGGATATAAAGTAACAACACTGGTCATGTTCACACTTAACATGTGCAGCATGAGAGTTTCACAAGACTTGTTGATGGTGTGGGCCTCAAACACCAAGGTGCTCCCCACAGGCCTCCAGGGAACTGGCCAATCAGAGGGAAGGGGTTTTGTGGAGTGGGAAGTCTTGAAGAGACAGCAGCTAAAACAAAGTATTTCAAACAGCATCTAAAATAAAAAAAATTCTAAAACACTACTGTGAGAAAAAAAGTCGGATTTCTCATTCATTTTTTGTCTTTTGTTGTTTTAAGAATTGAAGATGACAATTTTTTAGTGTTTCACCTCAACGAGCAATTAACGCTGATGGATTCCCATCCTAAAACAAGATTAATATCTATAGATAAATTAGCTGCAGTTCAGCAAAGAGACCCATCCTGACAAATCTTCATTTATTTTCTATTGTTTTAACCAATGAGCCTGATTTGGCTGCTATTATCAACACTGTGAATGACAGATGCTAGTAAGACATTTTGAAACTATTTACAGTTTCCTGCAATGCTGCAGTGAGAGCTGGGTCTCTTTTTCTGATGATTTAAACCTTTTGAGTAGCTGATTTCTTCACTGACCCTCAATATCTTTAAAGATAACAAAAACTTAAAGACAATAATTCTTCCCTCTGAGAATTTGGTGGACTGTTTCCCTGTTTTTCCCCTGAGAAACAGCCCCGTGGATTAAGTTACCTTTCAAAAAATGCAGCGCTGACAACAGAGAGAAAGCTCCTAATCAATGAGATAAATCGTCTGGCCTTCAGTCTCAACACTTCATCCCAGACAAAACTCAAACAAATGCAATCCTCACAAACTCTCCTGCACACACTCGGGACAGGATTCAGCAGTCAGAGGAGGGAGAATTGATCACCACTGCTAAAGCACCCATTTGTGAAATGAACTTTTCATATCAAACTCTCAGTGAGAGCTGGCACACAGAGGAACAGGAAGGATAGCTGTGGCTGACACAGAGCTTTTGTTTGATTTTTTAATCTGGAAAGGCTCAAACATCCTCTGCCAGCCATCCATGCCTGTGCTGTTTGGAGACTGAAAGTTGGGGGGATTAATCTCTTGGGGGTGTTTTCCATTTTCTAACACCCAGAAGCGGTGATTTATACTGGGCTTTGGAGAGGAGTCGAACAGCAGCGTTTTCTGTGCTTTAGGGAAAAACAAGCTGCAGATCCCTCCAACCAAACAGGCTCTGTGGACTGAAACTTGTGTGAACTGTAAAAGTGATAAAAATGATAAAAAAGGATGTGCAGTAGAATGAAACTTCATCAGTCCTGGGAAGTTTCTCTAGAAGTCAATGTCAGCTAAAAAACGGCCTTCAAGAGACTTTTATGTTTAAAAATCAAATGTGTGTGTATGCTTGGAAAAGGGTTATCTTCCAAATCAGAGGAGCCTTGCTTTATGCTCCTTTATCTGAATAATTATTCAATGTTCATATAGTAAGTACATGATAAATTGAAGTGATGACAACCTCTGAGTGGGCACTGTGATTTTCTTGGTCCCACCTTATCAGCCCTCATTTCTCAGCTTTTGTGACATTGCCGCATAAAGTCTAGAAAAGATTATGTACTAAAGAAAATTATACATAAAGAACAGTAAGAAGTTGTGATTGTGTTGGATGAATTGGTTGGTTTGGCTCAAACTTCAGACACACTTGTAACTCAGCGCACCCCACTGCCTTTCATGTCAGCATGGTTTATTGGAGAAATGATCATTTCTGACTATTCCCACTAGACCAAGGGTCCTCAACCTACGGCTCTGGAGCCTCATGCAGCTCTTTGACTCCTTTGCAGTGGCTCCTTGCAGCTCTAAAAATCGTTTTATCAAAAAAAAGTTTTTTTTTTTTTAATTATTATTTTATGATTTTCTTACCAAGGGTACTGATGATTAAAGACACTAACTCTAAAAAGAATAATGCATTAACATTTTGATGAACTAAATATGCATCACATTTTGCAAGTTTGACAGCCCTGGTAAGAAAACTTAATCAACAAAAAGAAAAACCCGAAAGTAAATACAGTTTTAAAAAAAGAAAGAAAGAAAAGTGAGTAAAGTAAAAAAAGACAATGTGATCATGTACAATAATTATTTCAAAATTTAAGAAATTGTTAAAAAAATATATGACATTTTACTTTTTTCATATCTTTATACATTTTGAAACTCTAAAAATGTTCAAAATTTTTGTAGAGTTTTAAAATTGAAACTTTTAAACAGATTTCCGCAACTTTTAAAATAAATTTTAGCATTTTCTTTTTTACTTTTCAATTTTTTAACATTTTTTCATAATTGAAAAAAATCAATTATTTTTTGAAGATTTGCACATTTTGAAATGTATGCAAATTTCTCATTTTTTTTAATTTCTGAAATATTTACAAACTGTTTAAAATCCATTTTTTGCAAAGTTTTGCATTTTATAAATTTAGCAAATTTTTTGCAATAACTTTTTTTAAGTTTTCGCAAAATTATGACATCTATGCAAATTCTTTTTATTCTGCAATATTTTTATGTATTTTTTATTTTTCAATTTTGCAAGCTTTTGAAATATCAAAATTTGGGGAATTTTTGCCACTTTCTGAAATTATTATTTTTTGGCAAACGTATGAAATTTATGAAAAAAATAAAAATCACATGTATAATTTTGTAAACCCAAGCTTCTTGTTTAGATAATTATTCTCTAGATGTTTTCTGTGTATAGAATTTCATTCACTTTTTTTCTTTGTATTGTGAAGATTCAGTAGATTTTGCGACTTCTGAATGACTTAAATCCAGGTGAGCTGAGGCAAAATGGCTCCTGTGAACGTAAAGGTTGCAGACCCCTGCACTAGACTATATCTGGCCAAAGCTCAGAGAGCTTTTCTGCAGCAAATTTGATGAAAAACTTGCACAGAGTCACCTTTTGCTCTCTTTTGTTGCACTCTCTTCAAGTTCCTGAAAGTTTTGTGAGAAGTTGTAATAGAGAAGGGGACAGATGGATTCGTTGAGGCAGCGTAGGACACTGCGGCACATTTTTTGTCAGCAGTACAGAGCCTCTTCATCTGCTGAAAGCAAAAAGGGCTCTTGCGGCTCTGAAGCTGTGTAGGAGGGTGAGTGTGTCTGCCTGGCCCAGACTCAGTGAAAATGCGCCTTTGCTTCTGGAGCTCTTTAAAGTGGTCGATGTGGTTTCATTCAGGTTTTTTTCTCTCTCTCTCTCGTTATTTGGAGTGGTTAGCTGGTTCATGAGTCACAGAGGACTTTGGAGGAGGTGAAGCAAAGTTTCTGGTGCAGCTTGGTAGCAGAAGAAAAATAGGGAGGAAATTATGTGATCATTAAGGAATAATGAATCCTGTCCTACCTACTTAATCAACCTTTGTTGAGTTTAATCCCAGCACATAGCACGTCCAGCCAGAGTTTCTTAACAACTCCACAGCTGGCCCTGAATTGGCTTTCACTCCTGGCCTGGCCTTCTTTGCATAAGCTTGCCTGCAATCCCTTTGCTTGAATTTCCAATTAAGTTTTTAAACAACTCTTTATCAACTGTTTTGTTAAGTTTTCCGGCCAACTTTTATTATACAGTTAAACTGTACTGAGATGTGATTCATTACCTCTGTGAAGGCCTTTCCCTGCCTGTGCCTCCACCTCTGGTCAGAAATTAGAGTGAACCTCTTTTTGACCCAACTTAAATGAGTGTTAAAGAAGTGTAATGAAATAAGATCCATTTAACAAAGTTTGCACCCACTGAGATCAAGTAGAGGGGACTTAATAGTGGTGAGGAGGTCAAACTACTAGTTGCTCTGGGCCTGTTCTGCTGTCCCAGCTGCAGGGACCCTGCAGAGGAAAGAGGTTTTAATAGTCTGTTGTAAGGACCCCTCGCTGTAACCTATTATCAACTACAGGAAATGTGTGTTTTTGAGCTTTGCACCTAATTTTAATTTTTTACCGGTAGACTGAACTTCCTGTAGATAATTATCACATTTTAGGTTGTAAAACTACTTTGTTGTAGCACATTTTTTCTTCCAAGGGGTCAAGACCCGGAGCGACTCAGTTTGAGACGGGGGAGTTTTTCTTGGCATATTACAAACCCACAAGCAAAAGAGCAAATCAGCACTTAGGGTTTTGCTGTGCTCCAAGCTAAAAACTTAACAATACACACATGACTTGTCTTGGTTTACGGTGGTTTTCCAATAGATGTAATATGCAAACAAAGATTCCAAAACCATGTGGTGATGGAGCTAATGGCAAAACAAAGTATCTCTGCACTCATAAAGAAGATTCAGTTTCTGGAAACCACGAATGTCTGTCAAACACTGGTGCAAAATATTGAGAAAATACTGAAATCTTAAACATATGCACTGTTTGAAGCAGTGGATGTGATCTAGGGGTGATTATTGGCAAGAACCTCATGATGCGATAAGCATCACGATACTTGGTCACGATATGATAATATCACTATGTCACAATATTGTGATATATTGGGATATTCTACACAGTTGATTAATTGATAGAAAATATTTCTATTATTTTGTTTTCAAAATAATGAAAGTCAGATGCAGTGTTTCATACATTATTCATACACTGACCTTGAATACATGAAGTGCATCAAGTGTGTCACTTAGGCCCCGATAACACGACAACATTTCATCTGAAAATGCTAAAACACAGTAAAAAATATGCATTCATACGGAAAACACTAATCTTTACTGAAGCAGAGTTGTGCCGACTGGTGTATAGGGGAATACTAAGTGCAAATGTGGAGTAACAGACGCACATTTTGTATAAAGACAGTCAGTAGATACAGTAAATCGAGCAGCACAAGCACAACACGGTAGTTTGCAATGGTCATAACAACGGTACTGTTGCCCTGTTGTATGCGCTTGTGCGAAGCGGAGCGTGACATCAGCGGTTCCATTGAAAATGCCAGCTTACTGTTTACATAGTGTGGGCAGCGTTTCAGAAAAAAATCCCACTCTGGAGGCCATTTACAAAAGTTTGCGTCTTAGGTTGAAATGCAGTTTCCATGTAAAGGGAACAAAACTTTTGCGTTTCGCCTGAAAAACCATTGTCGTGAAAACGGCCCCTTAAACTACTGTGACATTTTACTAAAGTTCCAAAAAGATGACTGGGTGAAAGACATGGTCAGTTGGTGAAACAGATCAATGTAGCTTGGTGAAACCAATATTACACATAAAAATCTAATATTGCACAAAACATGACTATAATTGTCATTTTTTCAGTCTACTACACTGTAAAAATTAAACTTACATTATTTTAAATTAAGTGACCCATGGACAGAGAGAAAACATAGATGTTTACACTATCAAAACCAACATCATCAAGTTTAGGGATAAAATACTTTGAGTATACTTTGAAATTAGATTTATCATACAGTTTATGAGCAACATACAGCGGAGTACCTCTTCAGCGCCATCTACCGCAGTGGAGGTGTGAAAGACATATTGTACTTCCAACTCACCCGAAATATGCATTTTTATTTTAACAAAAATATTGATATTAAAAGTTGAAATATCAATGTAGTATCATGACATATTGCCGTATCAAGAATTTTTCATATCTCTAATTTCATCAGGAAATAACTAGAGGCATGACAATTGATCTCCTGGAAACCATGAACGTCTGTGGATAATAAAAAACGTGTGTGCTGAGTTGTCTGGTTGATACTGACTTAGACTGGCTGAAAGTTTGGTAGCCATGCTTGACTGATAACCATCATTATCATTAGGATAACCATGAATGCCACTGAAAATTTTGTGCCAATCTGCTAGCTAGGTACTGACCAATTTCTCTCTTTAAGAAATTAAGATTGATCATCTGGGAACCATTAATATCTATACAAGGCTCTGACAGTTTCACAAAGATTTCATGATGTATCCATTGATGAGTAACAGTTGGATTTGATAGTAGTGGTAAAAATCCAGAGGGTTAAAAAAGTCACTTAAATAATCCCTTGGGGACCACAAATATCCATATGAAAGTCCATGGTTTAATAGTGTTGAGGGGAGAGATGAAAAACTGTCCTGAATTGGAAAACCTAGTACTCTGTCGATGTCCAGGTAACAAACTTTTCCTCCCAATTGGGTGGAAAGTATCACAAAGTCATGGTCATACATCCAACATTAAAAACTCTCCACATTGAAAATAAAGGGTACTTCAAACCTATTTTCATTACGGCCTATAACCTCCTCTTCATGGAAATGTTTGAAGGGGAACCATAACTCTCTTCAACAAGATGAGTTTTTCCGGAACTCCAGTTTACAGCCTGCCACCGGAGAGATGCAAGGAGACTTCTAGAGAGGTTATTACAATAAGTACACTCAAGAAAAGAAATACTGCGCCTCAAACATTCCACTCTGTTTGATTCCCAGACCTTGTAAAAGGATAATAAAGACTGCATATGCCAGCCAACAGAACCTGGAAATCCCTGAGTTGATTCAATTAGACATGAAAGCGCAAGGCATGGCCGTCTAATTCAACTCACTAACACACACACAGCACATGTGGAGTGAGTCTTGAAAATCAGGCTAAAAAAGGCAGAGGATGATGGAGAGAAAGATGGACTGAGTGAGGGGAGTGATGAAACACAGCAGCAACAGCAATGGACACAGTAACCCAATAGCCCATATATTTACAGACCCACTTTGAAATTCCAGGCCTAGCAAGTCACTTTGCTGTTTTTAGTGCTGTAGTAGGCGAGCAGAGAATTCAGAGCTGTTGGTCAGTGTGTCAGGCTGCTAGGTTATTTCTGCTGCTGGTGGAGAGGTCAAGGACACACTGACCTCTTTAATGTTTAAAGGGGAGCACAGAAAACATGGGTCCTAAAAAACAGCAGGAGGTGTTTTCTGCTGGAATTATTGATACATGCTTGGATGTAGTGAGGTCTAAAGGGAGAAACGTCAGATTGAAAGAGTGAAGTTTAACAAAGTTGAGAAGGGAGAAGCTTTTTTCATCCAACAAAAGTTCGACATGACTTATCAAACAAAGTCTGCACAGGTTTAAAGTTTTATCCTGCAAACTGGCCCATTCTTTATCACTGTTCAAACATCAACACATCACTTTTTATATGATGCTCTTTAATGTCTCGCTAAAGGTCAGCATCTAAAGTCAGTTGTGGGTTTTTAAGGTACCCCGAACTGTCAGATTAATAGAAGTCTTCAGCATTTAAAGGTCTGTTTTCATCTTTTTTAACACTTGTTTTTAGGTACCTTGTAGCCTGTTTCACTTTAACCTTCAGCTTCTTCTACAGCTGTGTCATCTTTTATCACTTTCAGCTTGGTATTAGGTCAGTTTAAAACACCCTGCAGGAACGTTTCTACCCTTAGCGTTCTTCTTTTTCCTTTAACATTTTGTGAGCTTTGGTTTGGGAAAAATGATTATCAGTTTCTTTTCTGCTTCTTGGTTGTAAGTCCTACTTTTTGTCCTTTTAACTATTTTCCCTAACCTCAACTTAAAGATGCTATGAGGAGGATCTGTTTTGATTGCACTTCCTCACTACCTTGTGCCCCGGAGTCTTCACACACTGCTGTAAATTACTTTTAGTGAGGCATGTGTTTGATTGGAATTAAATGGAGATCAGATGGAAACAAATTTTCTTTGTTTAAGACAACTTTTTACTGGATATAACGTGCCGAGGTGAGGGACTTATCAGTACAGTTACGTAGCACTAGGTATAAAACGTAACATCAAGCAAACGTTGTAGCAGCAAATCAATCAGACCTGGAAGCTTAGAAGTAGCAATTTAAAATAACCTGTAACCAGCAATATTGGTGCTGATAATCTCATTTTAAAGTGTGGATTAGGACCAGGCATATATCTAGAAGGCAGACTTTTCCAAGATCAACTCCTCAGAGCCACTTAAAAATAGACAGCACAATTCTTACTATGATGTCAAATAGGCCCTTCTCCTAACCAGGCTTCTAAATCAACACTGTTAATTGATTTGATTAATTGATTTAAGTGCATTTTATGGTGTTTAATCTTTCATTGGTGTACTGACATTCTGATATCAATAAAAACCGATGAAATACCAGCCTGTGTAACCTCATTTTTATGTAAGCTTTTGCTGCTGTTCATCATGTAAGGGCTGATGGTTGTGTCTGGGGTCAAAAGGGTCACCATGGTTCGATGTGATTTCTCACTGGTTGCTTCCCCTGAGCCTTTGCAGTAGCTTTGGAGCATTTTGTGAATGATCTGACTGCAGTTTCAGTTAATTTAGAGCTCTGAGGGAATCCCGGGTTCCTCCACAGGATCTAAAGACAAGTTTAAAACATCAGGACAAACACTAAGGAACTTAACTGGTGTTTTTTTTTTTCTCCAGAGCAATTTTAGCTTATCACTCAATTTGGAAAGCAATCACTCTGTACAAACCTCTGCTGTAGTCATGGCTGTCATTTAAGCCCTGTACGGTATACTCAGATGGTTAGGAATCAGATCCCTCTCTGCAGTTCTTATCCCTTCGAAATCCCCTGTGACGCCCTAATGATTGCCTACACTGCCATGCTGAAAGCTTGAAATGGAGAAATTGTGCACCCTGATACCAACTTGGTAAATTCCATTGCTGTGAAGTATAACAGTATGTCTTGGAAACAGGCTTTTGGAAGATATCTGGTGCTGTGAAGAAATGGAAACCTACCCAGAGAAGATTGGGTGGTGCTGGAAACCAAAGGCATTTTCCAATTGCATAGATTAGAGATAGAACAGGGAGGTCCCTCTCCTGCACGGATCCAATACAGAGCATCCTTACGTCTTGAATTGTTTGTTCTTCTTACCTTCTGCTGAGAGCCCTTGTACATTCACTCCTCTGGCATCCAGGAAGCTAAGGCAGGCGTCCACATTCTCGATCTGTGAAGGAGACAGCAGACGGTCAATAACAAAGCACAGACGCAGCAAGAATGTGACCATACTTAAAATTCAATGAGCCCAAATGTCTTGGGTTAGGGGGTTGGAGGAAGAGGAACGTCAGCGTTATCACCCATAAAGCACATCATTGTGTGGCCATGACGTGACCCCCACTCAACCCTGCCATCCAAATACATGACTACAGTGTGATTTCACCTCCACAGCTTCATGTCGTCACACACACGCTGTTAAACATACAGTAAACTCACATCCACACAAACAGAAATAAACACAATGAAAAGAATGCACACACATATTTTTACACAAAGACTGGTTGTGTGTCAGTGTTGCCCACTTGAGGCGTTTCACAGCATGGCCAACAACTGTCACCTCTGCAAACTAGTGTCAGCTCCACAAAGGCCCACTGAGGCTGCGGGTCTCTGCTAACGGGCTGCGTCATTAGCATGAGGGCCGGCCGCCAACGCTCCTCAGGAGGTCTGTTATGATGAGGTCAAAGGTGGGAGCGCTTCGTTGCAGCGCAGCGTGCCAAGGCCACTCAAAGGGCAGACTGGGCAACTCCGCCAGACGTCCAGCGGGCAATGATGATTCATGAGCTGTGACTCCCTTCCCTCTCTTATGCTCAGTCTCCCTCCATGTCTTTCTTCGCCAGAGAGGGACTTAAAATGAAGATAATAAGTCACACAAACCATTTAGTCACTCGCTAATGCTTTTCTTGCTGTGACTGAGCCGAACTTTATTGCCCTCAATGGCTTAGTAATGAGCATTTAATTGCCAGTTTATTCTTTATTTAAGATCAGTGCCTGTCATAATGTACAAAACAAGAGAAACTTTATGTTCTCCAGTGTATAAGTTTCTTGTATACATAACAAGCTTCAACTTAACAGCCTTTGTGATTGTGATAGCATCATTTTTGTATTCTTCTCAAACTATCCGTCTTTAAGGCAATGAATTTGGCATGTTTTTCTCAAAGCAGTTTATTTGAGAGGGGCCCAGCTCCACTCTCAGCCATCTCTCTTGGAGGCTCCACTGTCAGAAGGAAGTCGGGATCGGTACCTTTCACATTAGAAAAGATACAACCCGATGCCCGATACCTGGCAATCGGTACTGGTTCTCAACAGTACCAACTTTTGTTACTTTTTTGTGTTTATGTGGTAAAAAATATCAATTTGTTTAATAATAAAATCTCAATTTTCAACATTTAATACATTTAGTCTTCAATACATAACCTTGCAATGCTGTGTTCATGTCCAGCATGGAAAATTACCTACTCTATCACTCCCTCACAGTCACAACAAGGATGCGTTTAGGTACCTAAACATGGTACCTCCTGGTTTTACATGAATCGGTACCCAGTACTTTTAACAGAATTTGGTCGGTACCTATAAAAGTACCTAATTCGGTACCCATCCCAAGAATGAGGGATGGGAACAATGTAAGGATGTGAAGTTAAACAAAAAAAGGGGGGAAAAAAGGCTTTTTGTTGAGCTAAAAAGGAGTTTACAATTAAATACATTTGAAATTGGTCAATGGATCTGGATATAATTGTACATAATTAAATGAAGATAAGTAAAAAAAAATTGCACGTCACCAGACGTTGATTTCATTGTTTTGTTATACACTATTGACTGAATTAGGCCATCTAGTGTCTTGAAGTGGTAACAACAATAACTTGAGCCATAGCCTGTACGTAAGTTTTGTTTTATTTTTCTGTCGGAAAACATTTGTCTGGTTGTATTCTGTAAGGCGGTGACGATATGCTTTTCTTGTGATTTGATTCATTTACAATTTAAATTGCAATTCTTCATTACTTCTGGTTCTTGCGATTTTTAGTTTGCTTTTTTAACAACAGACCATGTGAAAAAGTTGAGTCATGATGATCAGGAGCCATATTTTCCCCCATCAGTTGAGTCAGGGAGAAACATTTCGCCCTCTGCTGGAGGTAAGTGGTAACTTTTTTTCTAATCAAGCTTATAAACAAAGACTGAAATGAAGGATTTAAATTTGGAAAAAAAAAATATTGGATCACAATTTTAATATCATAAAAATATGAATCCCAATATTTATGTTAATCAATTTTTTCTCCTACCCCTAGCACTCTGACTTTTAGAGTTTTAAGTAACAGAGACTAGCTGCAGTATGTTTTTGTGATGAAAGTTGAAATTCTGGTTCAAAACTGAAGTTTTATCAATATAAGCTACTAGCATATAAATGCAATTTATGTTGCAAAATATATATTTTAGCATCAAGCTAGTGCATTTTTTTTTGTTTTCTACATTGCTTTTAGTATATTAGGAGATGTACAACATGTTGAATCTATTGAATAGGAATCTGGTGTGACAGAGTAATAAACAATTTTTTGTGTGCTCAGTTCTTCAGTAAAACTTAACAGGGGAAATCTGGTAGTTTTCCATCTGCTACGCTAAGATAGCTGGGGTGTGAAACAAATGAGGAAATAAAAAATGAGATTATTACGCCAAATGTGTCTACCCAACGTAACTTTGAAGGAAACTTTTGTTTTGAAAATTTACTTCATATCTCAACGTCACTTCTGACAGTGGAGGAGTGGAGCCACCAAGAGAGTGGCTGAGAGTGGAGGTCTGCAGCTGGACTGTCTTGGGAGTATTTTGGCCTTCAGTGTCTTGATGTGCTCTCAAGTGTCACAGTAAATGTCAGACAGATGTGTTAAACTCTTTAGTCCTCAGTGAGCAGTGAGGCATCCACACACCAGAACAAACATTTATCCTGTTCATAGCCCTTTTTGCTCTTTTAGCTAGCAAAGCCCTGTCACTTTCCTTCAGCGTTTCTTATTGTTTGACTTCAGAATAAATGTATTAAAATTTCCTTGACAACACATGACCTTTGCATCCTCATCCTTCGAGCCTCAGAGAGCAGCTGCACTCTTGATGAAGCACTTTGCTCAAGGACACCTTCCGCTTGTTGAGGAAGAGCACCTCCCTCCCGTTGTCACTTTCTCTCCACAGACTGATGTGTTTACACGGGTTGTGTCAACTGGGGAGCCCTCTGGGACGAGGAGTCGCACACGCACGGAGCTTCTCCATCTGCCCGGCACAGCTCACAAACTCCCACTCACTGACACCGCACACAATCCCACAGCAGGCATCAAAATCCTTCACATGTGGGTTTCAGCATGCTGCACGCAGAGACTGACACATGTGTGCTGGGGTGCAAGTTTGTTTGATTATCCCACACAAATGTTAGAGGTTTCTATATGGAAAGACATGTGCTGAGCAATGTTTGTGAATGCTCATAAGGGTAGCATAGGGCTGATTGAATGCTCACAGTAAAGAGCTTTGGAGACTCTTTGTAGGGTCTTACATTTGCTTTGCAGCTTGAATATGCATGTGTGTGTGATGTGTGTTTAAAGGCTGGTTAAATAGCTGATAAAACAGTAAACTCATAAACACACAGTTAATCTCCTCATGTCTCTCTTCTTTTCTTGATGAAACCTTCACGTTCACTCTCTGCGCACTCACTCCAACTCGATGACTGGAGGTTTGTAGACGAAACCGCTGTTTGTTTTTACACGGCCTTAACTCTAAAATGACGTAAACAAGCGGAATAGTGATTGAAGGCGTTGATGACGGCTTGTGCATTAATGTTCCACGCGGTCCTGGCAATGTTTAACTGCTAGTTTGGTGGGCGGTTATGGCTTTGCGGCATCCTGTAACAGCTTCTCGAGAAACCGAAGTCATTTATATTTCCAACGCAGGCTGGCATCAGACAGATCCGCACAGGCCATTAAAAGCTATTTGGAAAAAAGAGCATTTTGATGAGGCACACTTCACCCAATCATGAAGTGCTTAAGAGCAGAGAAAAAAAAAAAGAGCGCGCCGCGAGGAGTGACACAAGGGCACATGTGCAACACGCACTGCGGGTAGGAAACTTGCCTCCAAGCCTTGAAGTATAATGAAGGGGAGCTGTTAAGTTTCTGTGATAATCAGTTTCAGTGACTGTATTTCGTTTATGGAGCCACACAGCAAATCATAATATCAGATTCCAACTGACACAGGCAGCAGAGGAAAGCTTGTACCACGGCTGGGTGACATGAGGATTTTAGGGCTCAAAACCACATTCCCTGCTCCAACCTGTCCTCAAACATCATCTCTGAAATCACTGACGAGTTACAACTTTATAAAAAGGGGGAAGATATAGAAGAGGAGGAGGTGGCTGAGTGAGCACTTGTCTGTTTAAAGTAGGGGCAACATTTGATTACTGCTCTCTTTTACTGTGTTTGCAGCCAAACAAGCAATTACTGATCTGCAGAAACAGTTTTAGTTTGTAATCCATTGTGACTCCTCCAGCTCTATCTCAGCTGTGTATAGTTTGCGGAAAGACAAAAATCATCCTCAGGTTTTTCTTTCATCTTTTACTATTATGATGTGAAAATGTTCTTCATAAACATAGAGTGTCCTAAAAGAGATTAGAGGACACAAATCTGAATATGAAATGGTGCAAAAAAGGTCAAATTCAGTGCAGATAAATTGCTCAGTTTGCAGTGTAAGAAATACTTGTGGCAAAAAAAAGCTATCAGGTCAAAATAGTCTGTAAAATATTTTTCAAAATAATGATAAAATCCAGATCCCAATCCTTCCATAAAACTGAATTGTCTCTCTAAGGGCAATTGGAGTGCTAAAATATGTAAAGTGAGCATTTGCTTACATAGACAAGGACACCAAACTGGTTTTGTCTTTAGTGACATTATTACTGTTTCAGCTCCTGCATTTTTCTGGAGATCCTACATGTAACCATGGCTACATTGTTTACATGTGAAATCAGCTGTTAGCAGCCTGTATCATGTCAATGCTAACTGGTGCAAGGCCTGATGTTTCCTCACAAGGTGAGGAGAAGGAGGTGAGAACAACGTGCTGGTTCTCAGGTGTGAGTTAAGAAATGACAACAAGCTAGCCGTGCTAACCCAGCAACAGAGGGAATACCAGAAGGCTGAGTAGCAGTCTGCTTTTCACAGACAAGGCTAATGGAGCTAACACATAAAGGAGGAACTTCACCTGCTGTGAGTGGAGAGAATACAGGGGAGAAAGAAGTTATTGAAAGACAAAAAACAAGACAAAAATAAGGGTCTGAATTGCTTGTAACTATTAAAAAAATTGCCAATGGAAAACTGTACTTGCACCTGGAATATTGTCTTAATACAAGTAACTTTGCTCTTGTTCTATTGGCAGATTTTTTTTTACATGTTACAAGCAATTGAGACCTAATTTTTGTCTTCAAATAACTTGAAATAAGATTTTTTATCTGAACTTATCAGGTGAATGAGGCTCATATTAAGTCTATAAAGACATTTTCTACTGTAAATAAGACAAAAACACTTGAAAAGATTTCAGTTTTTGCAGTGTAGGATGTTTAAGGCTCCACCACTCAGACTGTTTCTAGACTGCTAGAAAGCCAGGATTAGCTACAACTAGCACCATTGTTTCATAACGCCTCTTCAAAACATATGATTAACGTCACTTGGTTTTGTTTCTTCTTTGCTGTCAACAAGACAAAAATGATGTATTCTGGCTTTTGCTCTGTATTTCTGGTGTTTCCAGTGGTTTTCTAATTTTATTTCTGGACCGTAAAGGTTACACATTATAGTCCTACTTGTTAAAGAAGGACCTTCTTCAACTCTGAGTGTACCTGAAATGTTTTTTTAGCAGACTGCTACAGCAACATTGTGTAGTCCTGCAGACCTCAGGTGTATTTTAAAGCTTTCATGCCCTTGTAGAAATGTTAGGCTTTGTAAAACTACATAAGATGCTCACATGGCTAAATTTTCCTCCACTCTAGGGAAAAGTGTGCAGGGGCAGATTTGGCCATTCTAGCATGGTTAAGTGACTGATATGTGATGACTGGAGTTGGAAAGTGTTATCCATTAGATGCAACTGTCAGAAACAAATGGGTCGACACCTTAATTACCACAAAAAAACAACCTCCTTCAAGACAGGACTGGAAAACGAGGCGTTAGCACTTTACAGCAATGAGCGCAGCTCGATAATTGAAGGGTTTTAGCCCAAAATGTTACATATCCACTGGAAAATACATGCCACCTAAATCCCTCAGTCTGTATTACAGACACACAGATGACTCAAGCTTCACAAACAGAGCTGTGCGATGACTCAGTTGACTTTTTAGTTTTTCTTTCCAATCTGTCTTGCGATCACGCCAGTGATTCTTTTCTGAATGCTGTCAACGTTGATTCAGTTATTCTGCACAGAAACAAACGTTGCGCTCAAATCTGGTTGTGCTGGTTTGAATCATCGTTGGGGTCAGGGAGAGACATTGGAGGCTGTGGGTTCTTCGTGTCCCTTGAGGACACCAAATCAAGCGCAGAGCTGATTGGCTTTTGTAGCATCTCTTCAGACTTTTCTTTGCTTCGAGCAGAAATCAAAGTGGAGTGATGAGTCATAGAGAAGCAAACAAATTGAAATCCTTCACTTAAGAACTGCTGTGTCATCTTTTAAAGCTTTTATCCAGGGGATCAAAATAGATATCAGGTAAAGCTTACAAATATTAGTTTGGCCTTAGATATCTTTGCATCAGAAACAGCTTTCTTCTTCCCCGCCACATTAAAGGCAGAATATTCAGGAGATGAATCCACACTTAGACACACTAATAGTTCCTCCTGGCACTTGAAAACTAATGAGGCAGAACTCCTCGCTCATGCTGAGGCGACACATAGCCCAGGATGCCTTTTACAGCCAGTATAAACTTTATTAATCATTTCTGTTGAGCTGAGCGCCTCTGAAAGACAAATATTTACTTGCTGAGAAAGCCAAACGTCTCAGCTTGTTGCCCAGAGGTTGAAATGAAAGGCTGCAACTGTTTGTGTGTTTTGTGAGAATGAAGAGCAAAGACTGAAGGACATGGCAGCTCAGACTTCTTTGTTACCATCATTCCACCGAGCCTACTGCACTCCTAGTTGTCCATCATTTCTTTGTCAACCCTTCCCTTCAGACTGACACTTGAGTACCCACCGGTCTCGCCCCAATCACTCCACCGATCCATCCCAACCCCGTCCCATCACTCGCAGTGAGTGCAGAGCGGACAGCTGCTGTCAGACGATGGATCAGAGAGGACGGAGCTGGAGAGCAGCTGATGGGCAGAGGGGAGGCTGGGTTAAAGTATCCTGTCTCATAATCCTAGGATCATCACTCTTCATGTCAGAATCCAAAATAAAGAAACTTTCTCGTCTTTAGAATTGGCTGGAGAAGTGCTACCCTGCATGGGGTGAATAACTTTTTGTTGATGGCTGAAGATAAGACTCTCCTAAAATCTGTCATAGAGCAGTGAACATTGATTCCAAAGACCCATATGAGTGTTAATCTCAAACTGAGTCTCACAATCTCACATCTATCAATTATCCATCAAGCTCAGGCTCACAGAGTAGAGATGTGCCTTTCCTTCCAGATAAGTAAAAAGCAATTATAGATCTTAGTGCTCAGCAACATTCCTAAAAACAAGCCTGGTCAAGGGTGAGAGTCAGTCACTCATTTTGGCCACCTTGATCAAGAAAATCAGGACACTTTCTTGCTTCTGGTAAAATCAAGAGTCTAAAGCAGCAGTTTCCAAACTTTTCAGGCCACGCATCCCCTTTTACCTTCCAACGTAGCTGATGCACCCCCAATGCTCTCTCTTCTTTGTCTTTCATCATCTTTGTATTATGAGTGGCTCATTACTCTGTATGGCTTATTTCCTGGTCATGGACACCAAACTGATTTTGTCTTCTGTGATATTTTTTTTTAATTTTTGCTCCTGTTTTTGTCTGGAGATCCTAGATGTAACCATGGCCACATTGCTTATTTATGAGATCAGCTGTTAGCAGCCTGTAGCACTTCAGTGCTAACTGGTGCAAGGCCTGATGTTTCCTCACAAGGTGAGGAGAAGGAGGTGAGAACAACGTGCTGGTTCTCAGGTGTGAGATAAGAAGTTGACGACATCGACCTGTCCTTCCTTCCAATCCATCATTATTGGGAATGTAAGATCAGTCTCTAGTAAGATGGACAAGGTAGCCATGCTAACAAGGCTATAGCCTTAAATAGGCATCCTGCTTCTGCGTCTATGTTCTAAAAAAAATTTTTGTTTAAAATGTCTTTCTTGTGAAAAATATTTTATTATGGATAAAGACTGACTAAATCTTACTACCACTACTACTAAACTCTTAACTCCTATTAAAAAGATTTTAAATTATTTGATTATTTATGTATTGATACAATATCAATAAATAATGGTGCTTAGCTGCCATTACGCACACCCCCCTAGCGACAGCTCGCGCACCACACTTTGAGAATGCATGGTCCAAAGTATCAAGTTAGTAAGTATCAAACTTTCCATCTCATTTTGTAAAGGCAGACACGTTTATTTGATGATAAACTCCCTGCAATCATTTCATCTTTGCTCCTTTGAAAAATGTTTTTCCAGATTCCAGTTTTCATCAATAGTTTTGTGTCGTATATTTGGGCTGAGCAGGGAACATTCAGGTGTGTAGCAGAAAATATATCTCCTGAGACAGGTTGATTTTATCAAGCCTCATAAATCAAATCTGTGAGTAAGCTCAGCTGGTAAAAACACTTCCACCAGTTTTCCAGTCAAAGTAAGTGTTTGTCTGTTTCAGAAAAGTGTAAATGTTATGAAACTGTGCTGCATACAACAAGTTTTTACCGGAGGAAACCAGAAAGAAGTAGTTTGAGTCAAGTAGCCGAGGCTTTGGAGACAAAGTCTGAATTGTATTCTGCTTCATATTTATATAATACAGCAAAAAAATGACTTTCTAAGGGGACGTAATGGCTGTGACCTTCTTCCCTCTTAAAAAACACTCCAGTTCCAGCTCAGTCAGCAGACAAACACACAGAAAGAAGAGTCGACAGACTCAACATAGCAACGCAAGCTTACATCCACGGATATCTCGATTTTTTATGGTGCTTTAGTTTCATCTGTTTACAGCATCAAATAACTTGGAGGGCCTCCATGTGGCTTTGTGCATCTGCTGCACAGACTGGGTGTGTGTATGCATGTGTCTGTGTGTATGTGTGTGTGAGGCTGTATGAGTGATAGGCAGAGAGAAAAAAGAGGGGGAGTCAAACAAAGATGTTTCATGGATGACAAAGAGTAACGAGTCACCTCATTCATGTCTGGGTTAATCTCTTTAAATCCTTATTCACTCTTTCTGCCAGATCTCATTATCGCCTCTGCTGATGAAGCGGTGAAATGAAATGAAATTATGTAAGATTTCCTGTTTCTAGAGATAATGTGTATCTCTTCTCTGTCTTTTTCCTTTTAGTTCTCAATGTTATATCCTTCAATTTCAGACACACTTTAGTTTTTGTTTCACTAAATCAGTAAAAGACTCAGAAAATGGCCTTTTAACTAAGAACAAACAGCAGCAGTTTAGTCACACACTCATTTTAAAGTTATTGCAAACTACATTCGACATTTCCCATAATGCAACCTTAAAGAGTAGCAATAGTAAGTCACTTCATTGGAAAATATTTTTTTCCTTCCTTTTGCATTCAACCTTTTGTGACTCAAATAGCCATCTCCCAGATGGACCATTCACTGTAAAGCTTAAGATATGATTTGACAGATTTACAGGCTGAAATATGCAAATTAGTTTTGAACCTTGAGTCACAACGAGAGGCTATAATCTAAACACAAAAAGTGTACAGAAGTGCAAAAAAACTGCAGTTCCTCGATTATCCACTAGAGCGGGGGTGGCCAACCTGTCAGAGACCAAGAGCAACAAAAATTACCGGGGTACTACAAAAAGCAAAATCACACATGTGGTCTTGAAATTAAATAAAATGAAAAAAAAAAAGAAATTATATATATATATATATATATATATATATATATATATATATATATATATATATATATATATATATATATATATATATATCCAATCCATGTAGATAGATAGATAGATAGATAGATAGATAGATAGATAGATAGATAGATAGATAGATATGAGTACATGAGTGATTGAGAGGAGCACATGTAGAGAAGAGAAACTGAAACTTAAGTATCAACCTCATTACCCAAGTTTGATCAATACTGATTCCAACGTTGGCTTCAATGCATCAATATTTTAGATTGATCAGCACACACATACACACTACATCCATGTTTTTATACAATCTTTGAATTCAACCTATAAATGCATAATAACTCAAGTGACACAACATCAGTATGCCTGAGTGTCACTGCAGCCACACTGTCGAGAGCTGTTTTCACAGATTGTCATTCTTTGTGCTGAGTAAACAAATGAGCAGAGAGGCTCTTCAAGGCAAAAAAAAAAAAAAGACAACTGAGCTGAAAAAGAAACTATAAAACTGTATAACTGGATAACTGGATAACTTGAAGTCTCAAACACAGGGATTCACCCAGAAAACTAATCTTGTTTAACCTTGTCTCATTTAAATACTGTTAATATGCAACAATAGCTGAAAGAGGGCATGGAGGCGTTCTTATTAATCTTCATTTCAGAGTGCTTAAAAAGCAAGGAGCAGAGGAGGGGAAATGAGCATGCATTTCTTGATGTCTTTTCAGCTTGCACTGTCTCGGTCACGTACACACTGTTCCAGCCTCGTGATGAGTGAGAAAACATTACCAGTGAGATGGATGGTGTTGCTGTTGACGGGCGACAAAGTCATTCCTGTCAGTTCTGTCTGAGACCTTTTCTCCTTAAAGGGTCAGGGAGGTTAAGCTGCTGACTCTTCAGACGTCTGTTTGCATAACCTGCTGACCAGCTATGATGCAAGGTGAGAAATACCTCCACACGGCCCTGGAGCTTGGTTTTACTTCTCGGAGTCTCCCAGCTACTGGAGTCCCGCTCACCGATCCCTGGATTCCTCACAGGAGTCCTGCTCACCCTGCTTTTAATTTGCACAATTACCAGCTTACTTTGCATTATCCTTCCCTTATTGCACCTCACATCATTATCATGGTTCTGAACAATGTTATCACACCCAGTATAACTCCTGCAGATAAGAAATAACAGTAAAGGCTCAATGTGTATGTGGATTCTTTCATTACTTGCTTGACTGAAACTGCTATGAGTCATGTTAAATATCAGGGAAAATCAGAGGGTTATGTTCCTGGTCTAAATGTGTGAATGTACGATTGTTTGTTCCCCATCTGATTGTGTTCACCAGCAGCTTAAGTAAAGATGTTGTTGCACTTCTCTCTTGTTTTCTTACTGTACACAGTAATACCTCTGGTCTCTTAGCCTCTTTGTGTGAGTTTTTTAAAACATTGCTGCAGATTTAAGGGCATATTTCCCACCTTTTCCACAGCATCTTTTCATAAAAACAGACATACCAACAAACTTGATGCAATTTTATATTTTAAAAAATCGATGAATGTTAGTTTACTCACCCAACTTGTGCGGATGAAGGTGTGCACATTCAGTTTTGAGTGTTTAAGTTTTATGCATGTTGTCCATGAGAACAATGAAACAATGCAAGTTAGTAACTCGTCAACAACCTTACAAATTCTGATATTTGAAATTGAAGCAAACATAAAATGATGCTGCAACAGCATTTACAAGGATTGTGTATAAGCAAATATTCATGGACTGTACATTATTTGTTGAGAAAGAAAGTTCAAAAAGTCATCTTAGCTATAGTACTGTACGGAGAAGGATTAGGGCCACTGAAAAAAAAATGAAAAAAAAAAACATCCAAAAGTTTTTTAGAACACTTTTTTTCTGGGAAACAAAGTCAGAATTCTGAGAAAAAATCCTGAATTCTTACTTAAATCTCAGAAAAATAAGTAACAAAAAAAGCAAAAGAACAAAAATTTTTTTAAAAAAGACTTTTTTTCCCCCAAGTAGCCCTAATCCTCTTCCATTGTGTTGCCAGACTTTACAGCCTAGATGTGAATCTGGAGGCGTAGTCTCAGACATTTTCAGTCATCTTATTTATCCAACCAGGTTTAATCAGCTCCTGCTTAAGGACAGCATTATGAAAACTTTAAAAGTTGAACATTAAGTAAGTAGCTTTTTTCCAAGGAAACTGGCTCCATGCAGCCAAGATGCAAAACTAGCAGTCTGCTGGAGACTGAAGTTCAACCTTCAACATCTCAGGTAAAACCACATTTTATGGTCTTGGTGTCAAAAATAAATATAATCCAAATTCTTGAACTTTGACTCACTAAACACAGGATGTATGTGTTGTTTTCACTTCTCAAGTCAATGCAAAGTACAGGACAAGCTTCTCTTTGTGCAGGCAGTAAAGGATAAGAAGAAAGATGACTGATCAGAGGCACTTGCGATGGTTTGCTGCAGGGAGGAGGCCTGGTTTTAAGCATGTGGCTAGAAAATCTAGAAAAGCACTCAGAGAGCGCAGACCTCCACCAAGTTTATTGTGATTGTCACCAACACTTCAGTCCTACTTTAATTTTATACTCCCTTTCAGCAGACTGTCTGCTACAAATTGGTGTTAGTTGCCGGTTTGCACTTCATAGTGTCTTGGTATCCAGAATGTTGCCAGGATCTGGATTGTACTTTTACATCTGTCAGAAATTATGGTGACCTTGTCTTGTATAGTCTTGCAAAGCAATCTGACCATTCGTCATGGAGTTATATACACATATGGTGAAAACAGCCCTATCTCACAATGATACAGAATCCAATCCTTAAAAAAATCCTAGATCCAGATGGTGATTCAGATCACCTCCAAAATTTAATCACTTCTTTCTTATCCCATTTTGAACATTTCCTGAAAATTTCATCAAGATTAGTTCATTATTTTTTGGGTTATGTTGTTCACAAACAAACTCTCCCAATTGCATAACCTCCTTGGCGGAGGAAATAATAATGTGAAGAGTGACAGAAGACAGAAAAAAAGCAGATTCAACCTTGTACTTTTTATCCATATATCAGAACTGAGAGGGAATGTTCAGAGTAGTCAAGACAGTCTACAGCTGGCGTGTCACTGTCAAACAAACTGAGCTGGATCAAAGGGAACTGGTCCTTCACTCTGCCCCTGTTTCACAAGCCAGCTCTCTGCTCCCTTAACAGAACATCTGCCAATGTCGTTCAGTTATAATGAGTGATTAAAAGCTTCCAATTGGGCTACAAGTGAGCCCATAACAAGCCCCTGGGTGCTACACTCAAGAATGTATGAGAGGGTCAACCTGTGCACCAGAACACACACACACACACACTGTCATGCAATAAAACCTGACTGGCGCCTAGAGGGGGACAAAGAAAAAGAAAAAAAGGACATTTAAGAGGATTCACAAGAGTCAGGGAGCAGAGGCAGTGATGTTCACACAGTGTCGGGACAGGGAGGATTTTTGGCTCAACAGCTGCTCGGACACTTGAGTAGACATACAGTAAAAAGTGGACCACACTCTAAGTTCTTGTTGGATTTGTACATTCAGCATGCACCCGTTTTAACATCTAGTGGTCATTGTGTGCACTGTCTACAGCTGGGTTCTTGCTACTCTCTTCTGGAGTCACTTCATGCTTCCTAAACTGTGTCATGTGGCTACCACCTTGCTTTAAGCTTTGCAAAAAAATCTGCCTAATGCCAGGCTTTGAATCTCCATCTGCTTTGCAAGATTAACATTTCTAATGGTCTCTTGTTTACTTGCCACATTTTGATCTCTTAAGGGATTCAAACCCAAGGTTCCTGATTTAAAGTCTTTAAGGTCTAGCCATCCAGACTGTGAACAAGAAGACAGAATGAACTGTACCCTTGTATAGCTTAAGTTTCAGCAACCTTAATAAACCATCTGGCTCGGCCCTCCATTGGCCACTCACAGCAAAATGCTGGACATGTACGATGACATCAGGGATGTTTCAGAAGCCCAGAGTTCCCATCATCCATTTGTTAGTGTATTTCCAGACCAACTCACTCTCATTATAGGTAACTTGCCTGACAGCCAAGTCTGTATAATTAGATTAACAACCTGAGGAAAAGTGTCACATAGATGCCAGTTGGTTTAACGTTACAGGAAGTCAAGCCAGGGACTTAAATTAGGAACACGATCAATTAAAGGCAGAGATTAATAGCAGCCTGTGAGGATGATGAATCATCAGCCCGGTGAAGATGATACGAGTGATATGAGTGGCTCGTGCCGTTTGTCCTCTTGACGGAGCAGGCTGCCAACAGATGGGGCCCAGATGACACTGCAGGGCTTTTATGGTCTCAAAGAAACCCTACACTCAATTAGGCCTCAAAGGCAGTGCTTAAAGTCCAGACCTGCTTTAGGGGCTAGAATACTGAAAAGACACTTTTCCACTTGACTTTTCTGATGTCAGTGAGACTATTTTCATTTGACATGTTGTATCAGGTTTGATTCATTGTTTTGTTGAGTCAAGTTCAAACAGGAGAGCAGTGCATCAAGAGTAAGTTATAGGACGCAAACCACAGTACGTTTACTCTGCTGTATTGACCTCATACTTCATCATACACATTCACACCAAATACTCAATTCTGTTACCTTGATTTTCTCATCTTCTAACCATTTAAAACACCTCTGCGCTACATTCACCCTTTCCCACACAAGGCTTATCTAAAAAGGACTGAGGTAAAGCAGAAAACTGTCTTGTGGTCAGATGAATGAAAATTTGAAATTAATTTAATAAATCATTTGCACTGTGTCCTTGTCAGCTTGTCTGATGGTAAGAAGATGCATTAGTGCCTATAGCGTGGGCAGCTTTACATCTGGAATGGCGCCAATAGTGCTAAAAGGTAAAAATAAGTTTAGAACATGTGCCCCCACCCAGACTACATCTGTATTCAGAAAGACAGTTCTGACACACATTCTCCATTATGACAGCATGATTTGGAGAGGAGTTCAGGTGCTTAACTGGACAGCCTGCATTACAAACATTTAAGAATTATCATTATTATATATTTTTTAAAAGATGCTTTGAGGAGGTGGCTCCCTTGCCACCTTGTGGCCCAGAGTCTCAGCACACGGTCGTACATTACTTTAAGTGAGGCATGCATTTGTTTTGGAATTAAATGGAGATTGGATCAAAACAATTTTTTTTTTAATCAATACAACTTTTTACTGGAAACAACGCACTGGAGTAAGGTATTTATCAGTACAGTTAGGTAGCGCCACAGTTTAAAACATGACATCAAGCAAACGATGTAGCAGCTGGCTATATGTTAGCCCGGTGCTCTGACGTATCTGTAGGCTAACGTGACAACAAGTAAACACTGTCAGTTTGTAAGTAGTTTAGTAGCCGTTTATATTTAGCTTAGCTGGCAGTCCGGTGCTTTAAGACATGTCTGTAATGTGTAACATCAGTAAATCCTGGTTAGCTATGTCCTGCCAGTCATCTACCAAGCAGAGCTAACATAACCTCACTCTTCATTTTATTGATAGACTCTCAAGTTTGAACAGACCACTGCAGAATAACTGCTGACTGTGAGTTGGAATCAACATTATCAGTTTAGCTCCTGTGGTATAGAGTGATACAGCCCGAGCTAAAGGCTAATTAGCCTTTAGCTCGAGCTGTATCACTCTCCCATTTAGCTTTCTTCTGCTCTTCTGTCCTTTTTTTTTGGTCTGACAGTTAGGCCCCTGTGTCCACCATCACTACAAAATTAATCATAGAAAAAGTTTTTTGCAGAGAGAAACACAGATCTCTGTGTTTTATCTCTTCTCACTACTAAACTTTGTTAGCTGACGTGGTGTTGTCACAGAGACCTAGACTTGCTGTATATCAATCTGGTCCAGGTTGGCCCGATCAGGAAGCTAAGAAGTAGCAGTTTAAGATAACTCGTAACCAGCAATATTGGTGCTGATAATTTCATTTTAAAGTGTGGATTACATTTACACAAACTTTAGACTTCTTTGGAATTGGGCTTGTAACACACTGGTTTCACATAAATTATGCCATTTTCCTGCTTACCATTTGTAAGAAATACCAGAGTGAGTCACAACGCAATGAAACACAAACTGATTTATGTCCAAATATGCAGTCCAGAAATTTTGACAAACTGCATCACAACTTCACATAAACTCAGCCTCGCTTTAAATCAACAGCCAGAGAAATTACAGAGTCAAATCAGACTGGATTGGGGGAGAGCCAAGGCTGCAAAAAGCCCATCTAAATATGAACCATGGCACACTTCAAAATCCAATACCACAAATGAAAAGCTGTAACAAAGTGTTGACTTTAAAGTGGCTGAGTGCTTGATGTAATCCCTTCTACCAGAACCTGTGCAGCCTCCCGCTGACAGATGTTGCATCTGTGCATCCATGTAGGATTTCAGTGAGTGTTTGTTTCTTTTGCCTGAAATCCTTTGCTGAGGTCGCTAGAAGCAAAATGCACACACAGATACATACACACACACGCCCAGGGAGTGAAACTGCAGAGTCATCTGTATTGCAGGGAAGCGCTCTGTGGTTTGCTAATGATGTCTGTCTATAATGAGGAGGATTAGCGTTGCGAGGCAGTAATATTTTCTGCTGAATGAGCCTCTTCTGCTGTCCCCTGCCTGCCGTTCCTGTGTTTGAGCACAAGTCTTTAGAGAAATGAAGAAAAAAACTCTTTCACTCATTCAAGAACCTGAATGAATCCTTAAGATATCTGGACATTTACTTGAAAAGTGCACAGTCAGAGGATGTGCTGTTTCACATGGCAAATGGATTGCAGTCAAAAATCTTGTGTCAAGCTGAGTTTTATCTTAAAGAGACAACATCGAACATATGAATAAAAGTGATCCAGAATGTACCTTCAGATTTGCCTCACATCACCCCCTGGCCATGTTTCTTATACATGTTGAACTTTTTTTTCAATCTTCACTCTGATCTCACGAAACAATGAAATGATTTGTATTCAATCCAGTGGAAAGAAACAGAGACAGCTTCAAATCTCTCTTGAGTTGAAATCCCCTCATACCCTGCTCCTGTCACCCCTCATTCTCATCAACCTCGATGGCGTGCCCCGTGGCTGCAGATGATTCCTTCCGGGACCAAATACGTGGTTGAGAGTACAGTAGATGAATCCCCGCTCCCAAAACTCAGGAACAAATTCCCAGCAATCATTAGTTTCTTTGCCAATAGATTCAACCAAAACCATTCTGTTTCATAACACATCGGCCGCAGTGTCTGCTGGGAGAAAAAGGCATCTTCGCAGTTTCAAAAAGTCTGACCACTGGACACAACGTGGCCTCAAATGTGGAGAAACCCATTTGCAATGACAATGGAGATATTACACAGGCCTATAAAACACAAGACAGATCCTAATCTAACTCACTTCCTTAGAAAAAAAAAGCTGCTGGACAGTGAAAAGTAAAGTTCAACATCAAGTTCAAGCACGCTGCACTTCTACCTTTAGAAAACCATCAAGAGAGAAAATCTGTCAATGGTATTTAGAGTTGTGTGACCATACATTTATGGGATTTAATGAAGCATCAGGAAAACACTAGTAAAGCATACCGAAGATATTGTTTTGCAAAAGCTGTTGGAAAAAAAGGAGCAGGGTGGCTTTCAATCTCTCTGCTATCTATGTTCTCTGCTCTTCCACTGTTCTTGACTTGGGTTTGAATTAAAGAAAACATCTGTGTATTTTATATTATAATTTGAATTCTTTGTCAATAAACCTTTTTTTTTCAAATTCAAATTCTTCATTTAAGTCTTTGTTTATACTCTCGATTGAAAGAAAAGTTACCACTTTTCTCCAGCAAAGGGTGAAATGTTTCTCTCTGACTCACACGATGCGGGTTTTACGGTAAAATATGGCTTCTGATATAGTCTGTCGACATCATCATCATCATTTAACTTTTTCACATGGTCTGGTGTTAAAAAAGCAAACTAAAATCTCAAGATTCGATGGAATTGGCCCCCAAAAAATCGTAACAAGACAAATCCAAGAATAGCATATTGTCCCAGCCCAAATATCAGCCCGAGAACTAGAGGTGGGCGGATTGATCCAAATATCAATAATATCGATACCAATGTTGGTATTGATATTGAATGATACCAGTGTAAATAGATCAATAGTCCAATTTTTTTTTCTCCTCCATGCATCATCCTTAAAAAATATTTTGTTTTAATTTTACATCAAAATGGTCATTTTTATGCACTTTTTCTAAAGGATTTTCTCAAAGAATTCAACACAAAATATTGGGGGAATTTTGTTGTTGTTGTATTTTTTCTGAACATAAATGTTTATAATGACACTAAAGTATTTTATAGTCACCTTTAAACTTTGCCCAAATTCGGCCCTAGGTTTTTACAACATAATCAAAAGAAGAAATCAGAAAAACACCTTGAGGTCAGCAGTTTGATGAAACATCAACCTTAAATATTAAAAAGTATTGGTATCAGTAACAGTACTGGTATTGGGGATCGATCCCAAAATTCCCAGTATCGCCCACCTCTACCAAGAACCCTGAGACACCCCCCCCCAATTGGAGGACTTTGAGTTCGCTCTGCAACAAAAAGCATGAAATATACTTGAGTTATTACTCTAAGCCAGTGATATAAGTACCAACACTGACATCTCTGTAGAAAATCCCCAAGTGTTCCCTTAATTATGACTTCAGAATGATTCAAGTAGACCTTGTAGATGCAGAGATATACTCTTTTCAATTCAGATATGTCTTTCTTCTAGCAGAGACTCAAAAAGGAGGCCTGAGCTCAAAGGGTGAACAGTGTTTGGAGGACAAGACCCCTGCCCCTGATGTTGTGTTGTGATAAAATCATATGTACTCTCTGTTACGTTGTCCACTGGTTTCTGAAGAGATGTTTGAACTTCCAAAAGCACAATATAAGACAAGGCAGGTTCAATTTACCAGTCAATCAATGTAGACATAGACAAGCAAGTGGAGCTGAGGCACATCCATCTGCCAATAACTGAAGTCATGTCCTGAGTTGAGCAATGTACAGTGAAAGTTAGCATTGTGATATTGGATCTGGTAGGTATTCCTCAGTGACTCCATTTTTCAACACCAGAGATTTTCCACTTAGTAAATATAATATTGCTTTCATTGGTAGTTCTTCTGACAGATTTGGAAATAACCATCTTTACTTGCTCTGACAAATTAGTAAATTAATAAAATTGAAAATATCACTGTACTGACGTACAGGACTTTTTTCTGTTTCACCAAAAGAATTGTTGCTTGAAATGATTAGTTGCCCAGGGTGCCACTGAGGTATGACTGTAAGAGGAAAGAATGTAATCGGAAAATAATAATAGTAAAAAACAGCTGCTGGGACAGATGTCAGTGAATAGTCAAAGCTGGCCTTTACTGGTCAGTCTGTGGCTTATCATCCATGCATGTGCCAAGTTTTTCTGTTGGGTTAGCTCTGCAGGAAATGACCGACTTGCAGTTCACACCGTAAACATGGAGTTAAGAGAAAAAAAGAATGTATTAAGTCTATAGATTAGCAGTAAAGCTTGCAGATGCTTGTGTACGGCTGGTCTCTGCTCCTCAGCTTCCAACAGCTGCTCAGTTGGCCCCCGTCCACTGACTGGACCAGGCATCGACCCGTCACTTTGAGAAACAGGCCTGTGATGGCAGGATCACCATTTCAGGTCCCAAAAGGGAGAAATAATCTGTGCAGAGGAAGTAAATCTGACTCGTCTAACCTTTCTCTGACAGCTGCTGCTACTGTGATGTCTCTGGCCAAGGCGCTTAAGCTCCAGGTGCATGGTGGCCAGTGGCAGGGTCCCAGAATTCACACTTCAGGCTGCCAGTAAGACTCAAAAAGTAAAAGAAAAGCTGTAGCCTTAGGACAGGAGGAAAGTTGTCTGTGAATAACTTATGTGTAGGATTTATTCCACTGGCCAAACAAAATACTTCTACACTTGGACGTCCATAAGTCTAAGTGTCATCACCTTCATCTCAGAGGGTAGTTGGGTTCATCGGTCTGACCAAGGAAAAGCTGCATTATTGCACACTAGTGTTCTGGTTGTTGTTCATGAGGTTTTACAAAACAAGCCAAGAGCTGTAGCAGTAAGTCACATGGCCTGCAAGGTAAATCACTGATTGGACAACTTGGCAACCCTCATCTCACATCATCAGCGCTACATGGAGCCAAGTCATGTTAATCAAACTCTGCTGACCAGTGGACACTTTTGCTGCAGTTTGAAGTGCTGTGCATTGATTTAAACTCTGGTGTGAAGAAGCTTTAGAGAAATATCCGAGCATTATTAGTCAAGAGTGAAACTTAAGTTTATGAATACTCACAACCACATTATACAATTTCCAGCCTCTACCCTAAAGCCTCAGACCTAAGCCCTCTAGAGAAGAATAAGACTCACTATAGTCACATCATCTGGAGATAGGATTGCCCAGCTGGCCAATATCCCACATGTTGCTGTGTGTCTTGGTTTATGGGTTAATAAACTATAGATAAGCGAACTTGTAATCATCTGCATGTATCTGACTCTGTGGTATGGCCCTATACTTTCAAGTTCACAGAAAACCCTGGACGAGTCCGAAAGAAAAGTCTTTTGCTGCACTTTCATGAAAATGTAGTTAAAGGCATATTTCATATCTATATTATCTCACACCAAAACGTTGTGGCAAAATCTTGACAAAGGCAACAAGCCAAAGCAGTCCACAGTCTCCTTTAAGGAAAATTTAATATTTAGCCTCTTGAGACCCATCGTCCACATATGTTGACATTACATTTCTGCTTCTCAGACCCATAATACTTAATTTTTTTTTAATCTTTGCCTGATTATTTACTTATCCCAAATAGAAAGGTAAAATAAAAATTGTACACCAGAGAAAAGCGCAGGTCTTAAGGGCTTTGCACACCAATGGCTACGTGAATACACGGAAAGAAATTGCAAACAATTTGGAGGCCTAATATTAAATCCCAAGCTATTCTCTTCTCTTTTTCTCTTTATGTCTTTTGTCGCAAAGAACCATATGCTGGGACACAAACACAATCAATGTTGAATGTTTTGGTATGTGACTTGTCAACAATGAGTGTTTTGATTGGTTTTGAATGGTATGATGTGTATTCATCGCCAGCAAAACTCTGGAAAAATCAACCTCGGTCCTAAAAAATAAAAGCCCCAATTTCGCTCAGTAAAAAAATGTTGCTGGTGTGACAGTTTGCATTGAAAAACAGTAGGTTTGAAAAAATGTATTAAATTAAATTAAATTAAATTAAATTAAATTAAATTAAATTAAATTAAATTAAATTAAATTAAATTAAATTAAATTAAATACATAAAATAAATAAATTAAACTCATTATTAAATTTAAGTAGCGTGCGAAATATTTGTGTGAAAAACACTTGTTTGGTGTGCAAAGGGCTGTAAGAGGAGAAGAAAGTGTTTTATTTACTTCGGGACATCCCTGATTAAAACCCACCTTCACTTCAATCATGTACTCAAAATACACCTCATACTGAACTTAGGTGGAGAATAGGGGGTGGCCTTACTTTGGTTGTTGTTAATTTTATACTGTCTCTGTCTGTGAAACCTTTGCTACTGACATGCTGGCAGTGTTTCAAACAACAAAACAGTTCCCCTGAAGGAAAAATTCATCTTCATTTGGTTCCTCAATGTAAATTTGAATAACATTTGAGTTTAAAGTAAAATCACATTTTTGCAATGTGCATATTTGCTCAGGCAGACTAAAACTTTCATCTTGGTATTTAATGTGTAGCAGTGTTTCACATCTGGGAAATGCTTAGAATCAAGTTAGAACAGAACAAACAAATTGAATCACCCTCAATTTTCTGTCTGCCTGGCTAGGGCAATAAAATGAAATGTCATTTAAATGGTCTATTAGATTATATACAGATCAGTTAGTGTGAGTCCTGCACCTGTTTGTTTGAGTCACATTGTGCTGCTGAAAACTCTTATCTTAATAATCTTCATGCTTCTTTACCCAAACACCGGCTCTGCCTGCGAGCTATACATCTTGTGGATGTTGTGTTTGAATGTTTGTGTCGGATGTTTCCTTCCTTCTGCACTCACACTAAGCAACCTTGCTTCCTTAGACTTCAATTCCCAAGCTGGCTGTACCCTCTGTGGTCGAAGCAGGTGGTGGATCAATGGGCTTAGTGAGTGACTGAGACAAAGACACACAAACACACAAAAACACACACACATACACGCAGAGGTTGTTGGCATATTGAGCTACATGCTTGCAGTTCTGCTCACAGCTCTCCCATAGTGACCACTGCGTCAGTCTCGACTAAGCTGTTTCTGACCAGGACTAGAATCACTCAGTGGGACAAACACCACAAAGAGGTTTATCTCTCCCTTGTTTTGACACATAGAGCTCACACACTGACATTAGAGAAAGCCCTGATTCACAAGACTTTGACATTGCTTTCCTTCCTGGTTCTTTCATGTTGTACTAACTAAGTGCTTAGTCTTTCTTTGTTTCAGCTTTTCTCACCATAGAGGAAAAGTAAAACAAAAGAAAACTTTACTGAATGGGTGAAACTAGTTGTAAAAGTGACACTACATTTCAGTGATTGCTTCTTCTTGAAAAATTTCCAGATTTACCCCAGATGCATGGAGGGATGTTTTCAAATCCGTTAATTTCCTCCCAGGGAGCAGACACATTAAAATTCAGATTCATGTAAAAAATGTTAAAATGGTTCCATAAAAGCTAAAATGCTGCACAGGCAGGCATGAATATGCAAAACTCAGCTTTAACAAAGGGCTCATGACATACACACACACACACACTCACACACACACAGTCAGGACCAAACATGCTCCTCGCCCACACGGTCTTATTAAGAAAGAGCGCCGAAGCAGCTAAACTGCTTTAGTCACTTTTAATGGCAGGAGAGCAGATGCCAGGGCAAAAACCAGCACTGTATAAACACTTAGTCAACTCTAGTTAAAGTGAGGGGTGATTATCTCACAGTGACGACAATCAGCGGTTCTGCAGCCCATCGTCTCATTAAATGGGGAAAAGAGGAAACCACCAACATCGCTCAGACGCATGGCAGCCAGAAGTACAGATGAATGAATGAATGAATGAAGAGTAGCCAGTGAAACATGTTGGGGTCTGAACTTAAGGAATCCACTGTGTGTCAGATCAAGTGGCGGTGTGTCGTTCTGACAGTTGTTACCATCTTTCTGAATAATACCCAGCATGCTTTTTACTACCATCTCCTTAACTTTTCAAATATTTTGTAGCCATTTGGTCACGGGTTGTATACTCCAAAATAAAGATCTAGTTAGCTCTCAAGCCATGATTAAAACATACGCATCATGCTATGCGTGTATGTTTCTGCACTGGGCAAGGGCATTGCAGACCTGTAACGTGGGATACCACATATATTTAGATGACACCGAAAACACCTGTCATATTTGACCGTTGAAAGAAACAAAGGTAATAAGTCAGAAAACTTCAAAAAAATATTTTCAAATGAACAGAACAACACGAGATAAGCAGTACCACTTTGTCCACAGGGGGCGCCAAAACAACACAAGTTGGAATTTCCCAACAGCAGCTTTAAAGTTAACATGCAGGTAGGGGTGTGCCACATCACATCGTCTATGATAATACCGGATTAATTTTTTTGATGATATAAATTTGTCATCACGCGATATTTACACTGCAGAGGCGCGATGACGTATGAAGACATGGGAGGAGGACGTGTATGCCACATTATTATCAGTGGATTTTTTTGCCTCTACGACGGACGTGTGGTGGCGCCGAACGTTCTATATCAGCGTTATCCCCAATTCACACATACAGTGTGAGCTGCGCACAGCGCAGTTCCACTGATTTTGGCCGCATGCCAATTCATACTGGATGTTACTCTGCAGCTGGATACCTGAGATCACAAGATCACAGGAGAACCACATGTTCCTGCAGGAATCCCACCCATGACAATGTACTTACATGGTAATTAATTAGCATGTTAAACTCATCTGGCCCTCCCCAATCATCAGCAGCTTCAGTCCACGCCTTCTTTCTGTTGGTTTCCTTATAGAAAGAATGTGTTGTGTCGTATAGAACAATGAAGTTTTTCACCTGCAAGATTAACTTTTCCTCCTCCAAAACGTCAGATTTCCTCTGGATCTGACCTATTTACTATGTTTACATTTCAAGCTTGTGTAGTAGTAGTAGTAAATGATTGGAAAAGTGGTTTCTATACTGTGTGTGCAACAAAAATGCTGTTATTCAGAAGCAGCAACCACTAATAATAAGTTGTTCAATTTTTTACCCCATATCATCATACATATAGTTATCACAAATTACCTTAAAATATTGTGATATAATTTTGAGGCAATATCGCCCACCCCTACATGAAGATAAGGTACCTGTGTAATATAGTATGTACATTTCATCCTGAGAAGTATATGCATTTAAACTGTTAATCCAATCCAATCCACTTCAATTATATAGCACATTTTAAAAACAATCAAGTTTCCCAAAGTGCTGCACAATAAAGACCAAATCAGAAAATCAATAAAACATATAAATGAATTAAAATATTGCATGGAAACCAATATGAGCCATAAAAACAAAGGGGTTAAGACCACTAAAGACATAAAAGGGCAGCGATCACACAACTCTCATGGTGAATTAAAAGCCAAAGAATGGAAATAAGGGCAAAGATAAAATCAGCCCAACCCAGAAAAGTTTTACTGACTAAAAAGAGTTTTATTGAACAACTGCTTAAGAAGAACTTCGGAGTAAACCTGTGAGAAATGTAATCTATAAGCCTATAATACTAATAAACAACGTTATTAACATGATGCAGTTTTCCTCACTGAGCCCAAATGTGAAGTTAAGTCCCTTTAGATGTTTCAAGTCATAAAATAATCAAAGGTCTTCTGCATTAGACTGTCATTTTTTTCTGGAGTCATTAACACATTGAATTTTGTAGGAAAAAAAGACACAAAGATAAGAAAGCACATGAGTCTGATGAGAAACCTGCCTTTGGGGACTCTCACTTAACTACCTCTTGAATGTGAAAGGGCACAGTTCTTTGTTTTTAAGGCGTCAAAAAAAAAAAAATCATTCTGTGCTTTAAATAATTACTAATACGATTTCTATTCCTGAAAAGCAGAATTGCTTTCCTCCTCATTATCAGCCTTATTTCTTCATGAAATAACCCAAAACAGGACTTTAACAAAATCTGAAAAGAAATAGATCTGTTTTTCTGCTTTTAAAAGCTTTGAACAGGTGATGAAATGAAGCTCATTCAACCACAGGTTCATAGTATTGACGATAAAACAGCTGACAATAAAGTGGCTGTAACTGAATATAACAGAATACAAATTTTAATCCCATTACCCAGGAGTTTATTTGACTGTTTCTCTCTGTTAGCTCCAGTAAAACGAGCATAAAACTCAACGTGAAACTTAATTACAGCCTCATAGTAAAGCAGTCTGAAGTCACTTCTCCTGCATAACAAACATAAATCTCTCCTGTGCAACTGTGCATGAAAGGACAGATGAAGATGAATATTGATGTCAGGCTGTAACACTCACCATTTGCGACTGGCTCCTGGGGCTGCCATTGATATCCTCTACCTTCTCATTTGCTGTGTGAGAAAAAGGAAATGGAGAGTTTTACTGTGTGAAGCCCAACATCTCCTCGTCCAGTCACTTTTTAATTCAGGTGCAGAAATCCAGCGGGGAGCCAGTGTGTGTGTGTGTGTGTGTGTGTGTGTGTGTGTGTGTGTGTGTGTGTGTGTGTGTGTGTGTGTGTGTGTGTGTGTGTGTGTGTGTGTGTGTGTGTGTGTGTGTGTGTGTGTGTGTGTTGTCTATGTTGAGCGTAGAGGTGCAGAGCGATGCAGGAAAGGTCTGGAAAGCAAAGCTGCCTAATTCGTCAGCTGCCGCCAGAGAATTACTGACAGGCCGGCTTGGCCTCATTGTCTGTTGGGGCGAGTGGGGAGGGTAAAGTTTCAATCCAAAAGACAGAGAGGGAGAGAGGGAGAGGAAGAGGAAGAGGAGGGAAGTTTAAAGAAAAGTGGAGATTTTGGGAACAGACAGCTTCAGTAGAAAAGGCAGCATTTGTAATTGGGAGGAAAAAGAGTGTTTCAGTCTGTGTGTGTTAGAGTTTATGTGTGATAGAAAGAAGGAGCGCGAGTCTCAGAGAAGAGAGAAGTTAACAACAGCGACGAACAATAGAGACAAGAAAGCGAGCAAAGACAGTAAATGTCAGATGACGAAAAGAGAATGGGTGAAAGGAACGGTGCTGAAAAGACACAGAATCTGCAGTCAGAACAACAGAGGAGCGCAAGTTACAGAAAAAACCTTGTCAACTCCTCACTACAGGATTCATCAAGCTGTCCATAAAAGAGGTTTACTGATCATTCATGACTCAAACTGTGTCACCGGAGGGAGCTCTTAAGAAATTCACCCTTAAAGAGTGGATAAAATAGGACGACACAGCAGCTCCCCAAAACTTCAACCAAAACATTTAGAGCTCCCCCTGCTGACCGACGGCTGCAAAAGTAACACAATTTGTTAGGGATGTTCGCTACCACTTTTGTTTTTTCAGACCAATACCAGTACAAGTACTCTCTCTTGAGTACTCACTTATACCAAGTACCAATACAACTAGAACTTTTGATACATAAAGTTTTAATTCACTGTGGCACATCATTATGATCAAAGACAGCACAGTCACTCTGACATTAAGTCCAAAATAAAACACAAAAAACTCTCTCTGAGTTTACGTCTGTTTTTTTAAATAAATATTTAAAAAAACAATATCCAACATGCCTAGTAAAACTCACAACTGTCAGTTTAAAAATATTTTTAAAAATAAACTGAAGTGCAAAATAAAACAGTTTAACAGTTAACTCTCCCTGGTTCATTTCTGTTGTCTAAACAGGACCTGAAGCATATTTGCAGTGGAATTTGCCTTGAGCATCGGCTGCTGGTATCGGCAGCCTACACGAGTACTGATACCTTGAAAAAAGGCTGGTAACGATATAGATACCTGGTATTGGTACCCGCCCATCCCTACAATTGTTGACATATGTCATACTTGTGGTGATGGGTGCTATACTTGTGATGATGTAGGCTTCAGGTAAACTGGCAAAGTTAAGAAAAAATTACTTTGGAGGAGATGTTGAAATTAGCACTTCAAGACGTAAATGCTAGAATTTTTATCTTCATTCTTTTTTCTTGGTGTATTACATGACCTAAAGGTTTAACTGATTCGTCTGTTTCTGGTAGGTCTCAGTTTTACTGTGAACAATAAGTTACAAGGAGGCCACACTTTAGCTAGCAGTATGAGCCGGAAAATGAAACTTCCTTGTGATTTACTTGTTGTTAAAAGGTCTTGAGTTTGATGTAACCAAAATAAAATTATCAAGATTTGGAAAAAGGAAGAAAAGAAAAAAGTCTCAAATTGCTCTTAGCTTTTGGTATTACTGTTTAAACAGAGACTTCTCCAAATTCTCTGACTCTTGATATGGCTTTATGAAACTGTAGGAAGATGGTGGAACATCATTTTGTGATCTGAAGAACATTATTTAGTTATTAGTTATTATTTAGTTTGAACTACTTCATGTTTTTTGTGTTTTGTTTAACTTTTCTTTGACACCTGTTGTTGGCATCAAATTCAAAATAAGCGTATATTTAACAAGAATTCACACTTTTCAATCACAATATTTGATGTTTTCTTTGCTCTATTTCAGTTGAATGTCAGCTTAAATTCATTTACATGCCATTAAATTCTGCCTCACAGAATTGAAGAACCAGGATGTAAATACATTTTAGTTAAATATTTTGGGGCACCAATTATAAAGTTGCACACAGAACAAATTATAACAACATTCTGCCACATTTAGCTCTGAAAACACTAAATATTTATAGACTTTCACAAATATTTATAAACTTTGCGTATTATTTAGAAATCTTAGCTAAATATTTACAAAGAAAACTAAATGTTTTGAAACTTAGCTAAATATTTAGAATCAAAACAATTATTTGTAACGTTTATTTATGACATTTAACATTTATATGTAATATTTGACAAATACATTTCACAGATATTTCTCCAAATCTGCATTCAAAGTGATGTTTTAGAGCTGAATGTGGAGAAATGTTGCTGTTATTTGTAGTGTGTGCAACTTCAGAATCGGCGCCCCTTAAAATATCTGCAAATAGGAACTAGAATGTTGCTGATTAGTTTACACAAATTAGTTGGCAATCAGTCAGATTACTTTTCAGTGCTAGATAGTTGCCTTCTCTTAATTTGACTGCCGTACTGGCTAACACATGGCAAAGTAAGAAAGTTTTACAGTGATTAGTAACCGTTAATGTGATTACTGCATTTCCGCCGTAATCCCCTACACTACACTTTCCAAGAATGGGTTTTAAATTATCGTAATGGACTAGTAAGGTGCTTCTGCATTCACTAAGAACAAGCAGAAGACGTGTGAAAGGGAGAGGAAGGTATGCAGGCTACATGAGACTCATAGAGAAAGAAAGAGAGGAGGAAAGAAAGAGAGGAGGATGAAAATTATCTGGAAAAAGTGACAGACAGAGGGAGACATCAGAGCAAAGATGGAGCACAGAAAGAAATGAAGATACATGAACATGGGGGGTAAAGGAAGACAAAAAGAGTGGGGTAAAAGATAGAGAAGTTAAGGCGCTCTCCTGTGTTCAATGGGTGACACATGTCTCTGCACCCTTAGGTGTCAGACCAATAGATCTTTACCCCTGCAGCTCACCCAGCACCCAAGACAAGAGATGAGTGCTGTGATTTGGCCCAAATTCTGCTTCAGACTGAGAAGCCTCATCCCTTTAACTCACCACAAGAAAGACAGAATGAGAGTGTGTGTGGTTGTGTGTGTGTGTGGGTGGTTGTTTCATCCACCAGACAGAATGAGTTAAAGACTAATGCAGTGTTTCATTACTGCTGATAACAGATTGAGAAAACCATCTTTGCTTCACTAAAGTCACAAAAAATATTCTGCAGTAACAAAAGTTTGACTTTTTGTTCTGTCATGGTCTGTGTGTGTGTGTGTGTGTGTGTGTGTGTGTGTGTGTGTGTGTGTGTGTGTGTGTGTGTGTGTGTGTGTGTGTGTGTGTGTGTGTGTACCTATGATCTGGATGATCTGTGCCAGCAGGACTCCATCAGTGACGTCCTGGCTCAGGTCCTTGATGAGGCGCTGACAGCCAGACTTGGCCAGGTAGTGATTTGCCCAGTCTGTGTAGATCTGCAGAGACAGAACAAACATCCTGTTAGCATCCCTGTGTGCGGGTGTGAGTAACACATCGAGGGTTCAATGTTTGATACGAAACAACAAAGTGATCCAAGTATCCACCGTCAATCTCAATCAAGTCCTGAAACAGTGGCTCCAAAACAGAAAACAGTGACGGACAGAAAATAAAGAGCACTGCTGTGGGCTGAATGTTCGACACTGAGATGAGAAGACTGATAATTTATTATTTTCTAGAAGGCTGAACACTGTGCAGCTCCCTTTGGCATCTTTTTATCTGCTTTTTTCAGAAGCTTGTCATCCAACAAGGTCTTCATCGAACAATGTGGAAGTTGCTGAGGGATGTGTCTGAAACCCATTTGTGCCTTTATCGTCTTACATACAGTTCTTTTTGTTGTTGCTGTTGTTTGTTTTTTAATCAACATTGTTACTGATGATTTTTGCAACTTTATCCTCATTTGAAAAAACTAGTCCGGCATCACATAACCAAAACACCCAACAGTAGCCCTTACTGTCAAAACCAAACTGGTCTCATGAAGACACCAACAGTGTGAGTACATCCTCCTGAATGGTCTTACATCACTCAAGTGATGGTGAGAGTTTGAGTGTCCAATAAGTGATTGATATGGTGACATGGCAGCTGTTTGGTTTGGATTGGGATCGAGACACACTTTGTTGCCTCCAGTATGGGGGGGAATGTGTCTTGGACAAAAGTGCAATGCAAAGCTACAATTAAAACCTGTGTGTCTGTGTGATCATGACACAAAAAAACAAAGTAAGACCAACAATCACAGGCAGTCTCCATGATTGTGCTATAACAAGTTAAGACACAGTGAAAGAAACTAGGTTATATTTTAAAATCTAAGATTTTGAGAACCAATTCATAACTTTATGAGATAAAAAGTTGTTGTATGTGAGAAAAAAAATGTGTAACTTTATTATTTCAATTTTTTTCACTGTGGCCCCAGTTCTTTGTCTAAGGGGCCATTTAAGCGACAACAGTATTAGGTTGAAATGCAAAAGTACTGTTGTGTTCCGGCCGCACGTTTTCATAAAAACAGTGTTTTAGCTGAACTAAACACTTACTTTGTAGAATTTCTCTGAAACGTAAGCAGGCGTTTTCAGTTGAAACGCTGACATCACGTCCCACCCATAGACTGTATATAGAGTGGACAGCGTGGCCCCGCCATTTATCATTGTACGGTTTCATTGCTCAGATTCTGCGCAGTACAGACGATGAAGGATTCTGGGAGAATCTGAGTGGAGCTGGGTGACAAAAATATATATATTTTTTTCTTTTGAGAGTCTAATCACTTCCTGACTCTACCTCCCGACATATTTTACGATCCCCGAAAAAAATACACATGAACGGCAGCTGTCAATCATCATTAAACGTTACTTAAAGCTTGTTTTTAACCTCGTATAACGAATGAAAACTAAACTTCAAACTTCAAATCAGAAAAAAGAGGACCTGAATACAAGGTAGCCAAATGATACCTTCAAATCACCACAACAATCGGACGTGAGAAACATTTCTATGAGGAGTAATAATTTTTTAAAGTTTGACCACAGCCCATCTGGAATGGCTGTAAAGCAGTATTTTTAAACCTACACTGCAGCCAGTCACCAGGGGGAGCAGTTTTTGTGGAGACCTCACTTCGAGCCGAGCAAGAGGACGTCCATGTTTTTTACAGTCTATGGTCCTACCCTGAGCAAGCGCATTCAACAGCAGTTCCAATAGACTTTCTTTCAACAAAATGTGCATCTGTGGCTCCACTTCTTCTTTTAGCATTTGCCAATACACCAGATGATCGCCTAAACTGCACTTCAGTTAAGATCTCCCAAAGGCTGCTTCTGGATCATACAGTTATAGCACCAACTAGAGGCCTGGCATGCTTACTACAGCCTTTTCAGTTCCTCAGCATTTCTGTGTTTGAACGCAGATTTTTTCACTGTGTTTTCGGATGAAACGTCATGTTAACAGAGCCAACGTCATTCAAACTTAAATGGACTAGAAAAAACTGCACCTACACTGTGATATTACACAAAGCTCTTTATATTACATATTGAACCAAATGAACAGTAAAAAAAATGACAGTATGTTGAAGATAAAAACAAATGATACAGCAACACACAGCAAAAGCTTACACAGAAAGAACAAAGAGACAAACCAAAGTGAAATCAAGATAAGCTGAAAAGCCTAAATCCACTATGATTACGTTAAAACAAGGATAGAAAGAAGAGATGATTAAGCAGATTTTTTGGGGTAAAATAAGATGAAATATTTGTCACATACCTACACAACATTCAAAGACTAAAGAAGGATGATTGTGCCAAAGATGTCAGGAATGATCAGCTTGTTTGTTCAGCAGAGCTACAGGTGTTTTAAAGAAGAGAGCTCAAAGCATTTGCTTTTGTACCTGCTGGCTCAGTAAAGTCTCCCTGAAGGTAACACTTTGAATTTTCAGTAAAGAATATGAAAAAAGGTCCTTTGAACTCTTTGTGCCTCATTAACTGTGATTCTCTCAAAGATTGAAAAGATGGATAATGTTTGTTTCTAATCACCTTCAAAGCAGTTTTCACCACTTCTTCGATCTCATCAGTTCATTAACTCTTGAGTTTTAAAAGCTACTTCCACAGTCATCTGTAAACTAGCCCTGGCCTCTTCTGCATGCCGCTCATGTTATTAACACCCAGCTCTGCCTCCACAGCTCTACACTGAAGTGGTAAATGTCCTGCCAGGGAGCGCTGTCCAAACACTCACACTCCCTGCACATCTTCACTACACAAACACAAATATTTCATCAAGCTTTGGCACAAGAAACCTCACAGAGAGCTACGCGGTTTGTGATCCTTTTCCATGGGTGTCTAATAATCCAAGTAAGAGCAACCATCACAACATTTTTTACCCGTGCCGGACTTTTCATCTAAGCTTCTTTTTCGATTAACTTTTAAAAAAAAAGATCATTTCGCTACAAAGCATCATGCATCAGAGTGGGACAACTTTCATTTTGAGTCAAGTCTTAACTGAGACATTTAAAGTAACAGGGCTCATGTTTCTAAACCTAGCGGAGCAGCATGTTGGATAATCTTTTGTATTGTCACCTAAACCTCTTAACGGCTGCTTTGTCTTTCATTAGAGCCCATAAGCTGCTTGATAACGAAAGCTTTTGTCCGGCCACTGACAGACTGATCTCGACAGCTGTTGTGGTTTCACTGGGCTCTGAAAGGGACGTGAGACGTGAGTCACATTTGGCCTTTGGAGCTCAGCCGTAGTTGCAGACATTTGCTGGTTTTAAGCATCCTGAAAGTTTTATTTACTGCACATTTCACACCAACTTTGTGTCAGTCGCTAACATTTCCAAAATTTCCTCCCCAGCTTTTCTCACTGAGGCCAATGCAGCACCTGAGACACTTCAACACAACTGCAGAAGAGATCCTGTTACCTCAACTGTGCCGAGGGTGTGTTTGATTTAAATTTCCACAGACAGCCATGAAGGAACATCTTGCCTCCTGCTAAGCCTGAATTGAGATTTCAGGACCAGGAAAAAAACTCACCAGCCCACATGAAGACTGTAAATGCTGCACTGTTGCATTAAACTTTCCCTGTTATCCCAGGGTTTAAGAAAAAAAAACAGAAATACAGGCTTGAGCAGCTCCTGGACACAATGGCTGGGGAAAATACTTTCAGACATGGAAAGTGTTCCCTGAGTGTGGTGTATGACCTTTTAAATATGGTTGCTGCAGTGGTTGCTGATGCTACTCTGCCTTCTGGTATTCCCTCTGTTGTTGGGTTAGCATGGCTAGCTTGTCTATATTATTGGAGATAGATCTAACGTTCCCAAAGCTCTCGCATGAGAACCAGCACATCATCCTCACCTCCTTCCCCTCACTTTGTGGGGAAACATCCGGCTTTGCACCAGTTAGCATTGACATGCTACAGGCTGCTAACAGATGATTTCACATGTAAACAATGCAGCCATGGTTACATGTAGGCTCTCCAGACAAACACAGGAGCAAAAATAGTAAAAATATCACTGAAGACAAAACCAGTTTGATGTCCATGACCAACAAATGAGCCATACAAAGTAATTATCCACTCCAAATTCAAAGATGACGAAAAGAGATGAAAAAATTACAAGAAATGGACAACAACACAGGGTGGCGCCAAGCAACATATCATAAAGAATCAGAATTATCAAATCTTGATTTTCCTCACACATGCAGTGCGCTAAATTAGAAGCAACCCTTCTTTCCCGCTCTTTTTCCCCTGATGCCAGACTTGTGTTTCCTGAAAAGAGCCGCCTCTCATAATTTTGTATCTGTTGTGGTTTTCATCAGAGCTCCTCCATGATGAGGGCTTGTAAAGCACTAACTTTAAAAAAAAGGAGACTCAACACACAGGCAAACACAAAGCTGCTAAAACAGTGCTTGAAAAGAGGCGTGTGCACGAACATATGGCTCTTACACATTCACAGAAAAAAATGCACACCGCAAATCCAAACCACATCCCATCAGGGGGCAAGTAAACAAACAGGAGTGCAGGAAGATGGAGAACGAACGGAGAACTACTGCAGCTATATCACGCTGAAGGAATGTCCATCAAAGTTTGAACTCAAGCTGCTGGACCATCAAGTTCGTCAGAGACTCTGGGAGCTACCTCACATCATCATATATCTGTTCCTTTCTCTCTCTACACACACACACTCACACACCCTTAAAAGAGAGCAGGGGCAGAGGATTAACACTTCAGCAGAGAGAGCGGAGATTTAGCGTCAGAGTGAAGACTCCCCTGTCAGCAATAGTGAGGCCTCCATCCAAATTTAGCTCAAATGCCTCAAAAGAAAAAGAAAATCTAAATTAATTTCCATCCACTACTGTTTTGTGACTGAAAAGAGTGGAGTGCATTGAGATGAATGGCTTTAAGTGCTGCTTTTCAACTCAAGTGAGATCAAAGGAGAGGAAAGGCCATGACAGAAACACCAGTCAAGTATCAAATTTAATGGAACTGATGGAAAAGTGAGTTTGTGCATTAGATTATTACCAAGGAGATTATGTTTTTGGGAGAGTTTGTCTGTTAACAGCATAACTCAAAAAGTAACAAATTAATCTTGATGAAATTTCCAGGAAATGTTTGGAGATGATCTGGATCACCGTCTGGATCCAGGACATTTTTAAAGGATTCTTTATCATTGTGAGATAGGGATTTTTTTCACCATATTTGTATATAACTTCATGAGAAATGGTCGGATTTGTTTACAAAACAATACAAGACAAGGTCACCATGATTTCTTACAGATGTAACAGTACGATCCAGATCCTGGCAATATTCTGGATACTAAGATCTGGAAAATGAAATATGTACTGGGTCATCATAATTTTCAACACTGCTGAAAGTATAACATTAAAGTCGGACTAAAGTGTTTCGTGAGTGGTTTCCTAGTTTTTTATAATTATTTTGAGGGTTATCTTTGTTTTGGTGTTTAAAAACTCAAGATTTGTAATTGCACAAAAAGGCACATGCAACAAAAGTTAATAAAGAAACAAAAAGGTCTTTGAATCACGGCATCAGTGCCAGGAGCTGCTTCAAATAAGGAGAGAAGAAGAAGTCTGTTCTACCCAGAGGAAGAAGTGATACCCGGCGGATGAATTCAATTTGGGTGAATTTGTTTCTAAAATAGCTTTCTGCCTCTGCATCTGCTGCAGCTCCTGGGGGAATATGATTCAATAAACACATCTTCAGGGCCCGGCGCAACCCGTGAAGGTCAAAGTGTATTTGCTTCTGATTTGGAAAGTTTGTTTTATGCTGCTTGGAGCAGTGAAACAGCAGCATTTACCACGGCAAGACAATTCAGCTCCACACGCTGACTGACGACAAAAAGTAAACTAAGGAGAGGGTAAAGTTCTGCTCTGTGCAAACAGCTCTCTGTCTGCAAACAGTGGTTCTTAAACCTCTATGAATGCGTCTGGATCAAACAAGGCGATGTAGGGATAGTTAATGATCAAAGTGAGCTCTGGCTCAGATTCAAATAAGTCTAATCTCATTTAAAAAGTATCAAACACCAGAACTGCTCCTTGTTTCTGCTGTTAAACAGGAGCCTCAGGATGTAATGAATGAGCCGAGTGAGCTGCAGTGAGGGGGGTTGCAAAGTAGACTGGACATCTGAGAGATCTGGGCAGGATGCCCCATCAAAGCAAGGTACACCAGTGGCTTACAAATGTGCTTATATGACAGTCTCAGTAACAGCTACAAACACAGCACAACTGATAACAGAATCTTTGCTAAACAGAGGATTTCTGCTTCCTTGCACAACAGCAGGTGAATATGCAAGTCACCTGAAAAGTTGTTCAACACGTCATTCTGAAAAGCCACAGTAGCTTGAAGGTGCTCATCCTGTAGACTTAGAGTAACACTGAGTCATTTTTGGGGTTTATTTTGGGACCAACACGCACACTTTGGGACAGCATCTGCTCCAAAATTTAGCTTGAAATAAAAACAAGTTAACCTGTGCAGCAGAAACACATAAAGAGGGACTTTATAAAGTTTCAAGTAAGAATGTTTTCTTAATAGTTAAAATTTGTGATATCTGCATAAAAACTGGACCTCGTCACAAAACTCTTGCAAGGAACATCAAAGGGAAAGAAAGTTTGAAGCTTTTCTACAAAATAAGTGGGAAGCAGATTTGCTCATGGAACTTCTAAACCAAGGTCATTTTTACCCCCCTCTCAACAGCAGACCTCAAAAGAGGTCAGAAACATCTGACAACGCATTACAGAAAAAGAGAAGCAGGATTTCTGTTCCTACTCAACTTTAAGTTAAGTCACAGAGGTAGGGATGTCTCAGACCCACAAGTTGCCCTCTCCAAGGTTCAGGTCTGAGCTGGAACCTTAGTCTCTGTATCTCTATCTGAGCTTTCTGATTGCACGCAAACATCAAAGTAACATTCTGAAAGGAGCCTGCCTCCTGTCTCTGCATGAGCACCAACTCGCTGATCCACTCACTTCACGACTCTCCTGGTTGGCGCTCGGAGTACAGCCTGGCAGCCTCCTGCACTCGTTAGCCTCTCCTCCCAGAATCCCAATCGCTGTGAGGAGCAGAGGCACTGCTACAGTAGAGCCAAAACATCAGCAATAACGCCACCTTTAGTGGTGCTGACTGAGACCACTGACATCATAGGGATACACATGCTGGATAAGACAACAAGAGCACACACACACACACAAACATTCACAAACACTTAGATCTAGAACAAATCCCCAGCTACTAATACAAAAGCAAACAAACACTGATTCCCCCTCCTCTTGCCCACCCTCTTTCCTCTGCCTCTCTTTCGGCAGCAGCATCAATCAGCAGAAGTCCCGTCTCTGTGGTGATGTTATCCTCCCTGATGTCTCATGAAGTATCTTTCTCCTCTTTCTCTCCTCTCTTTTTCTCCACCTGCTCCGCAGATCTCTCCACTCAGCACCAGGGATCCCGAAAACGGCACCAACAAAACAGCCAGCTCTCACCCCAGAGCGGATAAACTGCCTTCAACAGTCCTGATCACAATGCAGTGACTACAGCTACGCAGGTATAATTGGCAGAGGCTGCAGTGAAGCTGTTCCTCCTCCGGGGGGAGCCGGGTAAAAGGAGAAAGAAGATGTAGGAGTGAGAGGCGATGGGGCAGAGTGGAAGTCAAAGTGCTGTTTATTCATCCACTGTTATTGAATGGATGTTAATATATGAGCTCTTTAATCAGGGCATCAGTCCAACACTGTCGAGTAAATTAAACACTTAATTGTATGCGAGGGCTCTGAGCTTATATACAATCACTTGGTGGACGTTTAGCTGTGTAATGCTGTTTGAAATAGACTAACAGGCAGAGACATCTCCTCTGTGACTAAGCTGGCTCCAAACCTCAACTTGGCACCAGCGCTGCTCCCGCATGGCTCCTAAATGTAATTAAACACAACATAAAGCTGCATTAACTAAACTAGCGATGAGCCGATGGAGTGGCTGTGATGAAGCTCCCTCCATGATTCTCTGACTCGTCTCTGTCTCCGGGTCACGTCAGACTAGGAGTGATGGAGGGATGGGTACAGGATCAGACAGCAGCATCCCTGTCAGGCAAGTTAATGGAGCATGGTGGATAAAGGAAAAACACACAGAAATTCAAACTCACAGACTGACTGTGCTGTTCTTTGAGCAGGTGACTTGTGGTAACCAAAGAATGAAAAAAACACCTCATATACTGTTGATTTTTCCTTTGGTTAGAGAATTGTTACCCTGTCTTGCCTGTTAACACTGGAAAATTTTAGGACCTTAGCATAAGACCTCCTTGAGTGTTATGAGTCTTGCTGCTCACCTTGTTAAGATTCCAGTTAACTAACCATGATCTACTATACATATGCAAAGTTTCCCACTTTGAAAACCAACCTTCCTAACTTAGATCCCTGCCATGTCATCAACCGTAGAGCACTATTTTCTGGTTACTGACATCATCAGAAGCTGGTGTGTTTCCCTGCTCCTGTCCCTGTTTTTTTCAGCAGACACACATGGGTGATTTTCACCCGACGTTTGTGATCAAAATAATTTTATCATCAATTATAGCGGATAAAATCAAAACTTTTCTTACAGTTTTTACTGAAAAAGGCTCACATTTCTAAATAAAGAAAAAGTCCAAGTTTGGTTACATTTTCATTTATTTGTTTGTACATTTATTTATTTATTTATTTATATTTTTTTCATGTTTTTTTCATTGATGACTCCTTGATTTTTCACAAATTTTATAGCCTTACATTTGGGTCCACTTATTATTTATTTTATTTTATTTTATTTTATTTTATTTATTAATTTATTTATTTATTTTCCATTGAGACATTTATGGAATGGCAAAAAAAAGAATACTTCACTTTTCCATGTAATGTTGTACTTTATTATATTTTGATTTAGAGTAGTATTATTTTTGGATATTTTTTCCCATGTGAAATATTCCACCAATAATGATAGTGTTACTGTTTACCACAATAGTGTTGTAGGTTCAAGCACAAATTGGGAAAGAGACCAAATCTAGGTTTGAACCCAGGTCACCTGCTCAAGGGTTAGACTCATGGCATGTGTGACCTAACTTCTAGGCCAGACCAGGTCCCTGCTGAATACTACAAATGGCTGTGTAACTTGCTTTTAGGTCCCCATTCAGCAATTGAGAACCAAGGCTTTAGGGTGCACTTCAGCAACTTGCCCCCGAGTGACTGGACTTTGTCAAACTTCTGTCTCCAAAAGTTGTATCAGACCAAATTCAAAACCTAAGCCTTCACTTGGGCAGCAATGGCTTGGCCCAATCCAACACAACAGAAAATAGATAACACAGAAAAGAGAGAAAAAAAAACACTTTAGATGATTTAGCTGATTTAAAGAAATAGCACAACCTTCTCCTCCCAGCTAAAGTTAAGCTGAAGTGCTATGGACGCTGTACTGTTTAATTGACAGAACTTTTGAAACTAAAAGTAGTGTAGTGGCATGTAAACTGGCATTGGCGAAACATTTCTGTAGACAACAGCAGTAATTAGGTCATTCAGACTGCTGGGACTCTTCCATTAGTAAAGCTGGACAGCTGTGCATCCAGCAGCTTTTTTAAGACAAGCAAAATTCGAAATCAATTTTCCTTTGGTCTGTTAAAAAGATGAGTATCACTATCCCAGAGATATCAAACTCTGAACATCTGCTGCTTTCAGAGCATCCAATGAAAAAAGAGATCCATTTTAAAGATAACTAGAAGACTTCTAGCTAATTCCTTTGGGAACAGGCACAACTGTCAGTGTCCAGCTACATCAACAAAACACCTGGAAGCCATTTCCACAATTTAAACCCTCCTGGTGTTTCTTGGAATACGTCTGACCCATCTCTATTCCCTCTGAAACAGTCATTATCTTGTCCAGGGAGCTGAATGGAGAGGCCCTCCTTCAAACCAACCTAATCCAGGGGTAATAGCAGTGGGCAGCTTTCCAGCATGGCTTCGCTCCAATCTAGCAAACACCCAAGTGGAGAGTTTACACAGACAATAAACAAATCATAAACTCAAAGTTTCCCTGTGGTCTGGCGCTTGTGAGGGGGAATCAAAATAATAACCCTTTTTACATGACAGTGTTTCCCACAAATGGAGTTCAGTCCAAAGGATGAGCAGGGAGCACCTTTGTTGCTCTGCCAACAGCCAATCAGTCAGAGGATTCTGGGGTAAGGGAGATCTGTCCAGTTGTATTTACCAGAGAGATGAAGCAGCTCAACACACAGTGATGAAACACAAATGAAATGCAGCAGCAGATGTAAAACAAAAGACTTAATTATAACAATCGATTTCTGCATTTCAGACTAAAAAAGGAACTTTAGAAAACACGTCATCATTCCAGCTCTTTCCAGAAAAATGCTCCTTTGACTCTCTGAGCCAGAATCTTACTCAACATTTCCTGAAAGCCAGCTGAGTGTGCATCAATGTTTGTGATCTTCCAAGGAAAACTGATTAAGCATGTATGATGCGCTCAAGGTTGAGCAGCGTATTCAGCCAGCTGCATACATTTAAATCATTAATACATCAATGAGCGGCTCCAACCAAGACGTTACTATTAAAAGATGACCTACTCCTGCTGTGCTTAAGGTGATCTGATTTACTGCTTTTATACATTAGATGAAAAGGTAAACCAAGGTCATTTACATCTTACAGGCAAAGATCATGAGGCATTTTGTACCTATCTAACACTTTATCACACACTAAAAAGATCAGCTGTAGTTGCACAGCAGTAAGGCTGGAAGGCAAGAGTCAGGTAATAGCCTGTCTTTGGTGGTAACGGATCAAACAAAGCCAAAAGTCACCCAGAAGACCAAAGTTTACTGTTCAAGACAACTCTCAACAAAAGTTGTTGGTTGTGTTGATTTCAACTTTAGCAAACAGACATTTCACTCTGAGGGTCCGTTCACTCGACAATGGTTTTAGGGTGCAACGCAGAACGCAAAAGTATTTTTGCGTTTCGGCCTCACGTTTACACAGAAACAATGTTTTAGTCGAACTAAAACACATACTTTGAAAACGGCCTCCAAAGTGGAAATTTTCTGAAACGTTGCTGACACCATTGCCATGTAAACAGTAAGTCTACGACGTCGACGTCACGCTCCGCTTTGTGCAAGCACATATAACAATACAACAGTACTGTTGTTATGATTATCGCGGACCACCCTGTTGTGCTTCTGCTGCTCAATCTGCTGACTGTCTTTCAACAAAATGTGCATCTGTTGCTCCACTTCTGCACTAAGTATTCACCAATACACCATTTAATAAGCTCAACTCTACTACAGTGGAAATCTACCAAAAGCCACTTCTGGACAAGACAGTAATAGTGCCACCTACAGGCCTGGCATGCCTACTACAGCGTTTAAGTGTTTCTGTATAAACATAGGTTTTTTTCACTGCGTTTTAGCGTTTTCAGACAAAACATCATATAAACGGGGCCTATATCAAGCATGTGACCATGTCCGTGGGTAAAAAAAAGAGAGCAAGGGTTCTTTAAAACATATGATAGAAAGTGTACCTTGAAACATAATGTCACAGATACTTAGAAAGCGATGGTTTGGGGCAGCTTGAAATGAAACTTAAAGATTGTCTAACTTTAAGGGCTAACTTAAAACAGATGAAATAGTGAACCTCAAAATACACTCTGTGAAATGCAGTTTGAAACCATAGGGTGAAGGGTTGCATAGGATGAGGCCCACAGATGCACTGGAAGAGACTTGAGGTCACTTAAAAAAGATATTTAAAGTGACTAAAATTTCACAATAAATGGGTACCTTAAATTAGACCCTGAACACTACAGTAAGACAGTTAAGGGTACTTTTTACTCATAGGATACCCTAAAAAAGAATTGACAATAACAAAACATTGACAAGAGTGGCTCCTGCCTACCTGGTGTCCCTCATCCGGGTCTACACTCTTTCTCGCCCACTACACTCTGCTTGTGAAAGATGCTTGGTGCTCCCAGCCCAGAGCAGCTCTGAATCTCAAGCCAGACTCTTCTCCTCTGTTTCGCTCAAATGGTGGAATCAGTTACCTAACTGTACACAATCCACAGAGTCCCTTTCTACTTTTGAGAGATGTCTGAAGACTCATCTTTTCAGGTAACACTTAAGCAGTTAAGCTGATCCTTCTCCTCTTCGTCCTTTGTGCAGATGATCTGGGTTCAAATCCAGCCAGCGGCCTATTACCCTGACTATCGCCTCGTGCCCTGCTCTACCAACTGTACTATCCTCCCTTATTAAAGGTGCTGTGGTGTGGTACCCCAAATGTAAGATGCACCCTGGTATCATGACAGGTTGTAAAAGGAGGGAAGTGGTTAGGGTACCATAACACAGACACTTAAATTTACCTGACTAAAGATGCTTTTGCACACCCTGAGACAGAGGTTTCTTTTTGCATTAGTGTTTGGCACACATACAGTAAGTGTGCATCATACAAAAGCTGTTAAAGAATAGTTGCAGGAGCTGCAGCCAAAACAATTTTGACTATTTCTTAAAGCTATGCTGATAAACTCAAAGAAGCCCAGTCTAACTTCCAGGCTGGCACAGGCCAAATAAATCCACTCAAAACAGCAGATAACAGGAGACACGCACATGCTGAAAACTGAAGCATTCAGTCATCATTTTCTTATGCCTGGATCTGCCAAGCCACTTTATCATTTCAGGGGAAATCATAGGCAGAAAATGACATAATTGCATGGCTGGAAGAAGTTTGGACACACAGCCCATGTTGGATGCACTCGCACATGTCAGTCAGAGCTGATCGCTTGTAGCCCAGCAGGAACTGGAGGCCAAAGAGAAGAGAAAGAGAAGATGGTAAGGGGAAAAATCTGGGGAGAAATGACAAGTTGAAGACACACAAACATGCAGAATTTAGAGATACAAAGCAGCAAGCAGACAAGAATTAAAGACAGACTGATGTTTGTGTTGACCAATTTGACAAACTGCCTGTGGTAAGGAGAGCATAGCAGGCAATGATTTGCCAAAGCAGCAACATTTTAAGATAGCACAGAGGGGAACTATTACATCTAGTAGCTTTCCATTCTTTTATGCCAGGAAAAAAATGCTAAAATATCTGTTATCATTCAGTTTTATAAGCCAGCCTGGCACATGGAAGAAACATCTAAATCATGGCTACCCACTAACTGTTAAAAACAAAGAAAAATGTAACCCAGTGACTGTATAAATGCATCAATTTCCAACCAGACTCGATCCCCATAATAAAAAATGTATGAAGTAGGAATTGCTGCGTGAGAGATTCTCTGAACTTCACCCACAGTAAACCAAAGACCACTTCATTTCAGCGACTGTTTCATGTTTATGTGATGTAAAACCATCAGAGGAAGTAGGAGTCATTTTGTACATCCTCCAAACACACATCCTAAAACACAAACACCCTTCCTCTCTCAGCCAGCAGCCTTGACCTTAAAACCAGAAGACAGAGGGACTGCTAGATTTACAACAGCTCTACATCCATTGAGTTTGCACAGCAATAAAACACAGAGGTGAAGAGGTGAAAACTAAAACAAAGTAGTAAAATACTAAAATAAGACACAGGAGGGAACATAGGAAGGGTTTTCATAGACTCTCAGTCTTAAAACATTGAAAAGAAACCGATGGGACTTGGAGTGGAACTTTGTAAGAATACGCTTTAAAATATAAGCGTGTCCCGTTGGGTTCACACTCAGCTCGTACTCTCTTTTTCTAAGAACTCCCCTCCAGAATCTGCTTCCTTCCCTCCCCTCTCTGTACATCTATAAAGTAGACTCTGGAAATTTCAAGTTTGGGGAAATTCAAGTTAATATTTCAAGCTCCCAATTCTTTGCAGCTTGCACAGCTCCAAGAAAATTGTGTGTCTATTTGTTCCCACATGCAACTCCCAAGTGTCAGAACAGGAATCTGGGTTTAGTCTAAACTTTCGCCTTCTGTGTGATCATACCTTCAGTCTCTATAAACTACTCTATGAAAAAGTCTGTTAATAACAAAGGGTGGGTTTGGACCAATATGGTGTTAATGTGTCTAATAACTGAAGAAACTTCAATAGAGTTTATGATTAACTTTGTTACATTTCCTGGAATTAACCTATGGCTAAGCCACGCCCCTTCTACTGACTGACTCACAGTAGGCGACATTTCCCTGGGGGCCGTTGATGATTTTTGGAGACAGAAAGATCACATACCATCTAGAAGTCACTAAAAGGGTCTAAACTTTGCATAGCATTAAAAGATCATTTTATTGTTGAGAAAGTGGATAAAAAGCTTCAGTTGAGCCAAAATTCACATGTCCCAGTGCAGACATGATAAACTGCTCCATCTTAAACAAGAGGATCGACGTTGGTCATGAGAAATATATAACGTCTTTTGCGCCATCTTTATCAAGAGTGTCGCTACGTGAGTTTGGTGCTACAGTATTTAAACTGAATCATTCAGTGAATCATTTGTTATTATTCATTGTTATATTTAATTAATCATTTTAATTATTATTGTTATATTTCAGCGTGCGGCTCTTTGATCCATTCATAAAAATATATATATAGTTGAGAGTAGTGGTGTGCTGATCAATCTAAAATACTGATATACTGATGCCAACGTTGGGATCAGTGTTGATCAATATTTGGGTGCACACATTGATACTTAAGTTTCAGTTTCTCTTCTCTAGTACAAATTTAAACACACTAACAAACACAATAAACCCCGCTTTAAAATTGGAAATGTATTGATTTTCATTTTATGTCATTTCGTTTTTATGTGACTGGAAGTGTGTTTGTAAGTCCCCGTACATGATGTGGCTCTCTGTAGTACCACGGAAACTTTTGTGGCTCTTGGTCTCTGACTGGTTGGCCACCCTTGAACTAGAGCTCTTTGGGCAACGGTTAACAATGATGCACAATCACCAAAGAGCAAAAACTAGATCAAAATGGGCCAATGAACTCCCCACAAACAAAGAAAAATAATGAACAACGCAGCTGGGAGCTAACTTAAGCTAATGTTAGATAAAATCCCAGACCGTCAGTCAGACTGCAGTAGTGGTTCTAGAGTTAAAGATAACTTTGAAATAAAGGCATAAAAAGACATAAATTAATGCATAAATAATACCTGAAGAGATCGTAGGGCTGGGGTGATATGCATTTTCTCGCACGAAAAAAGTCAGTAACATTTTTCTAATCTAGTTCATCAACAAAGATCGAATTAAAGAATTTGAACCTGAAAAAAATGCTTTGGCAAAGACTCCTGATTTTCATATTGTCAAACCAAAAATCTTGATATTTCATATGTTTATTTTTTTCTTCCACCTCTAAGACAGAGACAAAAAAAATGATTTTTGGCTGTATTAACAGTATTAGTATATTTTTCCACCTCATATTTGGAGGCAAAGTTTGCACTTCCCAATCTCATGCTTTGAGAAAATAAATAATAACTCTGGATACAGGTAAGCTCTGACTGTCTGAGACAGAGGAGAGAAAACTCACATGTAGCTCAAACAGTGAAGAGCCAGCAGATTTCTCTGTGACATCCAGGCTCTCAGGGGAGCCCCTGGGAGCCCTGCACTAATTAGCTGCTTAGCCACTCTTGCACGAGTTGAGCTCCTCCAACAGAGTAAGATCACTGTTTAATACAGACACTGCATCGCCTCACTGCTGTGGTTTACAGGCCTAATTGATGGTCTGTATTGAAAACAAACCTTTCCTGCTCAGAAGCAGCAGATCACAGCCTTTACAAGCATACTGAGGGTACCGCCTGACACCCGTCTATTCTGGGGGCAGCAGGGCTGTGGATCATTCCCTCAGACATGTGCTGGCTCCACCCATCCCAAAAAAACACAAACAAATCAGGGGAGGCCAACCATGTCATTAGCTATCCCTGCTGTAGCCAGAAGCCAAGAATATATGCTCACAGCTACACACAACACATCCTTATTGTTCCCCCTGAGGGTTTGAATTATTCTCCAAAGTGATTCTAACAAAACCCAAACCAGGGGGAGATGATCTGTGTTGGTGTGACTCACTGCTAGCCTGTAGGGATTAGTCACACTTCCTCGCAGCATCTGACAGGCTTACCGTTCATTAACTCAAGATGACTCAGCAGAGTTGTGTTAGATGTGGTTGGTTGAGATTACCGATCCAAATTGGGCCTGATTTGGAAGCACTTTTATTCACAGCAACTGTTGCGACTGCAAGCAGTGACCGCCTCTCGGGCAAGTAATGGAGATAAAATGAAATCTAAACAACGTGGTAAACACAGAAATAATAAGACAAGGGAATTGTAATCAATGCTGTGCAGATGGGAGGTCAGGAGGTTGGAGTTTTGCAGATAAATACACACATTTACAGCCTTAAGCTTATGGTAAACAGTGATTTAAACCCACAAAGCTATCAGCGCTTCACAAGCTGCTAATATCATGATCAGGTATCGGCCCCACTGGACATATCTGCTCTTTGTTTTTGGTGTAAAAAGCCCATTCATATGCAGCACACAACACATGTCTGTTTGCTTTCAATCGAGACTGCCATCTGCTTGTTTGAGAAACAAATTAATGTAGATCGCTAGATTAATGGGTTTTTGATTGGGTGCCGGCCAGACTGCCAGGAGCCCGGGCCGCTTTTTATTAACAAGCCTCTCAGCGGACGAGGACAGGACGACGACACTACGCCCAGCCACTTAGCAAGGCGGTCAGACGGCTAAATGGATGACTGTTTTGTACACAATTGACTCTTTGAATACCAGCTAAGTCCCCTGCTCTTGTAATTTGACATGATGATGCTTGAGGAGGAGGAGGGGGGTCATTAGAGAGAGGAGGATGTTTTTGTGAAGAAAAATCTCTCTTTCTTCTTGATTGACTTTTTAGATTTTGCATCCTTGCTTGATTATTAACCCACACAAAAGACTTGATTTTAGTCAGACACCACCCGAGTGTTCACACTGAACATACTGAGACAGAGCTTTGACTAACAGGTATGACAGTCACTGTGATAACTCCCACATGAGGAAGTTCAAGTCAGATACAACTTTGTTCATTAGTAAAAAGTATAACAGACACAAAACTACAGTTTAAAATGGACAAGCTTTGTGAAAGTCAGAGTTTTAGTTTGTGAGAGAAGTCACATCGGTTTGGTGTTATGTCTTCACTTATTCTCATACTCTTTATTAATGTGTTTAAGGCCACATTAACACACTTACAAATATTTCTAAAAAACAAAAACAAAACAAAAAAAACCATTTTGTTCATATGAGAGTCAGTCCTGAATACTTTTTCCCTTTAACAACTTAGAAAAACAAATGAAAACAATGGTTTAATCATGCAAACCCAATAGTAGGAAGAATGTTTTATCAGTATGTCATATTAAACATTGAAATTTGCAGGGGTGAAAGAAAAATCAATGTATCATAGTATCAAGATTTTTTTGTGTAACAACTTTAAACATGTTTTTTTTTTTTGTTATTTTTGTTTTATTTTATTTTATTATATTGTATTGTATTGTATTTTTTATTGAAGTTTTTTTTTTATTATTATTACTCTATGTTAAAAAGCTGGGTTGGAAAAAAAGTAGAGATGTCAAATCCCCTGAATAAATCTTAAAAACTGACTCACATGTGATGTGCATTTTTTTGGGAAAAATATAGCTTCTAATAAGGTCTGCAGACATTATCATCATTCAACTTTTTCAAGTGGTATGGTGTTAAAAAAGAAAACTAAAAATACGAAAAACTGGAACTGTTGGAACTTTTACTGAAGAATTGCAATTCAAATCAAATTGGCACCCCAAAAATTGTAAAAGAATCAAATTGGAAGAGAGCTTCATATCATTCCAGCCCTCAAAGTTAAATGCATTTCCCACAACTTTTGTTTTCTTCTGTTCACACAGAGACAACAAAACCAGAGGTCTAAAATCCTCCACCCAAGAAGACCTCAGTTTTAAGTGCCTAAAACTAAACTGAAACTAGACTTTCATGTTTTTGTATAAGTTTTGCCTTTCTTCAACCAGCACATGGCTTCCCAATTTACACCTTTTGGGCAGTAAGATGCTGTAACGTGACAGTAAAACTTGTTTTATCCTGGATGAGCAGGAGAAATTAAAAACTAGAAAGTACTAGGTCATTTAATCATCTAAAACTCAAAACTCAATTTGCAAACCCTCTAGTTTCATTTTTCAAGGACAAAAGCGGGGAACGTGAGCGAAGATGTGTTTTCTTTTGATAAGAGTGCCCTTTGATCTCCTAAAATTTCAGTGTAATTTTAAAAGATACAGAATTTCAAGTGAGAGGTGTCCTAAAGTCATTTGGAAGGTGAGCTGAAAAACTTTTTGAAATCCACTCCAGATCTAAGAGAAAACTGAGACCAGTCTTAAAGGGATTTGCTCGCCTCAAAGCAACAGACAGGGTGAAACAACCACCACTACTTGTTGATCCTCAGTGAGGAAAAGGATTTCCACACACTGACCAGCAGAGGGCTCCACTGCACCAACCCTCAGCTTCTTCACCAGGCTGCAGAAACAACAGAATGTGTCTTCTGTGGAGCTGAAAGAAAGTTTGGGGTCTGTGTGAATGAATTTAATGAGTCATTCAAGGATCATCTGTGATTCTCGGCTTGAGAGTGAAAGCCAGAACTGGCTGACCACTTCAAGTGCAGGGTGGCTTTGGCTCTTTGGTTCGTAATGAGGCATGTTTCCCTGTGTTCTCTGGAAGCTGTAACATCTAAAGCAGATAGAGCCTCCTTTTGACCAGATATTTGACTAACAGATTAATAAGTAGAGACAGCCATAACGCACAAAATGCCCCTCAGTGGACGCTCAGAGATAAAACTTTTTAGGCAGACTGCAAAAGTTTTTATATAGTGAAATCCATGCACTTTACATTTTGTGGATGATGGTTTGTCTTAAAGTTTTACAAGCATACATAAGACAAGAACTTTAAATATCTGGAGCATTTATCATCCAAACAGGCTTTGGAGAAGTGGGACTTTGACCACTCAAGAGACCATCTCAGCCCTAAAACTGATCCATACTTTCTAAATAAGTCCCTCACAAGCATCCAAAGTTTATTAAAGTGAAACACCAAGTCCCTGGACACTTCTTAGACTCGAGTCCTTCACTGTGTCATCAAACCATGTGATTTCCTCGAGTGTTTTTTTTTTTTTTTTTTTTTTTTTTTTTTTTAGCAGTTGCTGCATAAAGCAGGAAAAGGTCAGACATGTTTACCAAAACAAAACATGTGGCATTCAAAGCAAGTCACAACTGTGTAACATACATGGGGCAGTTAAATTGTGCTTAATACAATTTCTCGGGAAAACTAGTTTTATATTGGAAAAAGTACAAATAATGCACTAAGATGGACTTTTAGGAATAAAGTTTTAAGCTTCCTGTTCACACTTTTCTTAAAGGGCAAAGTCCTTAAGTGAGAGTCTGAGGCTTTCTGCACACAATGAACCTCACTGATCTCTTATTGATGGACTGATCTGCAGGTAGAGGTGAACAAAGAGGAGGCGTGTGAATGTGTTGCTAAGAATCATGAGGAGATTAATGAATGAATGAATTGTAATGGCTGTCTAATAGTACGCAGCACAGAGGAGCACAAAACAAAATGTTTAAAGCTAAAGTACACAAGATTTCCTAGAGGATGCAACAATCCTTTAATCATTTGTAGCAGTGACATTCTAGCTCAGTTTAGTTTTAGGATGAAACAAGAGTCCAACAACCAACCAAAAGCATTCTGAAGTCAGTTCAGCTTCTGCAACTTCTTCCTCAATAAAAAGAAACTAAAGTGAAGCATTGTCAAAAAAAAGACTCCCACAGAAACCCTCTCATGAACTGAGCTGCCATCAGCAAGTAAACAAACCCTCACTCTGCCAGAACATTGGTTTCCAGTTCAGTGCTGGCTCCAGTAGAGGGACCTGCACACCAGTGTGATTAGATCATGGATTGACTCACTCCTGTGATAAGACCATTGATGGTGTAAACAGTGAATCAGGCTCAAAAACAGATTCGTCATGAGTCATAAATCTGGTGTCACTGACTTTGACAGAGACGGAATTAGCTGTGATTTACACATCCGTGCTCTGGGTTAGTGATGTGTCACCAAAAAGACTCAAGTCAAGAAGAATCTGAGCTGAGTCCAAATCAAGTTCCTACTTAATGAACCAAGTTTAACTCTGTTAAGAAGGAGAAAGATTGTATGAGCCTGGACTGACTGTGTAAAAGTTAAGTTGTTAAGTATGGATGTGGGACACTTCTTGTCTCTGCTGCATTGCAATCAAAATACCTCAAACCTCCCCACAATCAACAAAATGAGTCACTTTGGTTGTGTCTGAGGTTGCCTCTATCTCTAACTTTTAATTTGATCTTTTTTCCAACAGACAATGAGACAACACTTCTTCCAGGAACTCATCATCATTCACTTTAAATCACCTTGAAACTGGGTGACTGCAGTTCACCCCAGACTCACCTCCAGACTGGGAGTTCCAGTAACAGCCCGGCTTATGCAACAGAACCATCAAAGAGTTACACCAGCTCAGAGTGAAAACATGGGTCAAACAACACTGCGGTTAGCTCGGCCGCTTTGACCAATCAGCCTTGACATTTACAGTGAACGCAGAGTGGATGTGCTACACATCTGGAGCCCTGAGGCCGTGACTCGGGCCTGATTCACAGGTGAGCGGCTGCTGAGTCACAGCATCAGAGTGTGTGTTTTCACTCTCTGGATGTGTTTTCCTCCTTTTACTATGAGTCGCTCATTCTTGCCGTAAGAGTCACTGAAGCTCTTGGTTTTCTGTTTCTCATCTCCTGTCTTTTCTGTCTGTTGATTGATTGTTTCGTTGTATTTGTTGATTGTTTTTTGTGTTTTGATGACAAAGGGATATGAACTGAGGATATCAATCATGCACTACTTCTGTTCCTGCCACTTCGACTTCTGTTGCTGCTGCTGCTACAAGAGCAGCAAATATTTATTCAAGGGATTCATCTAACTTTCATTGAGTCAATTCATCTTTCAGAGTATAAACTGTCAGAAAATATAGTAATTATTGTCTCATTATATAACATAACTTTTTCCTCTTGTTTTCTTTCTCTTCTTTTTTTTTTTTTAATGACAGTCTTGTAACACACAGCTGTAAAATCAGAGGTCAGAGTTCACGCTGTCAGGATTTCCTCCTTTTTGAAAGATGTGACCCAAAAAAAGAGAAAGAGGCCGGTCCTGACAGATGCATGGAGAATGAAACACACTTTTACCATCCCTGTTTCCAGCTGATGACTTCTTACATAAACACACACACACATGCATGCAAACACACACGGCCTTAGCTTTCCAGTCAGCATACCCAGCTACAAAAACAAAGCCCGGAGACAGGAAAGAGTGTGTGTGTGTTAGTGACAGAAATGTGTGTTTAAGGGGAGATAACTAGGCAATAGGTGACCAAAGACTTTAAAAGTGAACATGAAAGTGTCACACACTTGTATACTGATAAAAGTAAGATTGTGTTGTTATTGTTAGTATCAAGGTTTCTCTTTGTTTTGTGTTCTTTCTTGCTTTAAGCTTTTTTACACCTGGAGTCACAATCCTATAATCAAATTCATGAAATATTGAAGACAAAGATACAAATCCTTGCTCTAAAATCCAGCAGAACTGAACAAAAACAAAGTTAGAGTCTAACTCCAGACAAACACCTGCTGTCAGACAGACCACTGTGTTGTGCCAGGAGCAGGACCAAATGAAGGGAAACGAAGGGAAACAGAGGAAAGTGTGTGTTTTCACGAGTGAACCTGCAGCACTTCCAGCCAGGGCAAAAAGAAAACATGAACATCTATTTTTGACCTGAGTCAGGTCTGAAAAATGACCCGGACTTTCCAGCTCTCTGCTGCGTTGCTCCTGGAGGCCATTGTTTGGAACAGACAGGGGAGAAAAGAAAAAGAAAGACAGCAAGGATAAAAAAAGAAGAAAGAAGGAAGTAAGAGGAATTAAAAGTTTTAGGGCCAAGGGTAAAGAGAGCTGGGCCTGTTGCTCACATGCAGCTTCCAAGAGGAGCTCAGCGTCTGAGGTGCAGCTTTGCACCGTGGAAGAAAACACCACCTCACTTGTCAAACATCAGTGATCAAATCCTTTTTCCTTTTCTGCCCCTGCAGCCGCCTTTTTTGGAGAGTGATATTTGAGACGCTGAGGCAAAAAGGAGGCTGGAGGATATCTTTAAAAAACGTGTTCAGGCTGATTTTTAATGAGTGCCTTCAAAGCTCTTTAAAAGCTCTTTTCAAACTAAAAAAGAATCAAGTATCCCTCCCCTCTGCTGCCGCCCTGTTTAAAATTTGGGCCTATTAGCCTCCCTAATTACTACAGATCTTCCAAAAGAGCAGGGAGACGGGTGAAACCCAAGGGGTGAGGGACTGTGTGATCCAGTTACAGGGAGCCAGTGGCTGACAACATTATTTATGACCCATTCCTAATGGATTTAGAGTGACAGCAGTTTCAGTCCACCAGCAGGGTCAAAGGCAGAGACAACAGAACTCTAATGCCCGTGACAACGACAGACAGCTTTGTAACTGACCCCTCTCATGTTAGGGGTGGGTGACGATAGCTGAAGACAGGAAAAGAAGGGAAAAAGAGGGGACGAGGGTCAGGAGGGAACTTTTCTCTTCCCTCTCTTGGGAGTGAGAGTGATGGAGAGAGATGTGTCTGGGATGAGACAGCGAGCGTTTTTCCAGTCTATTTGCCCTGAGTCTAGACCCAGAGTCAACGGGACAGGCCCAATAAAAAGGCTTGGATAGTGCAAAGCAGGGCCTGGGTGAGACAAGGTCCAAAAATACTGATGAAAGGCTGCACTGTGGGGCAGCTGAGGACACTAAACTCCAGTGATAGACATCACGGTAACTTATTTGGACTGCATCTATCTTCCAAAGACACTCTGCTTTGAGCGCTGAATCAGATTCTTTCAACCACACTTACAGTAAACCTGAAGAGATTGACTGTAATGTTGAATTAAAGCAAAAAGAGCAAATGTTAGCCAGCATACAGTCAACTTTCTCTACCTTTTTTTCTTAGTTTCCATTAAAAAGGGCAGTTAGAAACCTTACGAAGCACAGGAAAAATAAGATAAGACGGATACAAATCTATAAGATAAGTAACTGAATTTGGATGCTGAGGATCAAAAAACAACATGGTACAGGCAAGAACAACATGTTTTGACAGCTCTGTCACTTTCTTCATCTCCTCTTTTTGGAGGTTGAAGAGCAAAATGAGGCATTAAAACCATCAGGGTTAGGGGTTTTGAGCATAGACTGTAAAAAAAAAATTGACGTCATCTTGCTCTGCTTGAAGTAAAGTCGCCACAAAATCTGCTCCCCCTGGTGGCTGGCTGCAGTATAGGTTAAAAAAATCAGTCTCTCCAGTCATTCCAGATGGGCTGTGGTCAAACTTTAAAAAAATAACACACCTGGTAGAAATGTTTCTCATGTCTGATTGTTGTGGTGATTTGAAGAAATCATTTGGCTGCCTTGTATTCAGGTCCCTTTTTCTGAAAAGTTTAGTTTTCATTAATTATAAGAGGTCAAAAATGAGGTTTTACATCATGTTTAATAATGATTGACAGCTGACATTCTTGTGTATTTTTTTCAGGGATTGTAAAATATGTCGGGAAGTAGAGTCAAGAAGAGATTAGATTCCTAAAAGAAAAAAAAAAAAAAAAAAGTCACCCGGCTCCACTCAGATTCTCCCAGAATCCTTCACAGTCTCATACAGTCTGTGGTTCTGAGTCACATCCAGGACATGCTTAAAGTGTATTTGGTGATATCAATACAAAGTGACACTGCAAAGATGAAATGCTCTGTTTGGTTTCTAAACATTTCTACACCCTCTTCAGTTTAAAAAATGTACTTTCAGTGATGAATCTTGTACAGGGATTGGGGATTGTCATTGAGATTCTGAGGGGCAAACAATGCAACCGAGAGAAGAATTACAAACGAGGTTAAATCGTCTGTGTCAACACAGCGGTATCTGACATTGATTTTTCTCTTTCTTATGTTCATCAGAAACATAAAGCCCAAAAACTACCAAAAGCTACAGCAAAGCAACCTGACTCTTTCAGAATGCACAGCAGCACAGCGTCAGCAGAGGGGTTGTTGGGTTGTTGTGGATCAACTGTTTAGTTTGCAGAGAGAGTAAGCTATAAAAAAAGGCTGTCAGTGTGTGAGAGAGTCCATGTTCTGGAAGAGTTCATATTGCATGGTCATTTATTTTGCTGTACAATGAAGCAAACAGTAAATCTATAAAAGCCTCCTCTGTACACATATATACAAACTTACTGTGTTCACCCTGAAAGCAAGTTTTGAGAGCATTTCAACATCATAAGCAGGATAAAGTGAGATACATGATAGTAAATACAAAACTCTATTCTACAAAAGGTTACACCTCGAGAAGTGTTCAGAAAGTCGACTTCCCGACTGATTCTTACTCTGCATAGCTTGTTCAGCCATTAGAAAAGCACTCTGTCCAGAATATCTGCATCTTCAGAGAGCCTTTTTAAAAATCAACTTTCAGAAACAGTATACTTTTCAGACGTGGGTGGTATTCAGAGGTGAGAGATGAAGATTTCAAAGAACAGCAACAGAAATGCTTGAAAGCCTTTGCTCCTATAAAACATTAATGTTGTACATTTGTGATTCATTTATGCAAAGTTAGAAAACCTCGCCAAACCAGAGCGGACTTCATTTTACTCTGATAAAAACTTTTGGAATGTAATCTGTGAAGCTTCCTCATGTCCTTGTACTTGTTGTGGAGTTATCTTGCTTTATTTGGCCCCGAACAGACTCAAACACAAACTACTATCAAGGGTGCTTGGAAGCATCAGCTTTACACAGACACAGAAATGAATAAAACAATCCAAATAAACCCAACAATCTACACTTTACAATAACCCACTCAGGCAAATCAAGCGACAAGAGAGAGCGAACGTTAAAGAGGGATGGAGAGATGAGAAGAGGAGGTATAGAGATAAGAAGAGGAGACAATGAATCCTTTATCTTTACTCATCTCCCTGGACTAAGCAGAGGAGGGCTGCTGATAGCCAGGGTGAAGGATCTAGTTAAGTGGTGCGTACCTGCGCTGAATAACAAGCAGGTGATCAGTCCTATCAATAGAGACATCCAATGAGTTCCTGTTCTGCTGTAATAACCTGCAGTTCAGGAGATAAAGTGTGTGACTCAGGAAGGATTCAGGAGTAAAAACAGTCATTATATGCAGCCCATCATTGAGTTCAGTTAAATACATCTGACTGCTGGTGCAGGGTGGCTGTGTCCAGCTTCAAAGCTGGTTGGGTGACTTTTACTCCTGTAGTCGTTTAAAGAAAGACAAGGCAGAAATCATTTTATCAAAGTTAATTATGAGCATGCAATAAGTTATATCTGGCAAAAGGCACTGTTTTGGGAAGTTTCTGCCCTTTCAAATTTCAAAGCCTGAGGAGGGGAGAGCACACCTCCCTGCTCTTTCATGTGCATACATGAAATACCAAGGGTGCATCTCAAAGCTCCAAAGTTCCATCCTTCCTTCTTCCACTCGAGTCGTTTACTTGCGTCTTAGTCCCTCCCACTAATGATGCATCAGCTGATCACCTCTGGATCATCTGTCAGTCAGCTCTAACAGCTGTTTGTGTGTCAGCACATGTGCGCTGTGATTACTCTAATGAAGCATAAACAGTAACAGATATTTGTCTGTTCCTTTAACCAGTTTAACAAACATGTCACCGTGAAGAAAACCTCAATCCCATTAAACTCTGCTGTGTTTGTGAAGTTTCATGTGGAGAAGTCTGAGTTGCTGCAGCGTCCAATCAGAGAGTGATATTCCATATGGGGGCGTGTCTGTCAGTGAAAAGACTTCCACAAAGCCAGCTCTTGTGTTTCCTCGATCATAACTCCTCCGATCAGTCTCCTCCATCCTCTCTCCTCTGAGTGCAATTATCACTTTGGGACAGTCTTCAAAATGGCGACTAAGAAAGTACTTCTCGTGCCACAAAGGAGAGGGAAGGGAGGAGACATTAAATTATCACTTTGAGATGCACCTCGTGACAGGGAGAGCAGCAGCAAAGACCTCCAGGGTTACAGCACAGGGTAGTCACCAGGGACAAAACATATGACACTGCTAAAACCAGTTACAGCATAAAAGGTGGAACAGTACTGAAGGTGTGTTTAAAAACAGGAAGAAAAGGCAGGCTGAAGCAGACTGAATAGCAAGTTGTTAGTTGGATGCAAAGATGTAATGAGATGAGTTGACTTTGCATCCAACTGACTGGACTCAGCTTCACTCACATGTTCAGTTTATGAGCTCAGGTCTCATCTGCAAAGACTCCTAGATTTATTGTTGGCTATAAAGCTTTTTGTAACAATTAGGATCAGGGAAGTAGGCAAAGTGTTGTCCTACAAAGGCAGCAGGTATTGCTGATATTCTTTAAAAGGCCTCCTCACCAGCCATGCTTTGATTGACAGGTGATTTCTGGGATATGCACTGCAGACAACTAAAAACCACACCGCACCCAGGACGGGGAGACAGAAAAGATGTGTTTGAGGATAACCAACTTCAAAGGAAGACAAAGGAATGCAACCTTAAGTGTCTGTCAAAGGATTGCAGCTCTTTAAAGGCACACAGGTAAAACCGAGCAGAATGAAGTACAAATATATCTCAAATATACTGTAACTTTATATCCATGCTGCAGCAAAATGCTGCGAAAGCCTCTTTGATCTTGTCCCATTTCAAGAGCCTCTCCCTGTCTCTTCCTCTCTGCTCTCAACATCCACGGCTGGCTGCTAAAATTCTCCCCTTATCTCAACCTTCTCATACTTCTACCTCCACTTTTCTTAACAATGCCCTTCTCATTTTCACCTTCCTGCTTGTTTTCTGCGCTATTTTCCTCTCATTATCACTGCACCTTCCTCTGTACTCCTTTCATTTTTGTCATCCTCTTCATCATCCCCTTGTAAAGTGATCACACAGCCATGCGTGAACTCTTTTGGGACAGAGCGGGAGGAAGAGAAGTCTAGTCTCGCCTATGAGACAGAGGGGGATGATGAGAGAATCAGGTGCTTCGTCTGGATGACATAACGAGACTGAATAAGCAAGGGTCACAGCCGGGCCCTGGCCTCTCTCCACAGCTCTCAGTGTCGCTTCTATTTTCCTTCTTGTCACTATTTTTTAGACTCTTTCTTCCCTGTTTTATAACTACTGTACTTTCTTCTCTTTCCATTCTCTCTTTGCCTTCATCTCTGTCTTTGCTCTTCACTCAGACATGAATAAATGTAGAAATAATTCTGATCAGAAGCTTCAGTTTCAGTACCTCAGACAATCTGAACCCAACAATAACTCAACAGGGGAGATCCCGGGGTGTGTTTCTGATTTACCTCACCAATATAAAGCAGCCGCCCCACAGGCCAGGCAAGCTGAGGCTTCTGGGAACAGTTAGCAATTCCTTTAATTCACGGATGGATTCTCAATCGAGACCCTGGGCTCTCCTCGCTGCAGCTGTTGAATTGACGTTTAAATATACAGTAGAAGTTATGCTATTTCTTGGAGGCTATAACCCAAAACGCTTTTCCGTATGGAAGGTGGGGATTCAAGGAATATCACCCCCACCCTTCACCCCCCAAGCCCCGTAAATCAGCAAGTGGTTTTGATTTCTCAAAATGAAAACCAACTTGCGCATAAATCCCTGGCTTTGCTCAGTTAGTTTTAAGGAGCGGGATGGAAAATTAGAGATGATGAGAGCTCATGATAACAGAGGGAATACAGTTGATTCTGATCACATCATCAGATCACTTAATGTGAGGCTATATAATAGAGTCACTCTCAATTTATATGCATGAAATATCTTTAAACCTCTGCAAGAACTGCTGTCTATCCCTCTCTATCCACCTCTGTCTTTCTGCAGGTTCCCACTTTCTCAGCCACAGAGGTTTTTATGGCTTTTCACCAATGAGTTTGGTTCTCCTCAAGGTTTCTGCAGGTTATAAAGAAGTTTTGCTTTGGTCACAGTGGATTACTGTTGATATTAGTGCTGCAGGCTTTGCATTGTGTAAAGTAGAGAACATTAAGTTACTTCCACCTAGGAGGTTGTGTTCAACAAACAGATCCTGATGAAATTTTCAGGAAATATTCAAAATGGGATAAGAAAGAAGTGATTGAAATCTGGAGGTGATGTGGATCACCGTCTGGATCCAGGATATTTTTTAAAGGATTCTTTCTCATTGTGAGATAGGGCTGTTTTCACCATATGTGTATATAACTCTACCATAAATGGTCAGATTGCTTTGCAAAACTGCACAAGACAAGGTCACTATAATCTCTGACAGATGTAAAAGTACGATCCAGATCCTGGCAATATTCTGGATACTAAGATCTGGAATATGAAATATGTACTGGGTCATCATAATTTTCAACACTGTCAAGTAACAAATTATTGTACCAACCTGCAACTAACACCAAACCGTAGCAGACGGTCTGCTGAAAGGGAGTATAACATTAAAGTAGGACTAAAGCGTTTCGTGAAAATCACACTATGCTTGGTGGGGGTCTGTGCTCTAAGTGCTTTTCTATTTTGTATAGGTGAATTTTTTTCGCTTGGCTATTTTTCAGATCAGAGCCATCACTTCGCCTCCTGTTCTGTCACTGTGTACCCTAAATGGCCTGATATTTAAAGAAAAAAGTGGAAAAAACACACACACTCATTATTCCTCAATAAGTCACACATTGCAGACAAGGGCTATCAATAAACATCCTGCCCTTAAACTGCAGAATGAAAGTGGCTAATTTTCAGGCTTCTTAAACCACTTCAGAAATTATTCTGTTTCACAAAATGGAAACAGTAGTTTGGTCACAAAGCCTGCTGTTGTGTATGAAACCCAGTCTAGTCTGGAGTCTTCATTAACAGACAGACACAGACACCCTCTACAGATTTTGTGTGGATTCAGAGATTCATATGAACATTTTTGGACAAAATTATTGGAAAAGGCCATTAAGTTGAAAACGAATACCAGTCAGGAAAATTCCCTACTGACCTTACCTGACTCTCTACCCTGTGGTTTGGTAACTTTAAATTGAATAACAAAGAGCATCTTCCAGATCCTTTCTTAGCTTATATTCGAGACTACTTGCAAAAATAAATAAATTTAAATAACAATGATTAAAATAAATAAATAAATGACAAGTTAATGGGAAGCCTACAGTATTTACAAAAAAAAATTCCTTTCAAAAGTACCATATGTCCTGCAGACACCTTGTAGTTTCTTGCTTCTGCTGCGTCACCTCCCTGCCTTCAGCCACTGCAGCGTGTGAACAGCAGCACAATGTGTCTGTGCCTGAGCGAATGTGGGTGGAAATGGGATGATGTGTGTAAGCGTATGTGTGTAAGACCAAGTCCCTGCAGTGTCTGGCGTCTCAGCAGTTAATCCTAACAGCCATGGTGTGTGTGCCAGTCACTTGCAATTTAGAGTGAGTGGCTTCATGTGCTATAGCAGCAGGCTTTGTAACAGACTGGATTATGTAAATGCAAACTTTTCAAGGCTAAATCAACGACCTGCAAACCAATGATTTGGGGCCACAATGGATCAAAACATGTGGATTGGGGAGATGCATCTGTTTTAGATTTTTTCTTAATATCTCCGCTCATTTGTCCACTCCAAACTAAATATCTGGATTTTGAAGAGCCTACTTTCTTTTACGAGCCCATTTCTGTCCTTGTCCTTCTGTTCCTCGCTGTGCCTTTTCCATGCCATCCATCATCCGTTGAGGTCAGCACAACCTTTCAACTGAAATATTTTTGGCATCATAAAGAAAAAAAATCATCAGGGCAAATACTGGACTGGCTTTGATGGGTATAAGAAACGAAGGAAAATCTGCTTTTGCAAAACCGTGATGATTTTTTCTTAAAGAAAGTGGGCAACCCCCTAATTATCGCTAAAACCCAAAGTTTTCCACATGGCTTTGAGGCCACGTGACGTCAAGTCGTGTCTCTCTTTAAAATGAGACTAAATCCTCAAAAAAACAGTGAGTCATTTTCACCAATAAAATCTGCTATTTGAGGGAAGGCTTTGTAAACGATACGCTCCGCTCAGATGCAGGGTTTTGAATATGTGGGCCCCTGAAACCTTAGACCCCGGGCCACTTGGTTTTTGTGGTGCGTGTCAGTAATTCATCCCCCCAACAGTGAGAAAGTGATATTTTTCAGCCACGGGGGAATTGCTTCCATCACCACAAACCTCATCTTACAACCCTAATATCAGTGGTGGAAGAAGTGCTCAGACTCAAGAAGAATACTGATCCACTGGAGAAGAAGTGCTCCATTACAATGATACATCTCTGGTGTTCTCTGTTAGTTTCTGCATTTTTATGAAAAAGAAACAACAAATTAAAGTTCAAATTACTTTGAAATGCTTTCAAAAATGCATGGTCCCAACTGAACAAAGAACAGTGGAAGTTTCAGGTAGCAGAAAGTCAGGCTGACAAATAATTCCAAAAGCAAGAAAAGCACTCAGAGAGCTTAGACCTCTGCCAAGCATATTGTGATTGTCACCAATGCTTTAGTCTTACTTTAATGTTATACTCCCTTTCAGCAGACTGTCTGCTACAAATTGGTGTGAGTTGCCGGTTTGGACGATAATTTGTTACCTGACAGTGTTGAAAATTATGATGACCCAGTACATATCTCATATTCAGAATATTGCCAGGATCTGGATCGTACTTTTACATCTGTCAGAATTTATTGTGATTTTGTCTTGTATTGTTTTGCTAGGCAACCCGACCATTTATCGTGTAGTTATATTCACATATGGTGAAAACAGCCCTATCTCACAATGATAAAGAATCCTTTCAAAAGATCCTGGATCCAGACGGTGATCCAGATCACCTCCAAAAGTCATTCTTTTCTTTCTTATCCCATTTTGAACCTTTCCTGAAAATTTCATCAGGATCTGTTTGTAACTTTTTGAGTTTTGTTGTTCACAAACAGACAAACTCTCCCAGAAACACAACATCCTTGGCAGAGGTAATAATTCTGCACTGTTACACCACATTAAGCAACTCCTCTTCAAAAGCTGCTTCCAAACCAGTTTGTGAAGATAAACAGCAACAACAGCCAGCTTGTGCATGAGCAATCTCACACACTGTACACTTGTTAGCTGTAATTTCCAAACAGCTCCCTGCCCCTTTGTAGATTTCCAGCCGGGTCACTGGTTCTGATGGAGGGGAATTGGAGGCACGTGGCCCTATTTGGTGCCTGGTACCCTGCTGGAAGTCACATCTGGCTCGATCGGTTCTAACCTTGGATGCACTGCTTTTTTCTCTCTTGTTTCACTGAGAAACAATACTTCTGGAATGACTGCAGCTGCAGATTTTGATATTTTTCAAAAGCTTTTATCTAAAGCCAACATCAGTACTTCTACCACTTCTGTTTGCTCCACAGCATTATGAAAGCCAAGTCTATTTCCATTCCGTTGTTTACACCCATCTGTTTAAATGAGCATAAACTAACAGAACAGCAGTGTTGAGTGAATTAAAGTGTAACTAAGAACATCGCAGCAAGACAAGCTCATGATTTTCATTCAGAGCAAATCATTAGTTATGGTTCACATTCCTCTGGGAAATGAGACGTCCGGGATTGTGTCACCTTCAGGTCCTACAGTTTCTAGCTGATGGTGGGAGTGGATGCCAAAGATTTCAGCCTGGTAAGGTAAACACCAACTGACCCTTGGTAAACAAAGGCCACAGTCTTCCTAAAACTGTAAATGTGAATTAACTAAAATCAGCTAACAGGTTGTAAAAGAAATGTGAAGTTCAAGTACTTTGCTTTGCACTGATGTGAGAGCACCATTCTAGTATTTCAGAGCTTTAAACTCAGTCATCCAAGAAAGAAAGACTACACAGTAATATCTGGAGCAAGACAGCTCTCTTTGTCAAAATGTGAGAGACTGACATTTCAGAATACCTTGTCTTCTCATAAAGAGCTGACAGTGTTTTTTATCTATCTTTTTTTCTGAAAGCATCTCATCCAAAACTACATTTTCAACCTACAGCATCAATCATCTTTACTGCTCAGTTCCTCAGCTCCTGGAATCAGCTGTCAGTTTTCAACAGATACAGTTTCTCATCCATCCATCCATCCATCCATCGCGACACAGTCCAGCTCTCTGTCAGAAGTTTATAACAGTTTTTCTTTTCGGCTCTCTTGATCAGTGCCTGTGTGCAGGCCTGAGAGTTGACCTTCAACCTCGGCTATTTGTCAAATAAACACGTAGTGAAATGGGGCTGGAAACATACCTCACCTTACCCTGAGCTCTGGAGGAATGTGGCGCCCAGCATGGTGGGAGGGTTGTGCAACAGTGAGGAACATCAAAAGCTGATATGGTCGATTAGTCTGGTAAAGCCTGGAGAGTGCAGGCTTTTGAATTGAAGCTCATGTGCTAACTGACAAACAGTAAATGCCCCTGTATTAGTTTAAACTAACAGAAAAGTACAGCTGAAGCTGACTGGTCATCATCAGTCACACATGATGAGAAGGAAAGAGCAAGGGTACATACAGAAAGATTTTTTTCCCCCTGCAAAACTAGTGTCACTTTTCCTCAAATCTAGAGTTCTGAATTCTTTTATGCCTGTTTGTTTCTCCTAATTGAAAGTCAGTTTACCTGCAGTGGCATAAAAGGACTGTAAAATATATGCTAGGAGCAAAAGAGTCAGCTCAGTGAGACCTCAAACTACTGCCAATCAGAAGAGGCTTCATTACTAATGTTGCTCTATCCCTATTCATAAGAAGACGAGAAAAAGACAAGAAGTATCTTATGAAGATGCATTTTAGAGAAACGTCAGCTGGACTACACACTACTGCCCCTACAATTTAAAGGGAAAGTTCCTATTTTTTCTTTTAGTGGGGTTATATGTGGCACTCTTGAGGCCCATTTATGCTCCCTCTGTGTACGGAAATGTATCCGTCCATTTCAAATGATGTTACCGCCACTGCTGTCAAACTTCCATACGTCCTTAATGTTGGCACTGCAATAAACCGATACATCCACCAGGGGGGGTCAGCCCAGAAGTTTATGACAATGAAACTCAAAAACAAGCATGGCGACTATGGCAGAGCTATTGATAATGTACAGCTTGCATAAAAAGACAGAAATGGAGGCAGTGTTGTAGGCGGTGGTTGGTGGAGCAGTTAAACACACCGCGAAAGTTTCACCATTGCAGTGTTGCCGACTCCTCAGCATCAGAAGTAGCTATAGGCCCGCCTAAAAGTAGCTAGAAGTCGCCAGATTTTTTTTTCTGCCCAAAAGGCACAGTGCTTTTTTTTTTAACTTTTTCTTCCCATGATCTTGGAGCCTCCGACCACCAAAAAAGGCACTAGATTTGTTGCTAGTCGCTTTTCTCTAATTTTCTTGCGGGAAGGGGGGGTCCAGAAAGTCGTGAAAATTAGCGACAAAATCTCTAAGTTGGCAACACTGCACCATTGCTATTTCTTCTTCGTGTCTCACTTAGGGCTGGACAATTAATCGGATTTTAATCGTGATTTCAATTTTTCCATCTGACGATCATAAAAACAACATAATCGAAGAAAAACAATTAATATGCCACACGGTGTAGATGTATGCAAGTTCATGTGCTTCATAGCTCTTCTGTGTTCCATGTGCAGCCACAGCGAGTGTGTGTGACTTATGTGTATCAATAATACTGTATGTGCCACTTGCTGGTTCTTTAAAGTTGTGTTTAACTCAGTACTGAAGTTTTTGAATAATTGTGTATCTTGATGTGAGTTCAATATCGCTTAAAATAATCGGGATTCTTATTTTTACCATAATCGCCCAGCCCTAGTCTCACTAAAGCTTAGTATCGGATAGTAACAGCAACACTGCCCCCATGGTTTCCAGTGGTACTGCTCCGGTTGGTTTGTATCCATAAGCTTCATGGAAGTGAGCAGAAATATGGACGGAATGAAAGCAGAGCACTCCGTATGTAATGCTGAGCATAAACAGGCCTTCACTGTGTTTCCCATCAGAGATACCAGTCAGCTCAATGTTTGTGAAACTATCCAGAGTATCAGCATCAGGGCTATGCTAAACAACACAGGGGGCGGACACATTTGCTTCAGAAACATACTGGTAAACCCATTTCTAAGGTTAAGTCTCGAGGACAAGGGTACTTGCACTGTCACTGATGCTTTGCACATACGTTCTTGAGAATAGCCGAGTATGGGGTATGAATGAACTTGACTGCCTTGGTTGATAGTCTAGCTTCCATGTCTTTACCAGCTTCCCTCCTGAAAGTGTCATCTTTTCACTTTGTCATGTAGCTTAAACCACCAGCTGAAGGACGACTGCTGCCTCTTTGAGACAAGCAGAACCTCATGTCTGTATACGCCTGACAGGAAGCTGCAAACATGGCCCTGTGATGCAATTAGCATGCCATAAAAGATGAATGGTGAGTCTGCGTAATTGTCAACAGGAATTATGCGCCTCGAACAAGCTGGAGAAATTTCATCTTTGCAGAGGGAACGCTGTCAAACAAATTATGATTTAACAATACTTATCCTGATTTCTTTCCCCTTTCTTGCATAATGAACAAAGCAGAGGCAAGGTTAAGCACGTTTGTTACACATCATTAGCCGCTGTATCATGTTACATCGACACTAATGCTCTGAGACTAATCTCCTTTCCTCCAATGTCACCGATAAGCTCTCTCCATCTCTTATCTCTTATCTCGACTGTGAAACAGAATCAAACATTTGTCTGCTATCCGCTCATTAGGATATCAAAGTCTTATTAAAGGTTGTTTATCTCTTCCATTGCAGACCCTGCTAATTGAATTCAGAGGGAGATAGCAATCTAGGAAGTGTGTCAGTGGATTAGTAGGGTCTGTCACCACAGTAACCCTGAAGGAGAAAGAGGGGGTGGGGGCTTTGTTGCTCTTACTCTGCAGTGTGTCCTCTTAATAGCACTTCCTTCCTTCGATGAGTGATTTCATCATCACCATCAATCTGTGTCATGCAGGAAATTAGACCAGATGTAAATGACAATTGTCGCAAATTCAGATACCCTCATCTGAAGAAGAGACTCAAACTTTTTATCTCCTACTTTAACTCTATTTTGTTTCCTCTCCTGATTCGTCATTCTCATCCCTCTCCCCTCTTGTTTACACGTCTTCGATTGTTTTCCTTCCTATTATTTGCTCTTCCATTCTGGATCGGATGATGTGAAAGCAAAGCATCCTCCTCTCCCTGGTGGTTGCTGGCAGCCTCGGCTTGCCAGAGACCTTGAAATGTGGGGAGAGTAACTTTGACACAAAGTCGTGTGGCCTGTGGAGATCGGGACCTTGAGAAATTGGGCTGTTGCGGTGAGACACAACATGACCGCTCGCGGGTGTAGCTGATCCTGAGGCGGGGCAGCGGCCTTGTCTTGCATATTGGCTTTCACTGCCCACAACACCAAAGTATGGTCAGAGTGACTGTCAATACAAAATACCCCATTAAGGAAAGAATGCAAGAATGAAACCATGTCCTCAGTCCTATTTGGAGAAAGACTTTTGATTCTTCGGCTTTTGGTTTGTGACTTCCCGTTGGTGCTCATGCTGCTGAGGCTTTACACAACTCAGCACATGAAAAGCCATTGTTGTGTTGTGGCAAAGTTGTACCATATTGTGAAAGAGATGCGCACATATTTCATTTGGTTTGGTTGGATGTGGTGTTCGTTATAAACTGAGCCACACATCCCAAAAAAGACTGCAAACCATTAAGACTCTCATCTTCGCCAGCTCTCCCTCTTCCCAACATTTCCTTTCTCATGAACTCTGACAGTGTCAACTCCTTCTTCTCCCGGGGGCATCCTCCTTTCTCTGCCTCTTCCTCTTTCCTCTTGTTAGAAATGGACTGAGAAGAGTTGCAACACAGGAACTCCTGCTGGCTGAAACAATCCTTTCTGGATTTCATCTCAGTGAGAGTTTGGTGAAAGTGCATCTTGGAAATAAGCTTAACAGCTCCCACCGGGGGGTCTAGGAGGATAAGGAGGATAAGTAAAAGACTTATTGTGGTAGTTAGGCTACGATGAGATTCTAATGCAACAAGGTGAAAGCATGTTCTATAGAAACCCAAATTAGAGCTTGTTCTCTTTGTTCAAACAAAGGAGCAGATCTTTGCGTTGCGTATTATCCAGATAAGTATGCAGAGAGGGTCTGCGGTGATTCATCTTTTAATGCTTTCAGCATCAGCTGCTGTGTTGAGCCACCAGCTGCCTTAGCTGTGATAAGTAGGCAACAATAAGCCCGGTTTGCTCAGCAGTGAACTGAACTGGATACAGCATGTGAAATACATGAAAGGCAACAGTCAAGAGGTGATTTGAAACGAGGCGGGCGGAGCTGGAGGGTTTCCAAACAGGTGCTGCAGCATGGCTACCCCACAGGAGGCTGTAGGCAAGCAGATAGTGTGTAACTCTGTGTGTGTGTGGATGTTTAGCAGTTATTCTATTATCTTATCCTCTTGGGGCTGGTCTTGATCTTCCTGCCTAAGGGAAGGAGAAGGGAGAGAGTTTGGGAGATAAATGTTGTCCAGTCAAGATGACCACGTGTGTGTCTGTGTGTACTAGTGTGTGTTAACAAAGCAGACTCTTGAGTTTCAAGAAAGTTATAAGGGCATGAGAGCCAGGAGGGTCCTTCCACTTCAGTACATTCAACCTTTTAATAAAATTCTGAGACAAGTTTGAATTCACACATCTTTTTTGGAGGTGAGTAGGAATGTGTGGTTAGGTTGGTAAAGTGAAAAGAATACAAAGTAAAGTGGTAAGTTTTATTTGCTTTGTCTACAGTGTTATCAAGATTGACTTTAAGATTTAAAGTTCTCAGCAGAGCTAGGGGCATTGTCAGGCCTCTGTTGAGAGCAGTGATACCTTGCTGTCCTCTGTATAAATTTATTTGCGGTGGACAACCTGACTGATACCATCCTGAGGGAAAGTGCCTCAAACATGGCGATGCTACAACTACAGCTGGAAGTGGATTTTTTGACGTTTTTTTTTTTGTGTAACTATTGATATGAAAGTGAGGGCTCTGTCACCATTAAGATATTTGTCCTAAGCTGTACTGATAGAGATCCGTGGTCTACTGCAGGGATGGTGCTGTTGGTTGGCATCCTAAGCCCCATTTCCACCAAGCAGTCCGGTTTAGATTAGTACGGTTTGGTACAGGTTGGCTCAGTTAATCCTGGTCACGGCCAACTGTGCTCCCTCATGGTAAGCGGTGTGTAAGCTGGATGCCAATAGCCGCATCAGTTAAATAATAGCCTGACGCCATAGCAGTGTACCCCGCTATTAATTTTAATGGAGACAAAAAACGTGATACAGTAAACAAAGAAAAAAAATGGGAGACATCCAGCAATTCGTTTTCTTTGTGATTGGCATGTGGCTCTTTGTTTCGAAGCGCTATCAGGCTTTGTTTCAGAGAAGACTGTGTGTCACCAGGAGAAATACGATGACGAATGACGATTCTTTCGACCAAGGTCCCAGAAAGTGGAAACGCTGTAAAATGCATGCCGTGCCTAGACGAACCGAACTTGGTGGAAATGGGGCTCAGCTGACAACAGCTGTCCTCTGCATCTGAGCTAATGCAATTCTGAATTGAAATTTAAAGGGTTTGTATCTCTGTTTTAAATTCTGGATGATTCCTCAATTTGGGTGCAGAAGGACTGAGCTGCTTTTTCCTTTGGAAACCTGTTTTTGTTTGGTTGGGAAGTGAATTTTAGAGATTGTCTTTTTCTTTCTGTTTCTTCAGTTCAATTTAGAAGAGCCTTTCAAAAGCAGATAGCATGTTCAGTTTGCTATTTTAGGCCTTGGTTCACTCTGAGTTATTGTTTTACTCTAACTTGATGTTGTGGTATCTATCACACTTTTGTAATAAATAACTGTTAAAAAAAATTGCTGCTCTGCTCTTAGTTTAGGGACCTGGGAAGGGGAAAGTTGCTCAACCTATTCCCCCACATGTGTGAGAAACTGGCTTAAATTCATTTTAAAGTCACTTTTTTCATGTTTTTTTTACTTTTTCTAAAATGTGACATTTTCAGAAACAGTTAAATACATTCTCAGTTCAGTTGTTTCATGCAAGAGTTAGAACTGAGCATATAAGAAATGTAGCACGGGTGGCTTATGAAAATCTCTGGCCCCTGGTGGGTTTGAGGCGGGGATACACACACTCTGTACACACACACACACATACACCAAGAGAAAATCACACTGACACTTCAAAGCTGCACTGGGGTGGTTTGGAGTCATCAGAAGTGGATTGACAGGTACGGATGGGTCAGTTATTGTTGGGAGGCTTCTTGCTGAGTGCACAGGTGCAGTTCTGAGGAACTAAAGCCTGGAGACTTCAGAGGGGAATGTCAACATCGACAGTGTATGCACACACACACATACACACACACAGAGTGTGATAACAACAAATGTTTCGCTTGCCTTTGAGTTTTAACAAGGTTCTTTAACTGCAGGTAGACACATACACCAACTGTAACTCCATGATTCAGGTTTGTCTTGGAGTTGTGTCTTATTTTGTCTTCCAAAGAAATACACACATACAAAAGTACACACACAAAAATGCAATAAATCCAAGTGACACGGTTGTCTGTGTGGAATATCTCATTTCACTTTTAAGCACACACACAACTCCGACTGCTGCGTCTGCCTTTGTTGCATATCTTATTTCACTGAGATGTCTGAGAGGTGTACGATAGTATTTCATCGGGACTATACAGCCATGTGCACACACACACACACACACACACACACACACACACACACACACACACACACACACACACACACACACACACACAAACTGCAGCTGCCTCTGGGACACAGCTTCATACTCTTTTTAAAAGAAGGTGAAAAGTATTTTCTTGGAGCTCTGGGATGAGAATAGCGGCTGTAAACTCTGCCGGCATCACAGTGACACTTCAGACTGAGACGTTAGACGGCTCTCTGTCTGTCAGAGAATGCGGTGTTTAGACTGAAGCTCCAGAGAAAAGATCCTGACAGCAGTGCGTCAGTAAGCATACACACACACTCACACAAATGAACCAAGGAGTGATACTTATCCAACTGTACTTTCTTTTACTTTTATATAAATGCTGTCTACTCTCATTTTTCTAATAAAGTGACTGGAAGAGTTTCATAACAGTTGAAGAAAGGTCTGTCATTAGTGTGTGAGTATATTTAGTTTATTTGATGAGAATCCAATAAAGCTACAGAAGTGTACTTCCTCCATCCTCTCCTCCTCTGATAAGACAGGAAGTTACGAGGTATTCTTTCAGCCTCTATCTTTCAGTCGGATCCACTTGATAAGATAGAGCAGAAGGAGAATGTCTATTCCGACTCGTGTCTGTGTTTTCTGTGAGCCCAGACAGACGCTGACCCGACACACAACCCTGCAAAGCCAGGCGTCCTGCTCCTGTTGCTTCCAGCCAAAGAGGCCTCGACCTCGTAACTTCAAAGCAGCGCTGAGCTCCTGTTCTGCTGGAGTGAAGCTACAGAGGCAAACCTACCAGCTCCCACACACACACACACAAGATTAAATCGAGATACAGACTGATACAGAAACACACACACATCACCAGCTGTGTCTCACCAGCATATCTTTATTACTCAGTGATGGTTGGTAGCAGATGAAGGCAAAGGGAGTCATGCCACTTTACACGAGATGACAGACCGGCACCGTTGGACAGCAGAGACTGGATAAGTTCTTAACTGGCCCAAAAAAAGAAATTGCTTTGCTTTACTTTCCAGCTTTCACTGCTTTTAGTTGTTTTCTTATCTGGAATTTGCACGTTGCTTTTCCCACAAACTGGAAAAGAAATAGTCTGATAAGAAAAGACTTAAACTTCACACTTTAGGAGTCACACTGCAAATGAAACTCATCCGTCTTCTGTTTGCTTTTAAATATACACTATACAAAGCAGGGGCAGCAGTTAAAGGTCCCATGATGTGCAAAAATCACTTTATTAAGTCTTTTGGTGAAATTTGTGGGTCTTTGGCTTTCCCCCCAGCCCACAAAATGTGACATTTGATGACAAAAACTGTACCTAGTAGTGCTTGTGAATGTAAATTCCTGACCTAAAAAGAGCTGTTTGGATTTTGGGGGTTTGCTGACGTCAGCGAGTCCCTTTTTTGATCAATCAGGAGCAAGTCTGACCTGCCATCGCTGCTCTGTTTTTGGCTTTAAACAGCCACATAGTTGCAACATGCGCAAGCTTCCCACCTCAGAAGAAGACAAGGCTAAGTGGCTAAAGTTCATTTATCAAGGAAATGTGCCAGCTACACTCAGTAAAACTGTGCATGTATGTGCTAGTCACTTCATGGCCGACTGCTTTTCCAGCTTTGGACAGTACAACAGAGGGCTAGCGAATAGACTGGTCCTAAATCCAGGCACATTACCAACCATCCGCCATCAAACCTCAGACCCTGGAAATGTGAGTATTTTAAATGCTGTGTGCTGTGGAGCAGATGTAAGAGCTTTTCCTCAGTGTCCCCCCTGTCTCTGTGTTAGCTTCAGGATGCTAACTTTAGCTGCAGTTAGCCTGTTGTTTTAGCCAGTAATGTTACGGTAAACGAGCTTCGCTGTTTTCTATACATCGTGCACTCAGAGCTCGTGGCGCCGCTCTCAGTGACGCTGAAGAGCAGGGCGGTATCAGAGGTGACTCATTTACATATGAAGGCCACGCCCACCAAATCAGAGCGTTCTGAACAGAGGGGCTATGCGAGCCTGGAAACAATGCTGCTGTGCTTGATTTATTAGCTTTTTGGACCAAAACATGTTGCAACCATTTCATGAAGACATCATCCATATTAAACTGAGCATAAGGGGTCCTTAAACTTAGTGGTTAGGCACACGCAGAGGCTAAAGAGTCAAAGTGGGCAGCCCGGCCATCCGCAACTCTTGCTTCAACTTCTAACTCTATCCTTCTATCCTCTTCATACAGGCATTAAAGACAGGCAGTGATATCAAAAAAATCCACTCAATAATTTTATGAGGGGAGGTTTAGGCTGGTAGCTCATTGAGAGGACAGAAAAAATGCCTCTATAAAAAACTGCTCAGTGCTGCATTATGAGCAGCTGATAAGATTATGAATTCATTTTCTAAACAGAGAAATGTCACAAGAAGTGAATTTGGTCACAACAGTTATGGAAAAACAAACAAGCACTGAAATAAAAGAGATGAATAAAGGCCAAATAGGTTTTTTTTTCTTACTCTAGCAATCCTTGGAGGGAGACATGAGCTATGAGAGTGTAATTTCACAGAAAGGAAAACACGACCGCACTACATTAAACAGGAGTCGTGCAGTAACTTAGAACTAAATAGGCTGCTATTATCATGATGAAATGCTGAGCATGGGAATCCCATAAGCTTGTGCAAATATCAACCACCAAACAGCACAGATACTGAGACGGGGGGAAACTAGCTTAATTATACATTTTCAGCCCTCGCTCAGACAGTTTTAGGGAGTTAAGTTGCCGTCATGACACTGACCAGAGAGGATTCTGCAGGGAGACAGAAATGCTTCTCACCATTTGTGCATTAACTCTATACTGTCCATCAACTGAAGAGTGCAAAGACCAGCTACAACTTACCAAGAGATAGCTAGTTCAACAAGCTGTTAAATAACCAGTGATTTAGAAGTAACAAAGATCTCAGTTTGTTTAATTTTCTCAAGACCATTTCCAGCTCTTTACAGTCAGTTATTATTTCTTCCCCCTTGCCCTAGAGAAAGCCAGTTCTCCATAACTTCATGCCTGTGTACCAAATTAAAGCTTTGATTATCAGCTCTCAGCTATGACTTATGATAAGACAAGAGTTGGCAACACATTTCAATAAACCAACCAGGCAAGACACACCCTAAATATGCAATTAGAGAATGCAGAACACATGGAAACACTCATTCCTAATGTTTGATTTTTGATTAGTTGTTTTATTGACTTTTTTTTTTTTTTTTTTTTTACATCTGGCTGCTGGGGTTCTGTCATTGTAAGGCATCTTTTCAGCAACATTACCCTGAGTTTTCACGAAATAGACTGTTTGTTACAAAGCACAGGCTGTTCTCATAACCAATGTATGCCTTTCTGTATACCTACAAGAAGTAATGTCTTGTTACCTGTGTATGCATAATGTGTTTAAAGCAAGTAGCAACCTCTGGTCTAGAAATATAAAACACCGCAGAAGTGCTACAATCAGCTGTTTTTTGAGTGTTCTCTTGAGGCTGGCTCTAGAAGTACTGGAAACCACATACGCACTAGGGCTGGGACGATATGCTATTCTAACAATTTCATTCTATTATGATTTTTGGGTAGCTGATTCTATTTAAATTGCATTTCTTTGATATTGGTCAACTTTTTTAACACCAGACCATGGGAAAAAGTTAAATGATGATGATAATGTCTGCAGCAGGGGTCACCAGCGGGGTGCCCGCAAGAACCACTTAAGGTGCGGGCGAGGCATGTTCGAAAATACAGCAATGGTCACAATGGAGCCCCTTACTACCATAATTGTTCTGTAAATCATTAATATTTGTGAAATAATTGACATTGTCCTGGGGGTAGTCTCTTCACATAGTACTACTACTTCTACTACCTCTACTATGATTCATGTTATTAAAAAGTGATCTGTGCAATTTTGTTCAGAAAGTTCCTATCAGACACTTAACCCTTTGTGCCACTCGTTTCCAGTAAGATAGCCCTCTGTCGCAAAAAGGTTGGTGACCCCTGGTCTACAGACTATATCAGGAGCCAGACTTTCCCATAAAATGCACATCACGTGAGTCAGAGAGGAAAATTTCACCCTCTGCTGGAGGAAAGTGGTAACTTTTTTCCAATCCAGTTTATAAAGAAACTGAAATGAAGAATTTGAATTAAAAAAAAAAAAGATTTTGTGACAAGGAATCATGATTATGGTATTTTCCAATAAAAAAAATCCTTATATATCGTATTTTGATTTTTTTTTTTCCCCACCACTTATACACACCAAGCTAACTCAGCAGTTTATAAGACTTTAAGACCACTCAGCTCCGCTCACTCATTGATCGGTTGACTGACTAAAGGAACCCTGAAGCTGTTAGTGTGACCACTTAAAGCCCGCCCCTTTTCCAATATGTCCACGCTAGACATTTTGCTCTCAAGATCAAAACCAGAACTATAAAAGGTGATTTCACAGGTCAAAAGTTGAACACCCCATTCTGCTCCTCTCACACTGAAGCAAAGTCAAATAAATGTTACCACCCAGCTGTAAAAGAATGTCTCCCCTGTGTGACTCCTTAATCTGCATATAAAATCTCACCTTTACATGTGTATGTATTAACATAATGTCATGCATGGATGGGTAATGTTTTACCGCAACACAGCCCGCTTTTTATTCTCAATCTGCTCTTGTCAGCTCGTGTTTGTAAGGCACTTTGTCATTTGATTTTCTACTGGGTTTTTTAAGAAATCATATCTTCAGACTAATGTTCCTCATTGAGAACTGAACTGAACTGTGAAATTAATCAGACCCAGTTGCAGGGCCAAGTTAAAAGCTGATTTCTCTCCATGCAAAATATCAGCTCACTAGCAGAGCCCTCTTACATTCCCACTATAAAAACTGACCACTGAAACAATTATGACCGCATCTAAATAGCCCCACTGCACCCTCCCTAAAAACACAATCCATCAGAAACTGTGAGGGAGAGCTGCGGTCTGCATTTCCTCACTGCTTAATGAAATGCCTGGATACAGTCTGAAACAGATCCAAGTTATCATAGAAAAAAAGGAAAAGCTATCAAACAGGGGCCACTTTGCTTTGTGCAACCTCCTACATTAGTTTTTCCTTTTTTATCTCCCAGATACGCAGAGATTTCCCTCAGAAATCCCAATTATAATCAAACGAATCACTTCAATGCAAATACAACAGGCCCCTGACAAACTCCCTTTGCATTCTTGTGCCGTCTGCAGAGTCAAAGACTGAACCATCTGTGTGCTGCGCTGTCTGATAGGAGATCAAAAGTTAGTCAACACTGTTTCTGTTCATAATGCTGCTGTGAAAAGTTTCCAAGTGAGCTCTGTGTGAAATGTGCCTCAGGCTGTGTTGACAGAGTTCAATGAGGTGGTGGATATCTTAGATAACCTGGAGAGTTGCACAAGGATGTCTGCCTCGCTGCACTGAGCAAATTCAGGAGTTTAGAGCTCTGTTTGAAGATCTGTGAATGGAATGCGGTCAAGATTGTATTTCATTTTATCAGAAAAGCTTTTTTTGGATTGGCACTAAACACACCTAAAACTGATTCAGGGATTAGTTTTTCAGAAATTTGGTTTTAACCAAACCAGCATGTTACCTTAAGATTGGTGTATGGTGGTGTAAAATTAGCTGAAAATTGAAAAATGGACTGAATTACAAAGTCCCCGTGTAAGGAGGCCTGAAAAGATAACATAATGTACAGCTACTACTGTAGATCTGTGTCCACAGAGATACCTGGAGTTTATGGTTCTGTACAAACCTCACTGCTGAAAACAAAGGCCAGCTAATCAAACATCAGCTGACACTAAACATTGTACATCTTGCCTTCATATTGGTGGCTGTGACTCAGTGATGGTCAGTTGCTCGTCTTTTAGTCGGAAACAAGGGGCAACATCCAGTTAGTATAAATTAAGCCAATGAGGGAGTGCTAAATGTTGCTGTTCATCCAGAATCTGCTGGCTGCACAAAGACCACACACAAACAATCTGACTTTACAGCACTAAAAAGCATATTTACAGCCTGGTTCAAAAAACGTCTTGGGTCTAAAGCGCTGAATTCACTTTCAGCACACGCTGTACGGCGAGTGAAATTTTTTCTAACTTGGCGGTTTAGAAGTTATTTGGATCGTTTGATTGTCCAATCAGAGAGGTCAGACTGGTGACATCGGGGAGGCTACGTTCATGTTTTATACAGTCTATGGTTGGAAGTAGGGGTGCACGATAACTACTGAACCAATAATTACCGAGTCGATAACTGGAAATTATTGCGTAATTCTGACAGGTCAGATACTATGATGACTAGCCCCATCAACATTTGTATTTTTGTCAGCACAGCAGTGCCCTGCTCCCACTACAAGACCTGAATGGCCTGCAATGAAAGCTGCTTATCGTCATATAAAAAATGCTTTCTGACAGGGACAATTTAATTTCGATTTAAGTTCCATGATGAGGAAAAGGTCGCAGCTTCAATGTTTCAAATCTAATCAGTCACCTGAAATTTAACTTTTGCTTGGACAGAGTTTTGAAAGCATATAAGGATGGTCGGGCTGCTTAAGACGCTAGTAATGTGAAGCCAACTGCAAAGAAGCAACTGGGACTTATACACTTGAAAAATACAAAAAATTTGCCAGACATAACCCACGGGCTAAGTAATTGAAGAATTTTAAAGAATACAGTGTCAGGTCACAACATGTGCCATTTTTTAAAGTTGTAAAGTTTGCAGCTTATTCCCTCTGTGTGTTTGTGTGTGTGTGACAGTTATTGGTATAGGCTTTTAGAAGGTAACAGTATCGGTATTGGTTTAGGAAAAGAATTAACGTGCATCCCTAGTTGGAGGGTTGGGGGATTGATCTCAGGCCTTGCCACCTACATGCTGAAGTCTCCTTATTTAAGACACTAAACCCTAAACTGCTCCCTCAAATTGCGGCTGTGCCATGAATGCAGGTTATACTGATGAGCTTTTTACACTGCACCCTTTGGGATTTGTGACCAGTTTCTGTTTTTATACAAATATAACTAGTGAATTCTTTTGTCCACACACACATTCATACTGGTAGCTGAAAGAAACAGAGCTTCTGTTCTAAAACATTCAGGGTCTGTTTGAAAACCATCCCAGACTGTGAGTACACAACTTCCAGAATCCAGGAGGAGAGCTCCTGCCGAGCAGCATCTGTTTTGATGTTGAAAGAACAGGATTCCAACAAAATCTACATGTAGAGCTTGTGTGTTTACAGCATGTGTGGAGTTTTGGGGCATGGTGCCAGTCCTGAGCAGACCACCCCTGCATCAGCCTCTTTCTATTGCTCAGAATGTCTCTCAAGCTTTTTCATTCACTCTTTCAGCTCTTTGAACAGCCTGTTGTTCATAATATATGTGAGGCTCGCTGAATTTAGCATGTACTTAGTGTTTAATCTAAGTTACAGTGTCTGGTCTTTTTTGAAGCATTGTAATAGTGTTGGGAATTCTGGCTTCTTTTAATGAAAAAAGAAAAAAAAAAACAGAAACAGGCCTCAAAGAGATGACTCAAGACAGAAACTGTCTTCACCCTGATTGTTCACAAAACTCATAACAGCACCCATACATGCTAAACTGTCTTATCCATTACATTTTCATGCTGCAAAAAGAGCCATATTCTGCTGCACGCTGTTCAGTTCATCCCAGATATCATTGGCATAACGTTTTAGTGGTGGAGTCGGTTAACAAAGCTCTTACAGGCATCTTTGTTTCCCTGCTCAGATTTCTGAATTGGTCTAATAGTATGTACAGAAGCTGCAATTATGAGCTCTGCGCGGATAATTTCCAGCTTCTGTCACAAATAAAAGGCAACAGGACACAAACCAGAGTCTTCTCTAATAACCAAAGCATGCTCAGGATTAAGGAGCAGCGGCTGGTGGTGAGAATTGTGGACAAGCGAAGAGGAGATACCTTCCAGATAAGTTGTGGAGTGTCTATACAGCTGCAACAGAGCTGCAGGGCTTTCAGCAGCTGACCAGAGTAAACAGTCCCTGTCACCAGCTGACCCAAGCCTGTCAGTGCACAGGGCAGGCGACCACCCTTGAGTTTTTTATGATCCTCTGAGCGTTTTGAAGCTCTCCACGTTTGTGAAAAGACCAGAGTTGGCATGGGAAATAAATCTTAAAACGCTGCAACTCAAGACAGAGGCATTGAAGGTTTGTGATTTATAACAAAAACATGTTGCAATGTTAAAGGAGCCATTCGGACCTTGAGTGTGCAGTGGGTCGTGAGGAAGATTGGACCAAACTCTGGGCTTTGAAAGATTTTATTTATCCAGGGAAGGTTGACTTAGCATGCATGCATTTGCACAGCAGTGCTTTACTTCATCGTCCTAATGTTCCACACTTTTGTGTCTGGAAGTCTTCATCTGTTGGCTGCTGTGCAGCTCCAGGACTTGGAGGTCCAATGCCTTGCTCAAGGGCACTTACACAGACTTAAAAGCTTTTTTTATTTAAATTCTCCTTCCCAGATTGAAACCACACTGCCTCTCTGACCTCTGGACTGCCTTTCTCTCAAAGCTTCGGTGATTGAATAAAGAGACTAGCTGTGGAAAGTGTGCGTGTGTGTGGTGATAGTTGCGTGGTGGAAACTGAAAGTTGAGCAAAGGGCAAACAGAAAAAAGCAAGAGAAGAAAGATAAAACAGCTCTTTTACAATATACCTTAATGTTGAAGCTAAAGAGGATGGTCTTGATTGGATCTCAGTTAAAGAATATAAAGTAGAGACTCACTTTAGCTGCTTTAGGGTAAAAGAATCAGCAAAAAGCATTGATAGGATTTTGCAGACTCTCCATTTTCTGCTCATTTTCCAGGGAAGAAGGAGGCTTGTTGCTTGTATAGTGAACAAAATGGGACGCCTCTTTTAGCAAAGGGGGCATAATTCCACATGTCACATAGCATCAATGAATATGTAAAAATATTTAAACAGATTTTCCCTAATTGCAGCCCTGCTGACCTCTGGATGCAATGCTGCGTCTCGGCCAACCACTTCAGGCTCGTGTTAAAACAACCGCAGATGTAATTCCTCACATTAGGAGCCCAACTCTGCCCGGGACGTTATTAGACGGTGTACCACTTGACATGGATGGCAGTGCTCAACAGCTATGCTGCCCCCTCCAAGGCAAACATACTTTAACCCAGTGCGGCTAATATTCCAGCCCCAAACATTAGCTTTAGTGCCTTATGCTGAGGACAGACAAAGTGCAGCCACTAAGTAAGCTAACTGCTGTCTCAGCTGGGTTCTGGGCTTGGCAGAATTGAGCAGTGGAAAATGTACCCCTAATCCCATCTAAAGGGGCATTGCTCTTCTTTATCATGGTGGCAGCACCTTAAGTTAAAACACTTTAATGCTGAAAATACCTTTTGGGCAAAAACATCCATGATCATGAGAAAATGACTGATTTTGGGTTCTTACAAGCTAGAAAAAAAAAAGTTAAAGCCAACAACATTTTTTTTTTTTTTTACTTTATTTACTTTTATTTTCATTCACATTGAAAAAGACTTTAAAGATGACAAGAATACTAAAAGTAAGAAAATAAATGGGAGCAGCTTCTGGAATATTGCCGCTAAAACCACCATACTGTAACACACACACTCACAAACACACACAAGCCAAACTGATCAGCTTTTCCTTGACTCATTGTTTTCAGTCATGTTCCTGCTGTTCCATTTGGAGCGGCTACCCTTCACCAGATGAAAAGCTGAAGAGTGCGTGCAATCCTCGGGCTGCTGCTGCAGCCAAATATTGGAAATGTCAAGTTCCTGGCAGGCACCCACCACCTTTAATCAACATATTGTTACAGCACTTTCCCTCTTTCAGGTTTGGGCTGAGCAACTGGAGTGTTGCTGAGGCTTTCGTGGTTGTTCGAAGCTGCTATATTACTGCAGTGTGTACAGTCATTTATGCCGGGCAAACTGTTGTGCAATGCTCTCTAGATTGAGCTAACAAACTCCCTGTTGAAGTCACTGAGAGATTGTGTTCAGAGTCACTTCAGGGCCACACTTGTCAACAATAGCACATGCTCCCACAGAGCTGCAAGGTGATGCTTTGACTGAAACATCTGTAAAAATGCAGAAACCAAATGAGATAATCCCTAAATCCTGTGACATGGTCCCATCAGGCTTTATAGGGGTTACTGTAATCCAAGTTAAGACACTAGGGGATCTCAGCAGCTGTTAGAGATTTACATGTGGGATAATGAACAACAATGAAAACTTTCACCTCAACATTTTCATTATGCCAGTCAAAGAATGCACTTTTCAAGCTTTTTGTTAATGTAATAAGTGGGCTGTGTCATACACTTCATACAGGCATGACCAACATATGAGTGTAACATGTAAATAACCTAAGGCCACTGCCCGGGACTAGGAATGCATGGATCCAACTTTTCTGGTTCCGATACTGATGCCAATACCTGGGCTTTGGGTGTCTACCTATCCCAATCTAATACCAGTGTTAAATATTAACCTGCATGCCCTACAGTTGGAAAAGACTGGTAATGTTTTGGTTAAAAGGAAAAAAAAGTGAGTGTATGGAAGTACTGAACTTGAAAATATTTAAATGTTTACCACCAAAACAATAATTCAAAGTTTACACAAGTTCTATCCACTTGTAAATTACAAAAAAAGAAAGAAAAGAAAAAGAAAGTGCATCAGAGGTAACATTTCAAATTAAGTAGCCAAAAGCGCCAGATTAAAAAAAAAGAAAAAAAACAACAGAAAAAAAAAAAACAAAGAAAGTGCACCAGAGGGAATTTTTTAATTCAAGTTGCCAATAGTGCTTGTTAAAAAAAATGGAAGAAAAAGAAAAAAAACACAGAAAAAAAAATAGTGCACCAGAGGCAACATTTTAATTCAAGTAGTCAATAGTGCTGGTTTAAAAAAAAGAGGAAAAAAAAGAAAAGAAAAAAACACAGGAAAAACAAAAAATAAAGAGAGTTCACCATAGGGAACATTTTAATTCAAGTAGTCAATAGTGCTGGTTAGAAAAAAAAAACCCACAAAAAAAGAAAAAAAGCACAGAAAAAAAAGCAAGTGCATCAGAGACAGTATTTTAAATCAAGTAGCCAATAATGATGGATTAAATTTAAAAAAAAAAAAGGATGGGTATTGATGCATCCCTACCTGGTGCCTGGTGACTTAATAAACTAAATTCATAAACAGACACACTTCAAAATGTTGTTACATCTCTGCAACACTTTATGCTGCTCTCCTCATTTTTATTGGTGCAATCTGCATGAAACAGCTACAAAGTAACATCTTGTGCCTGCATAAAAACTGCCTTATTCAAAGACATGGAGCCCTCTACACATTAGCTTTAGTACAGTAGATGAACCAAGCATTGAAGCTTTGAACATGAAGAAATAACTTCAACTTGCCCTTTTCTGCAACCTGTTGAGTTTATAGAAGAATCTAGGCTCAATGCTCAAGAGTTTGGATGATCTTGCTTTCCAAAGTTTGATTGCATAACCTGCAGTTATTATAAAAACACACTTTCTAGAAGCATTGGCCCATAAAATCTGTTCGCAAGATGGTGTCGAGCATACTAAGCTGTAAAAATGTCTGCATGCTGTAATGCCAAAGGCAGAGGAACCCTCCCAAAATGAGGGTGAAGTGGGTTGGTATAAAGAGTAAACAACTGTGCTATTAAAGTGTTACAGCCAACGCTTTCAACGCCAGTGTTACTCTGGAGTGGAAACCTGGGAAAACAAGTCTCACACATATCCAGACATAAAAGCCAGCACTCCACGCTGTCTCTTTTGCACACTGAGCCTTCTCACAGTCAATGCACATGTAAGAAAGAAAAAAAAAACAGCTGATACATGTTTTCTCTTCAGTCCCATGCCACACAAGACTGTGAGAATGCATTCATATTCATGGCATGCAGGGAATGAAGGGTAAAACCAAGTCAGAGTCCCCTCATAGACATTTAACAAGGAGGAAACCTACAGCAACCACAAAGTTCCTGAAGCACATTAACTTAAGCGTTTTAGCATCATGTAAATTAAGGCCTCAGCTGAACTCAGTAACCAAAACAGAGTGCTGAAAAAATGTTAAAAAGATTCAAAACTGCAGAGAAATTAAAGTTTTTGCCTATTAGACCCTCTAGTGTTGCTTCTGTGAGCATTACACCCTATCATGTTACACCTGGTACATGCTTTACAGTTCTTATTCACCGTCACTTTTGGACAAGTACTTGTTGCTGTGGATTATGCTCAAAGCTAGGGGCTGTAAGCTTTCTAAAGTTCACTAAGTCAGCCCAAAGGGGCATTGGGATGCAGCTCCATTGGGATAATTCGGCTCCTACATCTTGCCAGATCCCTGTTGTGCCAAGTTAGGAATGAAGAATGCAATATAACAGTGCTATGTGTGTCAGTGCATGTGTGTGTGTGTGTGTGTGTGTGTGTGTGTGTGTGTGTGTGTGTGTGTGTGTGTGTGTGTGTGTGTGTGTGTGTGTGTGTGTGTGTGTGTGTGTGTGTGTGTGTGTGTGTTAACATACTGAAAAACCCAAACTAGAAAAGCATTCTACATTAAAGTCCTACTTTAATGTTATACTCCCTTTCAGCAGACTGTCTGCAACGATTTGGTGTTAGTTGCAGGTTTGTACAATAATTTGTTACCTGACAGTGTTGAAAATTATGATGACCCAGTACATATTTTATATTCCGGATCTTAGTATCCAGAATATTGCCAGGATCTGGATCGTACTTTTACATCTGTTAGAAATTATGGTGACCTTGTCTTGGATTGTTTTGCAAAACAATCCGACCATTTATGGTGGAGTTATATACACATATGGTGAAAATGGCCTTATCTCACAATGATAAAGAATCCTTTAAAAGAGTCCTGCATTCAGATGGTGATCCAGATCACCTCCAAAATTTAATCACTTCTTTCGTATTCTATTTTGAACATTTTCTGAAAATTTCATCAAGATCCATTTGTTACTTTTTGAGTTATATTGTTCACAGACAAACAGACCAACTCTCCTATCAACACAACCTCCTTAGTAGAGTTAATTATGCCATTGTAGGGTTAAGTGTGTTGGTACAAAGATCTGATAATGGCAGGATTTTGTTACATCCCTTTGCTAATGTTTCCAACCACCTCTTTCCTGCTGGGTCAAACTGTAATCCCCATAAATTTTGCCTGTCTTGCACTTTTTCACCAACTCAGTCCTGCTGGACACCCACTGGACTCCATGTGTTCCAACAACCTTCAATTATGGAGGTCAGAGGATGTGTGCTGGTGGGTGAGAGGTTAGCCACTGCTGGGCTCACCCAGATACCAGTCATCAAGTAAAAGTTTGCAGGATTTGGATGAGGACATTGCCTTTGGACCCACTGGCCCTGTCTCAATCTCACTTTCTCGTGTGTGTACCACAGAAACATTGTGGAGGATCAAGCTGCAGACAGCCAGAAGGCCCCCTGAGGCAAGTCCTTCCTCCTCCTGCTCATTCAACACATCTGCGGAGCAGCAAAGTTATCATGAGGAGAACTCAAACATCCTGGTGAGCAGCACAGTCAGCACAAAGAACAGACCCTATGGCTTCACTAAGTGTAGCCAGTCTGCCTCAGATCTGCTGCTACATAATTAAGGCTTTCCTCCTGGTGCTTGGTACAAATTACACCAACAGATACTTGGGTTTAGTATTGAGCTCTGACAAATACTCACACTGTTCTTTTTTTCTGAGAGTTTGGAACTGATGATTCCCTCTGCAGTGGGCATCAAGTCAAGCAAGGCACAATCTTTCAGTATCTGAGAGTTTGCAAAGGGACCAGGCCAAAGAAGACATTTCATCTTTCACTCTCTCCTCATTCTCTGTCCCGCTCCTCCTTTCTGTGGTCTTGGCGATTGTGTAACACACACTGTGCATCCTTATCCTCGAAATGTTGTAACCCAAGCCCCCTCCCCAAGACTAATGGCCCCTTCAAGCCCATGGAAATTAATAACAGTGTGCTTAGATCTGATGACAGCAGTGGAGGAAAGGGCAATGCACGCTGCTTTGCATACTTCCACAACCCCCCATACACAAATGTGTGGGAGTGGGCAATGGTTTTAGCTCATGCAAACTGTAGAGGGGATTTTGATACCTCCAGACTTTACACCTTGGTTGAGGACCTCAGTTATTAATTATGCTTACATGCTGTGGTCCAGAGTTCATCTCTGTTGGGTATTCTTGACGTGAAGCACCTGGCTCACAATTCACCCACCTCCCAATCCCTTAAGATAAGCCTGGCATATGCTTTAAGACCTCCACCCGCTATCCAGTTCCTCCTTACTCTGCTCACACGCCCTTTTCAACCTTATTCACATGGCTTGACTCCAACTGTAACCTACAGAGAGATTCTGAGCTCCTTAAATCACAGTACAAGGCAGTGTCCCTGACATAACTACCACCATTTCTTCACTTCCTTCAGACTCACACTTTCACTTCCCACCCTCCCATTTTCCTCCCCCCACATCCTCAGGCTACCACTCTCTAGGTACCTTCAGCTGTTTTCTCCTCAAGGCCTAGGAGGGAGCCAGATGCGAAGAGTGATAAAGGTTTTAAATCTGAATGACGTGCCTGCATCTGCTTCCAATTCCAGGGTGAGTAAACTACTACCATTCACATCTTCACTGTGTAAATATAGCACTGTACTGCTGCTTACTCTTCCTTCTCTGAGTGGTCATTCCTTAAGCTTGAACTTAGATATGAGTCATTTTAGTTCATGCTTTCAAACAACTAAGTAGAGAAGAAGTTTGTCCTTGTTTTGCAGGTGGAAGAAAAAGCCCTGATTTAAAGACTCCCATTGGGTAAAACCTTCAGGATTGTACAGTCTTTATTGCATCTACAATTCAGCTAACACATAGCTTGTTCAAGCAACAACAATCAAGGCTGGTGGGTTTGGAGAGGAAATGAGCAGAGCTCCAAAAAAGCCTCTGAGGATACATCAACAAAAACCCGGGGTTGTTAAAGGCAAGTACAAGCTTTCACATGGGAGCAACAACAGCAGCAGCCAGTAAATAAAACCAAAGTCCAATGCGTGTCAGGAGACGTGTCCTGTGAGAAAAGTTGCTCCGGCTCAAACAGCAGAGCTTTGTTGGCCAGTAGAGAGGGAAGAAGAGAAGAGAGGTGGTGTTTAACGCTAGTGTCCAATCTCTTGAGACAGTGTCACGGGCCAGTCGTTTGTGTTTAACACTCATTAATGGCAGAGTTAACATATTTTATAGGAAAACTTAATACAGTGGAAAGGCAGAGGCACGGTGTGATGTTGAAGTGGAACAGACTTTTTCTAATGGAGCACTGCTTCTTAGACCATTGGAGAAGAAGCTCACCTGCTGCCAAGATTAAGAGCGGTTTGAGGATAGCAGAGAGGCAATGGAGTAACACTGACAGCAGAGTATAGAGATTGGGATACAAGAAGATATCTTTAAAATGTCTCTGAGTGGTCTTAATAGTTCAGCAATGTCAAACCTAAACACTCATTTCCTAAAAGTGAGTCTCTTCCAAAGTTACTTTTGTGGTACAATTCACTGACCTCACTATTTTTCTTGGTTTTTTTTTTTTTTTTAATTGTATTTTATTTATTTTTTTCTTGTTTGGAATATGATGCCACCACAGAAGTGAAAAAAATGAAATATAATAATAATAATAAAAAAGGCAGTTCCTTCAAGTGTCCCATTGGGGCTGGATGCAGTAAAACCTTCTGAAGGTTCAAAACTTAATTTTAAAAAAGTAAATTGTTGGGTAAAATATTTATGTATGTATGTATGTATTTATTTTATTTTATTTTATTTTATTTTATTCTAAAGCCCTAATTCGTTTAATTTTAAAATCAAATAAATGGGTTTTGGTGTGGTTCATGAAATTATCCAAACAGTGTCACATTTTAAATTGTTTCCTATGTCCCTTTTTTTCATAAGGTTTGTCTTTCTTGGGTCTATTTTAGTTATTTCCAGTCATATCCACCATTTAATTGAACTGACGGAATCGGCATATCTTGAGAAAAATTCAAAACTTTTCACTTGAATAACGTAACCTCGTTTCAGTTTTTTTTCAGGCTTTGCATGAAGGAAACCCAGACAAAAGAAGTTGGACATCTTTGTGATTTCTCCTTTTCACCCTGTTAAAGATGGTGTCTGTCACTTATCTGCTTCCTCCTAGTGCTCTAAACAGGCCAGTGTGCCCAGGTATCTCAGTAGTAGTATCTCCACTTCCCCATGGTGTTGTTTGGGGGACACTAGCTGCAGGTACCTTCTACTGACCTTTTCATATTACAATTCCCCTTGGTGATTCATAACAGTGCTTAAAAATACCCTTTAAATTACATTACCCACAGTGCACTGTGTCTTTTTGCAGGTGTCACATGATGCTCACTTTTTGAGCTTTGGTTGTGCACCATGAACTATTATCTTGAGCAGCACAAGTTCATTTTTTAACCTTCAAAAGAAAGAAAAAAAAAGTAAAAGGAGGCCAAACATGACCACAGACTGTTTGAGGTGACACAGAAGGACTTGATGAAAAGAAAACCCAACAAAGTAACCAGGGCCAGGTGTTAGGTCCAACACTCAAGCTTACATCCCAAACTCCAAACTCTGAACAACTGCTGTAGAATTTAGGTAAGTGTGAAATACCTTATTTCTTTTCGTTTCATTTACTTTTGTTTACATGGAGCCACCAGTGTTGACTGCCCACAGGGCTCCAAATACATCTTTACAGCAGGGAGTTTCACATTCACTTTATCGTTACCAAAAGGTCACAGATGCACCAATTACTGCCGTATCACTGCACATACAGGCCAAAAGCTGGAGGGGTCACACACCACTGAGTCATCCTATGACCACATGAGATAATGAAGTGTGGCTCGATGCACAAACTCTAGCAAGTCGTCTCCCTGAGAGTTAAGCATTGCATAGCCATGAAAATACTAGAAAAGCCTTAAACTGGAGGAGAAAATGCACTGCAAGCTTCAAAGGTTTGCCCAGCAAAGGCCACCAGTCCAAAAACGAGCACACAAATGTGGCTCTAAAAGGAATTTTCAATAAAAGTGTCCTCCAAATGCACACAAGAAATTCCCTCAAAGGGCCCCGCTGCTCAGAGTAAACATACAGAAATAAACCAGAAGCATTTAAGATTTCCATCAGACAATTTATTTGCCTTCATAAAAACTCTGCACAGACAAAATTCAGCAAATAGGACAACGTTACATGTCTGGGTTGGAAATTAGAAGGAAAATTTATGAGAACATTGATGCTGGTTGTTGGTAATGATGAGTCTAAATATGAGGGTGAACCGCTCAAAAAGAAAAAAAAAACATGTGTGCCTGCTCTGTACAGGGCCCTGTAAAACCCTGTGGCAAGGGTGGGTACAGCTAGAACCACCACCCAGTATCCCACCAGAACAAACTTTCCATCCAGCCATCTGCGTCTGAGGGCTGGCTTCTGTTTTCTATTTGTTTATCAAAAACATCCATCAGTCAAACCCTAAATGTAGCCCATGGGTGGATGATTGATGCTGTTTTTCATCAGTGTTCATTTCACGGTCAAACTGGAACAAACATTTACACCTAGAAAGAACAAACTGCAACCATGTTTTCTTACTGAACATAGAGCAAGTGGAGAAGGATATACACAGCTTATATACGGGAAACTTGTGATTGAAGAAAAAAGTTTGGGCATTTCTTCGTAATTGATTAAATCTTTGACTGCAAACATCTTCTGTGCTGTGCTTATGTCATGAGTACTTCAACACAATAAATACAACAAAACAGGCACAAACTGAGGTGCTTAAATTTCCCATATTTTTAGTATTTCCTGAGTGAGTTTTTTTTTTTTTAGGTAGGTTTTATATTTGGTTGTGAAAACTTTTCAGGGTTAGCCTCAATTCCTGATCTTGTTATCCATAAAGTGATTAAATTGAGTGGGGATGCTAAGATAATGAGGTGCTGCGCTGACTGGCTGTCTGAGAGGAGAGGGCACAAATCAGTACAGGAGACAAATGAGCCCGTGTTAATACACTACACGAAGAATCCAGAATGAGACCATGAACAGAAAGAAACTGTTGAAATGATGTGGGCGTGTGACAACAGCAAGATTATGCCGTAACTTTAATTGAAGAGATTGGACAGAATCGAGACAACAGAGCAGCCTTTGAATCTGGCTCCGACCTTTGACATCTTGGCTCTGCACCACGTAGCACAACCACGGTACCTTAGGAGCATGCTAAACACATAGAGCAGGGATCTCAAACTCGTGCCATGAAGGGCCAAGAGGCCGCAGGTTTTCTTTCCAACCAAAAACTTCACTAGCAGCTTTCACTGATTAGTCCCTGATATCTGCTTGAAGGTGAGGTAATCAGTGAAATCAGCTGGTGAAGTTTTTGGTTGGAAAGAAAACCTGCAGCCTCTTGGCCCTTCAGTTTGAGATCCCTGGCCTAGAGGGATGGGAGTGGTTTTGCTTGCATGTCTATGCAAATAATTTTTAGGGCTGGGACCATATACTATTCTCTTGACTTGAATCTATTACAATTTTTGGGGTGCCGGTTCGATTTAAATCACTATTCTTCGGTATTTATGATTTTTGTGATTTTTAGTTTTCTTTTTAACACCACGCCATACGAAAAAGTTAAATGATTATGTCTACAGACTATATCAGGAGTCATATTTTTCCATAAAATGCACATCACGTGAGTCAGAGAAACATTTCACCCTCTGCTGGAGAAAAGTGGTAACTTTGTTCAAATCCAGTTTATAAACAAAGACTGAAATGAAGAATTTGAATTTGAAAAAAAAAAAAAGCTTTTTGACAAAGAATCCCAATTTTGATATAGTCTAACCAAAAATCCTGATATCTCGATTTACATCTTTATTCTCCCACCCCTAATAACTTCTGTCAATATGCCAATACAGTCATTTTAAGTGGGTGACAGAGACAATGGGGCCAGGGAGCTCCCCCTTTTTTCCTCAGGTACCTTTAAAGTGTCAAGAAAAGACTAATCATGTCAATAGTTACTGGTTTACGACCACTGCTGTGTGAGTCAGTACCCCATAGACCACTGGCTTGACTCAGAGCAGCAGAAACCTCCTCACTCTGTGACTCAAAATAGGTCCACCAGGCAATGGCCCTTGTTAGCATGTGCTATAAGATACGCAAGGATGTTTGGTTCTTGATCCTAGTTGGTCTCTTTTGACACCGGTTGTTGTGGCTTCCCCAGATGTTTCCTTGCAGCTGAGTGTGTCACGGTTAAACACACTACAGAGAAAGAGCTTAAATAGTGATTGAAGGGCTACAGCGGATGGTACGGAAGAAGAAAGGAGAAGAGTGACCTCTTCGTTCAGCAGAGGGAAGGTTATCTGTGACAGCTGGAGAGACAGAACTGGGCCAGGTGTGTGTTAACTCTCTGCCTGCTGCTTTTCCCATCACAAAGGAAAAAGAGAAGAGAAAGAAAGAAAGAGAAGTGTCAGAGAGGACGATAGAGAAAAGGATGGAAAACAAAGAGAAGGGGAATTGGGTAAAGTAAAGGAAAAATAGAAGTAAGTGAGTTGGAAGGTGTGGAATATGAGAAAGGCTGCAGTCATGCAAGGCAGTGAAATGAGGGCCAGAGGAGGACTCATAGAGGAATGCTGGGAATGGGAAAGAGCAGAGACACAGTGACAGGAGATGGAGTGGAAAAAACAAGTTCTGGGAAGATGTGAAAAGAAGGGATTGAGGGGTAATAAAGGAAGGAAAGAAGAGCATGCAACGAAAACAACAGACAGAGAGACCGCTGACAGATGGATGAAGAGAGACAAACGAGAGTCTTAGTCTAAGGTGGAGGTAAAGATGTTCTGCTATTATACACACCTGAAACATCACATGCCTGTGTGTTTGTGTGGATGAATTTGTCAGTGACCTCAAGGTGAACTGCAGCAAGCATTCTGCATGGGGATTGCTTGGATAGAGGTCAGTAACAGGTTAGACTGTTGCAGTTTAAGGTGCAGAATGAAATGATTCAATGTTTGAAATCCTTTAGTGCTTCATTCATCAAAATGATCGTCCATGTGTGCGTAATGGCAGTATGAATATAGTAGCACAGATTGATCTTTGTCCATCACTACCTTTGACTGTATGCAATATAGCGCAGAGTCACCAGCCTGTCAAACACTTCAGTGCCAGTCCCAGACTGAAATTTGGGGGGCTGGGAAGAATCTTCTTTATATTCATTTCTCAAGACTCACTTAGACTTTAATTTGAGTAAAGCTTTTGATTTTAAATACAACTTAACAGAAGTGAACAATCAATTCATCCAATTCATTTATAAAAGCTGAATTGTTCTGAGAAAGGAAACTTTTAAAGATTCTTGTATCTTTCATTTGACATGCTTTTAAAATAAATCAAAAAGCAAAAGCTATTGTGTCCTGTGTCTCTTTTCATGACAAACAACTAACAAGTTAACTGTTTTTCAGAGGTTATTTAGCACAGTGGTTTTCAAAGTGGGGGCCGTGGCCCCCCTGGGGGGGGGGGGCTCAGAAAATTGGAGGGAATGGAAAAATATGATCTTATTATATTTATTTTATTTTATGGTTTTATTCTACTTTTTTTAGAACCATTTTTCCTGAACAAACAATGTGTAAAGTGCCATAATTGCCGGATTCTCAAGTTTCCGATTGAACCAAACCACACCTTGTGTGAGAGCTGCACCTTCAGCATGACGATGTCATCATGCATGTCGACCTGGGGGTTGAGCCTGTTAATAAGCCATCTAAAAAACAAAATTGAATTTTGAGGCTCTTTTCCTGTCACACTAACAGCTACATGTAAAAAAGAAGTATTCGACCTTAGCTGACAAAGCCCTGAAATGCCTTCTCTTTGCAACAACCCACTTCTGTGAGTCTTGCTTATTTGTCAATAATTTCCCATTCTTAACAAATGTAATATTTATTGAAAAGTGAATAAAAGTTGAAAAATTCAAACTTAAAGTTGATTTTTTGTTTTTTTTTACATAATTTGACGCACAGTCTGTTGGTTTACAAAGGGGGTCCATAGCCAGAAGCAAATACTGTTTGGGGGGCCTTGGCGTAGTGAAGTTTGGGAACCGCTGATTGAGCACACCAGCAAAAGACCTGGAGCTACTGTTATATGTCTGCATGCTAATGGAATATACCAAGCTCTATATGACAGCTAGCTTTCCCACACAAGTGTATTTCACTGCATCCAAACAGCCCCAATATGACTGTGAGAAGGTATGAGACAAAAACAGGACAGCGGGACGCTTTGTTCACTTCAATATGAGCTGTGTTTTGAAGTGCGGAAACTCTGACATGAAACGGCAACCAAAGACCAAAAACTCCACATGCAAGCCGCAGTGAAAGCAAACATCTAACCTGCCTCAGTGTGATTATGCCCTGACTGTTGGTAGTTAAGATGACCACACTTGCATCTTTACATAACTGACAGTAATTGGCTTTTAAACCTCTGTTGAACAACAATGGAGCCTCAGCCATGAAGTAAATCTCAATGAATTTCACCCACACAATGTCTCACTGTTAACTCCTGCACTTGAACTTTTTTTGAGCAGTTTCAGGACGAGCGCAATGACTGTACTTCCATGGGAGGGTATTTTTAACCAATGTGGCTGTACTGTAAACACCAGCCGCTCTGTGTGTTCTCACTCCAAGCTTTAAACACCACAGCCGACAGCAGACTCCCTGCGGCACGAAAGGCAATGAAAAACTGTGTGTGAGACAAAAAGCGCAGGGAGAAGGGAGGAGGAGGGACGGAGCACTGGAAAGCATAATACTGGCTCAAATATTTCCCCAATTTGAACCCCAGGGGTCATTAAGGAATCTCAACAGTGTGGGGGAATGTTACAGAAGTGGACAGACTAATGCAAACGATGTGAGTGATTCACATTAGTGGAACTTATTCAACTTCAACATATGGTAAACTAATCTGATTTTTTTCTTATATTTCTAACTCTAATTTGATAATCCTATGGTTCAGAAATCCTGAGTGGGAGCAAAAAATCACCGCCATGTTTCCAATTTGGATCAGGTCAAGTGAGCCTGGTTGGACTCTGCTGTTAACACATTATTTCTGATTGGCTAAGCAGACCACTAACTGCTGACCTTCATGCTGCAAATGCCACTAAACTTGCAAGGACAACTACCGCTGTGGCACAGCAAGAACATGGAGATTATGACAAAAATGGTTGTAAAAAACTTGGCATGCATCTTTTGGTATGTATGTCAGCAATTCCTACAAAAATGTCAACTCTCATAACATTCTATACTGAAGTTTAAAAACTCTGATTTCTTTATTGTTAACAATTCTGTAACAATCCTGCAGCCACTTCAGCCTTATCATGCTGTGTTTTGAAGTTCACTTCCTGACCTCTCAGGCTGGAAGAGGTGCAAAAATAGCAGCGCTGTTCGTCCTGCACGTTAGTGTTCACACCTCCATCACGAGGACAACTTCTCTTCCAGATATGGAGTTCAGCACACGGCGAGTCAGACCACCCATGACTAGGACACGTTCAGACACTCGCACAACCCATCTTTACCAACCCCTCCTCCCTCCTCTGGAACAAGTTGGCCCCTCTGCGTTCTCTCTGTTGTTTCAGCAGTGTCAGAGCAACTGGAGGGCCAAGAAGGAGAGACAGCGAGCCCTGACCACTGATGTGCTGAAGAAACTGTTCATGCAACAGTGCAAGACCCTGGTACAGATGATTTGTTGGCATATATTCTCATAAACCACAAGTTTCCAACATTTATTTCACCTGAACTTCTTTAACGCATGGTCACTGCTGATGCAAATACTGTTGCACAAGAGGAAATAGAAGTAAATTGTGGTAAAAAAAAAAAATGGTGGCAGCACTCAGGGAGTTAAGGCTGTTTATTTCAATGTTAAAAATGTGTTTGCATTATTAATATTACATGCAACTCTCCATGGATGATATTATTGAGCTGTGTGAATGGGCTTTTTGTGCCAAGCAGAAACTTCCAGCTGTGAGAAATGAAGCTGACGCGGAAGTGTGAAAGAAATACAGTTCTCCCTGTTGAGGCTGTCTCCAAAAGTACCAGAAACTATGTCCACACTAGGGATGTACCAATACTGATCCTGGTATGAGGCCTTAAAGCTGGATTGGAATTGGTGGAAAAGGGGCCAGTCCAGCTTTGCATAAATGTTCACAATTGGATAGAGTTTCTGAACATTCTTAAGCTTTGTTTATTTATCATTTAAATATTAAAAATTTTATAGTTTAAATAAATGTCAACTTCAGTGATTTCATATACTTATTTTTTATCTTTGATCCAAAACATTTCTAGTCCTATCCAAAAGTAGGGCATGCAGTTTACCATTTAACACTAGTATCAGTTCGGTATCGGTACTGGCCGATACCAAAAGCCCAGGTATTGGTATCAGTATCAGTATCGATATGGGTATCTGTATCAGTATCAGTATCGGAACCAGAAAAGTTGAATCGGTACATCCCTAGTTTACGCAAATTTGAAAATGACAATATTTGCGCGAAGTTACAAAAGTTTTACAGCCTGATAGAAAAAATACTGCATTTTTGTTTTTGTTTTTTTTAAAGTGGCCCTATCAGTGACAAGGAGCTAAATCAAAGCGATTAAGAGGTAAAATGATAAGACTCTCATTAATGAAGGAGTTTGCTCCCCAACAACATAGAATAGGTTAATGCACTAAATAACAGTGACGGCAAAGGAAAATCTGTGCTTGATGCAAATTTCATTTATTAGCTAGAACACTGTTTGCATAGAAGTTGCATGATACTTTCAGAGTGTCAGCATACTGTGATGGCAATGACTTGCCTTGTTTATGGTGTTTTTGCACAGAAATAGTTTCTTTAATTTTTTTATAGTTGATTTGTTGAGTTTTGGACAAGCTCAAACTATAGAACAAAGATTCAGACTCTGCACTAAAAGCAGGAGAGAAAGAGGACAAGAGAAACCCACAGTGTCAGGCCCACCCAGAGGAAGAGATGGAAGGGAGCAAAGGTTTGTTTACATTCTACTCACTCACTCAAACTCACCAGACCCCGGCATTACTCCCTGAGGCACTCCACCTCACTTCCCTGCTTTGAACCCACCCAGACTGTTGTGCTGAGACCAATATCAGGCCGGAGCAGGAGATGCACCAGACAACAAAAATAGGCCCTGATTATTCTCCTTAATCCTCAGTGTACACAACACTCACTCTCTTTCTCTCACACAAAAACACACACCCACGCACGTTTACACACACTGAGAGAATCAACAGGATATGTTTTGTTCTCTAAGTGGGTGAGTGTGTCTGGCACAAGTCCACACTTCCGGCTAACGTTTGTGTACTGATTCTTTAAGGGGCCACATTCTGGGATGACATTTCACCAATATAAGAGGATGGAAAATATAGCAGCTTGACAAGGAGGAGCTCTACACCTGGAATTTATTAGACTGATTCAAGACATGCAGCTCTGATATTTCAATAATTTGCCTTTCACACATGTACCAAACGGTGGGGGATTTCCTCTGTCACACTCTTGTAACTCAAACCACTGACTTTAGTGTAGAGTAGGACACAATGTTCTCCATGTAGAAGGTGTAGGATATTTTTCACAAGTAAACAATACGCAGACTAGAAAAGCACTCAGAGAGCACAGACCTCCGCCAAACATATTGTGATTGCCACGCAACAATTTAGTTCTACTTTAGTGTTATACTCCCTTTCAGCAGACTGTCCTCTACAATTTGGTGTTTGTTGCAGGTTTGTACAATAATTTGTTTCCTGACAGTGTTGAAAATGATGATGACCCAGTACATATTTTATATTCTGGATCTTAGTATCCAGTATATTGGCAGGATCTGGATCATACTTTTAAATCTGTCAGAAATTATGCTGATCTTGTCTTGTATTGTTTTGCAAAGCAATCTGACCATTTATCGTGGAGTTATATACACATATGGTGAAAACGGCCCTATCTCACAATGATAAAGAATCATTTTAAAAAGTTCTGGATCCAGACGGTGATCCGGATCACCTCCAAAACTTAATCACTTCTTCCTTATCCCACATTTCATGAACATTTCATCAAGATCCATTCATTCATTTTTGAGTTAAGTTGTTCACAGACAGACAAACAGACAACTCTCCCAAAAACATAACCTCTTTGGCAGAGGTGATAACAAGGCAAACAGTGCCTGTTGAATCTAATCTGATTTCTTCAAGAGATGGGAAAGAATCTGCATAAAAGTCAAGGTGATAAATTTCATCTTTTGCATTCACATTTGCATCAGAATAAAGTTGGGACATTTTCAGAAATGTGGTGCATGTGTGAAAAAAGGGGGAATTGAATCCAGAAGAGAAATACTGCTGTTGAGTTCCTTAAATGCTCCAGAAGGTAAAATGTGGAAGTTGAAGTCCACGACCTAGTGGAAAGCTTGATTCAATAATTGGCTGTATTCTCTGTGTCAAGACCAAAAAAGGCCCGGAGTTTAGAGGAGCGAGCAGGTTATTAAATAAATATAACTCACTTCAAAGGAAGGCTCAGTGTAGTGTGTGTTGGAAAGCATGGAGAAGTACACAGACACCACCTAAATGAATCCCATTGGCACCAACACAATTTTTCAAGGATGAATGAACCAAATCAACATAATGTTTTCCTCTGCAAGGGCATAAATTTAATAAAAAAAATGTGATGCAATCTTAATTTCGAGCTCAAAAAGAACTCACTTAAAAAAGTCCCTCGGGCTGTGAGGTTAGGACAGCTGCCAAACTCGTGATGCACAAGATAATTCCCTATCAGTGGTGGCGGCGCTGACACTTCATTAAAGCTCAGTCGACTCTGATAAGCTCTTCATTCCAGCTCGTCATCCCGCAGCGCCAGAGGCAGTGACTGATGTGTACTGTCAGCAGAGAGTGCAACAGGAAGAGCAAACGTCTTTCCTTGTTCTCATCTCAATCATGGAGGGAAAGTATGAGTGCTTGACGGGACAGATTCTTAGATTGATTAGGATGGAAGGTCTCAAAGGGGGGCAGATGTTGCCACCTCACCACTCAGGAACTCAAGGCCTAAGCTGCCATCTGCTAATGTTTGTGACAGCTAGCTAATATGAGTGCCTGTCATGTCAACAATCACGACAACATAAACTAAATAATACATAATAATGTGCTCACATAGACACATCTTGGATAAAAAATTGGAATCATTGTATGTTGTCATAAACATAGGACAGTATCACGGCTAACTCTAGGGATGGTACGATTTTGAAAAAAATCGAAACCATTCAGTTTTCGTGACTCTGTGTGCTTCGTTCGGTTTGTGTTTTTTTTTTTCTTCGTTTTCCAACTCAGTTTGAAGTGAGTATGTTGCTCCGATCATACACATGTGCAACGTGAGGCGAAGGAGTAAGGTGGAACACTTGTGGGGGGGGCGTGCCTGTTGTTTACATGACGAGCAGAGAAGACAGTCAGAGCTAGAGGGTGAACCTGTAGCGTTGTGTCATTTTGCTGTCACAGAGCACTTTAGATTCAGTGGGAGCTCTGATGACAGCGGTAAGAAAGTGGAGGATAAAACGGGGACCGAGTTTCGCCAACTTAGAGGCTTTGTTGCTGTATTCAATAAAGTTTCAGAGCCCTGTCTTGACTTTCTTTTAAAGACAACAATTCTTGCAACTTTTCTGGAGTTTGTAGAATCTGACTTTAAAGCATGTTTTGACCTCTGCAATGGTCAGCCTGTGCTCTTGTGAGCCCCTCCCCTATCCAAAACACAGAGACAATCCTCCTCACTCACAGCAGATGAAATCACACAAGTGTGTGTCTCATTATGGTCACTTATGCCAGTCCCCAGCCCAGATATCTCTCCTACAGAGTTCATGACAATTATATGCAAATTTATTATTATGCAAATTAGACAATGGCATCATTTAGTGACTTTTAGTGACTTCTGGGACAGCCAATAGTGGCTTGCCTTACTGAGGAGTTGGCATGTTGAAGCTAGCAATGTTTCACTCAGCTTTAATGATGTTTTAAATGGGAAACAATTTTTTTCTTTCAGGTTTTTCATGACTATACACAACAAAATTAATGAAAAATAATCTCTTAATAGTGGATTATTAGGGTATATGGTAATCTGGGGCGGTAAAAACAACCATGATTTTTCTGAACTGTTTCATCCCTGACCAACTCCTATTTTGATTTGCTGGTAAGGTTTCTCTCTTTACAAACATGTGTCAGGTAAGAAACACCTGGGCTCAAACAGAAACTTTTAAAAGCAGATGAAACTTGCGACACTCCTTTGAAACTATGTGCAGTCTGTTGTGCAGAGGGATTATCTATGAAATGATACAGACAGTATAAATACAGACAGTGTAAATACAGCTGAGATCAGCTGCAGCTAATTCTGAACAGTGTCCAAGATGAACTTTGTCTGCGCAGCTTAGCTGTGAAAACCGCCAAAAGCACCTGCAGGACTTGTGCAGTTTCTCCTGCTGATAATGTCATTCTGTGAAAGTGACTCTGCTGCTTAATGTGTCAATATTGGTCTGTCGATGTTGGTAAGAAAAACATCATCACGCCCTATGTCGTGCTGCAAATACAACACCAAAGAAAAACACTTATCCCTTCTTCCTCTCTGCTTACACTTGTGTCTTTATCACTGCAAGCATGGGTGTACGTCAGGGCGCTGAAATACTTGTTGATTGTTTATAACTTTGATGATTTGGGATAGCATGACTTGAGTCACGGCTCAGATGTTTTGTCAGTAAGTCTCTACATTGACCAGGCAGGAGTTTCCATCGTTTACCAAGAAGCTGAAATCTTCCCAGTTCCAACTTTAGCAAACAGCATCCAGGTGAGGATATCCTCGACCTTTGGCAAACAAGCCAACACACGCTGGTCTTTTTGTATGTACAGGGGGCTGCATGTGCACAAACAAGAATGTAGTCATGCACTACGAACTTGCGCACACACTCAAACACAATCCTACACTTGATCCTGCTTGATAATAGGACTCCAAAGTAAACAAGGAGTGCTGGTTAATGTGAAGGAGTAATGGCAGTGTTTACTCCACCTTCTCTCCCTTTTTCCCCCTCTGAAAGCCCAGAGAGGAAAGCTCTTTAGGGACGACACAACACAATTAGACAGACTAATTACCCCCCTCCATACCACCAATTCCTCACCCACAACGACCGACAGGCTGGGGCAGGCATGAGATGTCTGTCTCCCTACAAGCTCTCTAAGAACAAGGACTCTGATGCACATTTTAAGTAATTTAGTAGATGCTCTATCATAGAGAAGCACTCGAAACCTTGTAAACAACAAAAGGGCAAAGACCAGAGCCAAAGCACACCTACAGAACGGCTTGCAGTTAACTGAGAGGTTAATGAAATGCGAAGCATTTTAGAGCTTGAAGGTCCACTTTAATAAGTCCCAACCAGAGATTTGTAAATCAGTGAGTCTGTTAGTTGTGTTAACAAGCTGAAAGTCAAGCTGAAGTTGTCAGTTCAGCAGCAGGTTAATGATGAAGGAACAAGAACCCCCTCCCCAATCCGTAGTCACCCTGCAGGCGATTTGGACTCAGTCACGGACACACAAGGCAGGATTTAGAGGCCGGGGCAGGCGATGACCCATGCTTTGAAGTCTGCTGCCCACGTTTCCTGCAGGTCACGAGGAACTGCAGCTTTGTTCACCATCAACAGCCAAGTAAGTTAGGAAAGAATCTTAGGAAGGGACGCTTCAATTTTTGTCTTTTCTTCCTGCTGGGAAGTCTTGCAACGGTTGAAGGAGGTCTGCACAGCAGAGGAGGGAGGGGGGGAGGTATGAGAGACCAACCGGCCAAACAGGAAAGTTTCAGTTTGTGCTCTGACAGCTCTGGATGTGGGACGGACTCCGGCACTGCTGAAAGTATTTGGCGGGGAGTTTTGAAAACCACTTCAGGATAGAGCGACCCCGCCTTCCCTGCTGCAGCCTGAGAAACTGAGCCAAAATGTTTCTGCAAAGAGGAAGGGACTTGGCACAGCTTGAGTCCAGTATGGGGAACCACTTAACAATGATCTCTGCGTCAATCGAAGCTGCCGCAACATTTCATCTCCGATAGGGGTATTAGGAATATGCTCAGGGAGAAAACAGGACAGGTAGTTTATCTGAAACATTACCCCCACTGGAGGCAGAAAACCGCAGACAAAGAGTCAAACAAAGATCTTCTAATCCGTGGGGCCACTCAGGTAGTACCCATTACCCTTTGATTAGTCTCCCTCCCCACAGAGGAGCAGACACGGTTCACTTCCCAGGTAGAGGTCCTTATTGTCCTGACTCCAGCACAAAGTTGAGCCCCTAGACTTCTCTAACACACTGCAAAGTAGATGATTTCCAGAGTTAATGGGCAGCAGGATGAGGTAATGCACTGACAGCAATACATTACTCATCTGTTTCCCCTTCAATGATGACAAAAAAAAGCGACTTCATCCCCCCAGCACACATGACTCATCACCGTATGCTGGATCTCTGTTTCTGATCAAAGGAGACACCTGCTCAAACCAAGAAGAGGAAAGACAGCAGGACAGACGCAGGAGCAAGAGAGTCAGCCTGACAAGCCAGACGTAGGCTCATTCATCTCTGACACCTGTGGAGTGTCGCTTTACTTTCCACCACACACAAATGCACAAAGCAGACACACACTGCCACAAACTAACCTTGCAGATCTTGCTCTCCTCAGTCTCCGCTCTGGACTTCCCCTCAGGTGTCCTCTCCCGCTGGTACTCAGATTTGACAGACAGCTGGCAGGAGAGCCCCGGGGCACCCTCACCTACCCTGAGCTCCTGCTGCCGGGCCATGTAGCCCTGTGAGGTGGCCGCCCTGACTGCACTTGGGATGGGGAGAGCAGTATGCACTGGCTTGGTGCCCACGGCCGAGGGTTGCCTGAGCTTGGAGGCTACGCCAACCACCGGCATGGTACTTCCCAGGCACAAAAATAACAACACAGGAGTGTGAGAGAGGTCCCGAAGTACGGTGAGGGAAGAGAAACAAAACCTTCAATGACTCCCAGTGATGTCAGGCACTAAAAAGGTGAGATTAACAGAAAAAAAGGAAAGAGGAAAGAAAAAACTGCAGTTGCCTCTCAGACTGAGAGGAGAGCAACTGCGCTCATTCTGTAGCCTACAGCGAGCAGGACTCACAGAAACTGAGAAAGCTTCTCCTTCCTTCAGTTCACTCCCTCCTCCTTCTCCTCCCACAAGCAACACTCCTCCCTCCCATCTCCTTTCCTCTCTCACTCTCAGTCACTCTCCCTCGCTGTCAGGAGCGTTCAACAAAGTCAGCCAACACAGTTCAAGGGGGCATGGACTCCTCTGGTAGGTAAAACCACCAAAACGACAAAGCCTCTATTACTGTGTGTGTGTGTGTGTGTGTGTGTGTGTGTGTGTGTGTGTGTGTGTGTGTGTGTGTGTGTGTGTGTGATTGTGTGTGTTTAGGTGTGTGTGTGTGTGTGTGTGTGTGTGTGTGTGTGTGTGTGTGTGTGTGTGTGTGTGTGTGTGTGTGTGTGTGTGTGTGTTCAGTGAACTACATTTCTTTCTCTCTTTCTCTCTTTCCTCACACGAACACTGAACACACCGTCTCTAAATAGACACACACAGTCTACATCTGGAGCTGCCCCTCCTTTTCAGGAGCAAAACAAAAAGATAAAAGTTAAAAAATTAAAATCAAACTTTTTAGAGGAATCCAAAAAAAAATTCCAACAAATGCTTTAATTTAGATTTTTTCTTTAAAGATGCTATGAGGCATGCTATGAGGCCACCTTGTGTGAGTCTCCGCACACTGTCGTAAATGACATTTAGTGAGGCGTGTTTGTTTTGGAATTAAATGGAGATCGGATCGAAATAAGTTTACTTTGTTCAAGACAACTTTTTACTTGATACAACGCGCTGATTTAGGTATTAAACAGTACAGTGGTTTGAAACGCGACATCAAGCAGATGCTATAGCAGCCAGCTATATGCTAGCGACATCAGCAGCCCGGTGCTCCGACGTATCTGTAGGTTAATGTGACAACAAATAAACACTGTCAGTTTGTAAGTAGCTCAGTAGCCATTTACATTTATCGAGCTGGCAGCCTGGTGCTCTAAGACATGACCATAATGTGTAACGTTAGTAAATCCTGGTTAGCTACGTCCTGCCAGTCGTCTACCAAGCAGAGCTAACGTAACCTCATTCTTCATTTTATTGATAAAATATCAAGTTTGAGCAGACCACTGAAGAATAACTGCTGACTGTGGGTTGAAATGAACATTACCACAAACAATTAGCCTTTAGTAGCTAATTAGCCTTTAGCTTGGGCTGGAAGCTAAGAAGTAGCAATTTAAAATAACCTGTAACCAGCAATATTGGTAATGGAAGTTGTAAATTTCAGTAACAAAAAGTCCACTAAATTCAGAAGGTGAAATTAAAGAGAAGTAGTATGTTAATTAATGGACAAACCTTAATAATATGTTAGTTTATTGTCATTCCAGTGACATTTTTTTTTTTTGTCTTACTCACTGCGTTTTCTGACAGAACCTGTTGGTTTGCCGTTGCTCAGCCGTCATGCCTGAGAGAAAAGTTTCTTAAAGGCTCCAGGAGGCTTATGTCTTTCTTTGTAAGGTACTAAACAACAGAATGATGCATTTGTGTGGTCACGGTGATGAAAGGTACGCTCTGTATGTGTGCTAAACTCTGATGTATTGCCAAAAGTCCTGCTTGATGAAAACTGCACTGGATTATATATACCAGCATAACAGCTGCTGCTCACCAAAGAGTCAGTTTAAGGAGTCCCAACTGTTGTGAGACAAGGAAACATTTATCCTGATCAATACAGTTTTATAGCTTTGCAATCTGGGGTTTTGAAGCACACACTATTTTAATTCTGTGCAGCTTTTAATAAAACAGAACAGACAGCAGAGTTAATACAACACAGACATAAATCTGTAATGTAGGATTTCTTTAAAGCTGTGAGTATTCACAGCATGAGGAGCTGGTGAATTTAATCCATCAAGTGTTCTGTTGGTTGGAGGAAGACAGAGCCACACTGAATTTGGGCTGCATTAAGTGGGCACAATAAGACATGAAGCTCCTTCTTTTGTTATTATTTTCAAAGCGCTCCCTGCTCTGCACGAGACATAAAAGGGAGTGAAAGTTTTATATGGAAAGGCTCCATCTGGTTCAGTTTAGAGAGGCGAGGAGATGTGCTGGAGTCAGAGGGGTACACTGCAATGTCACGGCAAACCGGAACTTTTTAACACGCCATCGACCAATAAAAGGAGCAGAACGGGGAGGGAAAGCAAACACAACACCTGAAAAGTATCCTTTCTCATAAGGCTGCTTTTTGTTTCAGTCTGAGCCTGAACCTTGACCTCTACAAGAAGGTTGACTGTGAAGGTAGAAAATCCCTCGTAGATGTTATTTAAGTGTACACGTTTGTTTTACATGCCACTGCTTCCTGTTCTTCTCACTTTCATTCAGACTGAATGCCCTTAACATTTAAAATACTTAAAAGAGACCCTGCTTTCCCCTGACCCGGAATAGCACCAGCCACTCTGACATGTTTTCAATCATGCGCCAGGGCCTATCATGACGAGCCTAAAACAACAGGATACCACGTGAATGAGTGGCACAGCTCCAGCTAAACTTTGCTGCTTGCTGCTACTGCCCGTGGAGCTGCACGAACTGGAGGCCATTGGCCGGCATCCAGCTTCCCAGGACCGTCTGGAACTGCCGGGAAACCCGCCTCTGACAAGGGCCCATCCCTGGGGTGCTGAGTTGAAACATGCTTACACCAAAACCTCAGAGAGATCTTAAGAAAACCTCTCACTTCCCTCCTCTTTTTCCCTGATTTCTGAGATAATCACCTGATGCAGCAAAATATAACCCAGGGAGAATTAGGGGGTCTGCAGGTAAAAGCCCTCAGCTGTAATACAGAGCTGAAAGTTCCCGTTTAACAACACTGACGCGCTCCAAAGTCAACACCAGCAAAGTGGATCTTAGGTTCATTTCCATCCTCACAAATGGAGACGGGCGGGTCAGCTCCCTCGTGCTTGGCTACCAGGTCCAACCACTTCTCTAAAAATAGCACAACAGCCGACTGTGTCACGGCAGAAATGTGGAAAGAGCAGGGCGAGATGAAGAAGAAAGAGTATAAAGAGGATATCAATGAGAAGATGACTTTGAATAGTTCAAATTATGTGTAGATGGTAAATAACCTCAAGACAGTCCAGCTGCAGACCTCCACTCTCTTGGCGGCTCCACTCCTCCACTGTCAGAAGGAAGTGACGTCAGGATACAAAGAAAAAAATAAAAAAATAAAAGTTTCCTTCAAAGTTACATTACCTGGACACATTTGGTGTAATAATGTCATTTTCCATTTCCTAAAAATTTACTTTTCTATTTCACACCAGATTCCAATTCAATACATTGAACATGTTATACATCTCCTAATATACCAAAAGCAATATGGAAAAAAAATGCACTAGCTTGATGCCACTGTTTATTTTGCAACATAAATTGCATTTATATGCTAGTAGCGTATATTGATTTTACTTCAGTTTTAAACAAGAATTTCAACTTTTATCACAGAAACATGTCACACTGAGTCTCTGTAACACAAAACTCTGAATATCAGAATACTAATAGACAAATGTTTTCCATGAGGAAAATAAAACAAAACTTACATGCAGGCTATAGTTTAAATTATTGCATTACATTTGATGGCCAACTTTAGTCAAGGGTATAACAAAACACTAAAATTGACCTCAGGTGACGTGCAAGTTTTTACTTATCTTTATTTAATTATGTACAGAGATATCCAGATCCATTGACCAATTTCAAATGTATTTAATTGTAAACTCTTTGTTAGCTCAATAAAATACAGTTTGGGGTTTTTTTTTTGGTTGTTGTTGTTTGTTTGTTTGTTTTATTGAACTTCACATCCTTACATCACTTCCTTCTGACAGTGGAGCCTCAAAGAGAGACGGCTGAGAATGGAGGTCTGCAGCTAGACCCCTCTCATTTCAGTTAGGAGCAAAGAACTTACAAAGATATTTCTGGGCATGGCATGCACTCTTGATTTGCTGCTTGCGCTTGTTGGATTTAACCTTACCATATTTGTCTGTGACCTTCCAATGTGCAGCCGCTGACATGCTCGTGCAAGCAACCAAGTGAAAAGGCTCAACATTAGAGAAACCCAAAGCATGCCGTTTTTATTATATCTCACAGGAGAGATAAGTACTGCACTGCAAAAAAACTTAAAATCTTATTCAGTGTTTTTGTCTTATATCAGTAGAAAATGCCTATTTAGACTTGATATGAGCCACATTCCCCTAACTAGTCTGGAAAAGTGTCTTTTTTCAAGTTATTTAAAGACAAAAAATAAGGTCTGAATTGCTTGCAACAAGTAAAAGAATCTGCCAATGAAACATTATTTAAGTTTAAAGCATGTTTTCAATCAAACTTCTCTTGATGGATCGGCAGATCTTTTTTTCCTTGTTAAAGCAACACAGACCTCATTTTTGTCTTTTAATACCTTATAACAATTTTTTTCTGGACTGAGCAGTTGAATGTGGCTCATTTTAAGTAGAAAAATACATTTTCTACTTAAAATAAGACAAAAACACTTGATAAGATTTCCATTTTTTGCAGTGTAGTGTCCTGCTCTTGACTTGAATGCAACACTTTTAAAAGGGCCTTACATTCAGCTTGAGGTCCGGCAAAAGTCGGACACAAAGCTTTTCTTTACATAAAAGCTAACCTGTTGTTAGAATGCCTTAATCTTATTTTGGCACTGACATAAAAAAGACTTCGCCGCAGCTAAATTTAAGCTTCAGTCGGTGCTCCTGTGGATCCTGCTCGGCAAAGCTACTCTGGATTTCCAGGAAAACCACGGATAAATATCTGGTGGTGAGGGAGCACATTCCTGCTGAAGGGAGGCAGAAGGTGAAGCCGGCGTCTAAAAGGGAGGGATGAAAGCAGGGAGGTCGACAACATCTCTGCACACAGCTGGAGCCTCATTGTGTTATCACCCACACGTGCTAAATGGTGCTGATACGAGGACGTACAAGACCCTGTGCTCCAAGCAGAACCAAACAGGATGTCCCCCCTTCAAAATGTGCCAGTCCTGGTTGAGTTCGATGTCACTTTTGTGTCATTTATTTCAGTGTCAGGGGTTTGGTTGATAAGAATAACAGATATTTCAACTCTACGGAATCAATACTGTCATGTGTTTATTATCTGTTCCAGGCGATGGGTGGATGGTTTGTAACCTGCACTTTAGGACGTGTGTGTGTGGTTTATATGAAAGATACCGCCCAGGGTCACTTGACGTCAGTGCTGAGGTTGTGCTGTGGCTGTGAAAACAAACACACTGGGGTGCCCGAGATAAGAGGGGTCAAACACCTCCCACCCTGCACACACACAAGCACTCACACATACATGCACAATCTCACCCAGAGTCTAAACACATCCCTTGGGGAGGCTAGATAGATAGTCACGCACCTGGCCCTGTCAGCACTCTGAATGCTATCAGTCAACCACATGTCAGACAACACGGAAAATAAAACAAACACACACTCACGCCAGCACACACACAACAAAGAGGTGGCTGAGTGGACAGAGGCATGTACAGCGGCTCAGTGAACACTGGCATGTGCCATTAACATACATCAAGCATGAACTGGATTCAGGGGGGGGATGTAAACACACATTCACTTTCATCCTCTCTCTGTCTCAATGGTTAAGGATGCACAGAGAGATTCCTGCTCCTCAGTCAACCTTTGGCTTCTCTGCAGTCAACCACCCACGCAGAAAGCACGCTTTCAACCAGAAAAATGGGACCACTTCAGGCTGTGTCTTCACCTTTTCCCACAACCTCTGGTTTGAATTGTAGATCTTCATTTCCAAGTCTGATTTGCTGCTCTTGTTGAATGTTTGTACAGACTTTTTAGAGGCACTTTGGAAAACAATAAATATTTGATCACTTGGCCTGATGGCAGTGAAATCAAATGCAGTGTAAAAAAAAAAAGATACAGGAGTATGACATTAACTTTGAAATATGGATTTAAGAGCGAATCTCCTGTGGTCATGCATGAGGGTTGCAAGATTTTTCTTTTCCTCCTCCACCACAACAAAATATATGGATCTCATGTTGACCAAAAATAAAAAAAGTATACTCTTCACTGTATAAATGTTACATTAAAACTAGCATGACTCAAAAGGGCCGGTAAGGGCCTGTGTCCACTAACAGCTGTTTGTTTGTTTGTTTTTTTTCCCTCACTGGCAGAGCCTAAAACTTCAAAGTCAGAGCACTAACTGTTATGATTGTTTTCCCTTCACATTTTATTCACCTGAGTAAAATCCATTAGGTCCATTTCAGAGAGGCTTTATACTTATACTTAATGTTGTAAATAGGGCTGTCACTTTAATGCATTAATTTGATTAATTAACTTTACTGCATTATAAAAATTAACACGTGATTAACTCATTGGCAGCCAGCCATATTCAGTACATCTTGAACGATCTTTCAAGACCCAAATATTAGAGTTTTTTTATGACTATGTTATCACCAAAGTACCTAAGAGTGGAATCTTCTTTTATGTCTGTCTTCTTGTTTTGACACCCCCCCCCCCAAAAAAAACAAAAAAAACAGAGAAAACAATCATTTTTTTATCGTGTTTGTCTCGGGTGCTCCATCCTTTATCCTTTCCACTCTTCCTCCCTGAACTACCCTGACACATCCTCAGGTCAAGCGTGAGCTGCCTGAACTTTTCTGACTTGCAGCGTCTCGTTATGTCTCTGCAGTATCACATCTTCTCCTTATATCCGTGCTGAGCTCTCATCCAAAGAGCGCATCACTCTCACCCACAGTAGTTTATGAGCATGATTATGATCAACAAGCTCCGCCAGACCCCACCTCTCTAAACAGACAGACAGATAGATAGATATGAGATTAATTGTGATTGTGATTAATTAGATTAATTAATTACAAATCCTAAACTTAATTTGATTTTTTTAAATCACCTGACAGCACTAGTTGTAAAATATTCACTTTCATAAGAGAAGAATGTAAATTTAATGGAAAGAAATCTGTTGTGGCATTGGCAGCTTGGTACAGCTGTGAAACATGCAACTTTTCTTTAGCATAATTAAAACCATTTGGAAAACAGATTTCAACTTTACTGTTTTCATGGATGCCAAAGCAGCATCAATTTGGGCGTGTGATTTTGTTGTATTTACATCTTAACTCACACATCCTCTCAGCGTGTAGCTTCAATATGTTCCACCCCTGTTGAGCAGTCTACCCCCTAAGCGGTTCAAAGTTAAACAAAGCTTCTCGGGTCATATTTGAATCCTAATTTATGACGTCAATGCTGGAGAATGCATACTCTTTTAATTTTCAACCAATTTTGCAAGATTGATTCAAGAACTATTCGTTCAGAGTAATGCACGGAAAAAAATGTACCCCCCCAACAAGGACAAAAAGAAGGAGAAAGCAATGGCAATACATCTTTCTTGCAGCTACACCCACACTGTCAGATGCTTTCAGTTATTCAATCTGTCCTCTTCTTTTTCAATGACAGGCCTGCACTATAGAGAGAAAATCCCCTATATAGAGAGCCATTTTATGACACTCAGCAGCAGAGAAGCCTTCAAGGTCAGCTCTTATAGATCATAACAACTGCCCCTTTTCCTGTCAAACTCAAACATTCAACTCACCCCTTCATCACAAAAACACCACTGTGTAGACCCCTTTGTCAAAACTCTCCTCACTTCCACACCCAGTTAAAAGAAAACTGCACATTTACACTTGACAAATTGTAAAGGCCAATGATTTCCATTCTTTGTGGCAGAGATGGAATAAATCAATCCCATTTATGACCATCACATTCCTTTCTCTTGTGATTTGCTGCTGTCTTCCCCACATCCACCCCACATGTCCGTGTTTTGCCTCTTGTGAAAGAGTTGTGTTCGAGGGAAATCGTGGATTTCACAGCTGGAGTTGATAAAGTCCTGAAGTGCTGAATGGGACTCTTCCCTCAAAAACAACAAGCAGGAGAGAGGATGTGGAGCTGTCCCAATGTTAGGGGGAAAATGGAAGCTTTGCTTAAGAGCTGCAGAGGGATTCTGTTGCCCAATAGAGGGCACCACCCAAAAACAGAGAGAAGAAAAAGGAAGAAAAATATCTAACTTCTTTAATGGGGTAGCTAATACATATGGCTTACACTGAATGCACTGCTTCAAACATCACAAAGGAATGAGAGCCATGAATCAATGGAAAAGCTGAATTGGTGGCACAGCTCTGGAGCTTATTACTCAGGAACCTACAATGCAAACCAAATAATGACATTAAAATACCAATGGAGCAAAAGGAAAACTAAATTAATAAATCAAGGACAGGCAGGGGACAATTCAGTGAAATGACTAAAATAAACCCTACTGAGACAATGTGGCACCGTAAGTGTATTGTTTTAGTTTTACTCCATCAGAGAACAATGTGAAACTGATGAAAATGGTGGGGTGTCAGTTTCTATTGTTGGATAAAATTTACATTTTTGTTTGCCCAATGGTCATCAACGAATTCAAAAATTCCCAAACTGCCAAGATGAAACGAAATGTCTCACTATTAGAAATGTTTGCGAATGAGTGGATGTGATGTTACACGACATCAAACATGTCGTGAAGCAGTGATGGTATCCCTGACTGGAAGCAGTTCACACTTTACTATTCCAGTAACTCTGCTGTTTAGCTTTTGAAGGATCCAAAAAGCAAACTACAGACATTCCTGATGTCTCTCTTAAAGCCTAATCACTGTAACCCCCAGACTTTACCAGCATTAGGCATGCTGTGTGTGAGGGGGAAGATATTGTAAAATAAGAAATGGGGCATGGTGCCTGGAAACAAGCTGTGCAATTGAATAAGAAAAACTTTATGTTTTTGCATGAATTTTGATTTTCTAAAGTGCATGGTATATAGGGGTCAGTATTGGCAAGAACGTCTTGATACAATCTGCATCACGATGCTTGGATCATGATACGATAATGTAACAATGTTTCACAGTATTGTGATATATCACAACATTCTACACAGCTAACTAAGAAAAAAAATAAAGCTGTCGTAAATGTAAATCAAAATATTACTCAAAATTAAAATGACCAAGGAAAACATTGATGTCCACGGCATACTGACTTCTATCTCACAGGAGAGATAAGTACTACACTGCAAAAAACTTAATCTTATCAAGTGTTTTTGTCTTATTTCAGTAGAAAATGCCTATTTAGACTTAATATGAGCCACATTCCCCTGACTAGTCTGGAGAAGTGTCTTTTTTCAAGTTATTTAAAGACAAAAACAAGGTCTGAATTGCTTGCAACAAGTAAAAGAATCCTTACAACAAAAACCCACATTATCATGTTTAAAAATTAAATTTTTTTAATATACTTCAAGATTATATTTATTATACAATCTATTGGTAGCATGCAGGTAAGTAGCTCTCTGGCACCATCTACCACAGTGGAAGTGCGAAAGTTGTATTTTATTGCCAACTCGGCTAAAATATGAATTTTTATTTTTACAAAATTATTAATTTTAAGAGTTGGAATATCAATACTGTTTCAGAGGTCAAAGTATCATGACAAATTGCCGTATCAATATTTTTTTTCCACACCTCTAAGTGTTTATATATCAAATACAAACTAACACAAGTCAAAGTTAAAGGCCCTGTGAGGACTTTATAAGGGAGCTTGAAATAGGCTCACTTTTTATATATTTGCCAGTTCATAATCACAGTCACAATTCAAAATGAGATTATTAGTGCCAAAATGAATTTCCATTTTCTGTGGTCAGGTCGAACACAAACCCATTAAAGGCACAAAAACCGATAGTGCCTATGATAACATTAGGCTGGTAGGCAGAGTTTAGCAATTAGAAGTGAGATCCATCCCTCTTTGAAAGAAACGATTTCACAGATTTATGTTGAAGTAATGAAAAATACTAGAGCTGGACTGCTTAAAAGAAGAAGGAATGAAGAGCAAAGGAAAGCTTAACAGGAGAGTGATAGAGTTAAAGGCTAAAACACCTGAACAGTAAGTTTGAGTCTGGGTTAACAGAGAAGTGAAGGTATATCTCATGTGTACTTTTGTCTTGTCTCCAATCTCTGCATATGCAGAGCAGTGTTATTGAAAATGTGGATTGAACTCTCTGTCAGAAGTAGAAGTTAGCTCATCTGTGCCTACAATGTCAGTTCCCAAAAGAACACGACTCCATTAATCACTGCAAAAAGTCCTCATCCTGGAGGAGACACTTCCTACACCTGGTGTGCTGCCTGACTGCCTGTCTGCTCAACCTGCGTCCAAGGTTTTTGTACAAGTGTGTTACATAATGTGCTGAAAGGTAAACCTTTTCTGAAAGCTGAAACAGAAATATTTATCTCAATTATGAAAGACAAGATGAAGACATCCTGGACTCAAAGGTCACGGTCATTTTGCTCCTCTGGAGGCAGCCTGCAGGAAGCTCTGCATCAAGCAGCAGGAAGCTTATTTCAGCAGTCCCCTCAACACCTCTGCTATCTGGACTCCAGAGAGGGAACATTTCTTCCTTACAGGGATGCTTTCTTACAGGGTCTTGCGGTGGAAATAGACAGAGATGGATCCTGTAATGCTTGCTACCATAGAGCTGAGCAATAACACAAATAAAATCCCAGAATGCTCAGCTCATTTGATAAAATATTCAAATAGTTTTGTTGTTATTTTCAGTACTGGGGTGTTTTTGGGTGACGTCTGAAACTGTGTGGTCTTTAATCCAATGAGATTTTCTGAGTGAAGCTCAATCAACACTTCATCAACACTTTAACCATGTGTGGCTTTACTTTACTTTTTACTTACTAACTTTTTACTTTGTGTTTTGATTGTGCAAAAACACAAGAGGTATGAAGTGTGACAAAACACCTGCCAAAACTAAACACTATCCAGATGCATTTTTTTAATGTATTATTATTATACAAGTACATTTGGGGCAACATTTTACAAAAGAAACATGCAAAAAGAAAATATTTCATTTGTTTTCCCCATTTCTTTGTCAAAACAACACCCCTGATGTGACTACGCCAGAATAATGAGACAACTATTGTCAAACAACTGGTCTTTGTGAAATTAGGGAAACATGATGATATGAGCACATAGGTAACCAATTTTGTAATGAGCTAAGTCTGAATGCAGGCTTACTGCATCTTCTTTTTCAAGAAGATCTACTTTCTGATTGCCTTGCACTTGAAGTTTTTACAACCATGTATCAGAATTAAACTGATTTATAGTCAAATCCAGGTACGTCAGACTGAACAAACTTAGTCTCGGCAATGACACACTCTCCAGACCTTATAAAACATTGTTTTGTTTTTTATTAAAACTCAGATCCCTTATCACTGAAACAAGCTCGTACTACATAAATCATGTCAGTCGACACCTTTAGATTATCACACAGACATCTTGTTTGAACTCCATAAGCTCTTCCAAAACAACAGCCAAGTGTTCTTCATCCCTTGAGTAACCAGATTAAGCCTCATTACTTTCAAACACGTGCTAAGGCACACAGCATTTAACCTCCAACCCAGGGGCTGTAAACAGGGAATGCTTGTTGTTTGCTCATCTGATAAACACATATTGGTGTCATCTGTGGCTGGCCTGGGGTTGCTTCCACTCGGTCTCGTTCATTAGCGCTGAGGCTCATATAACAGCCGCTTTAACGCCGTCTGAGAGAGCAGACTGATTAGAGACGAACTGCCCAGCTGCTTTCAAACATGCCCCTGAGAGCTGGCACGCTGTCAACAGGTCCAGATGTGAGCTTGGTACTGAGCACGTGGGCTTATAAATACAGTAAATATGGTCACTTACATTGAGAAACACAACACTGCATGAAAAGCACATACACATTAAAACTGCAGCCAGTAAAAAACAAGGTAGACAACGTCTCATTATGCTTAACGTCTACTGAACGGCACTGGCTTGTTAAAGACGTCTTAAACAGCCTACAGCGCTGTACTGTACATGCTCACAGTCTTGTAAACTACACACAGTTATTACATAAGCTGGTGAGGAAAAGCAGCTGGTGTGTGTCTGTTGTGATTGATGATGTGATGAGGGGAGAGGGGAGGGTGAGGACAGTCATCTAATTGGCACACTCTGACCCACAGAGCAACAATTCAGAGTTTACAGAGAGATCCAGGCCGTCCTCTTTAAACTAAGACGTGAGCAGGAAGCGTGTCCCATGACTGTGTCTGTGCGTGACAAGACACTGTTGGCAGTGGGAGTTCCTCTCTGAGACAAACGTGTCGGCTGTACATCCTGTTGACATGTTGAAGCCAAAGGGGCTAATGAGCCTCATGCTTCACGGCTGCTGTGCTGTTTGTCAGCTAACTTTATGCACTAAGTGTGGGGTGTTAATTTGAGTAAACAGAAGCTTCATTGCTGCACAACTGACATTACAATTTTACATGACAAAAGTTATTTTATTAAGACTTTTTTCTCACATATTTTGAAGTAAACTGATGTGAATGTTATTATTGCAACACAGGCATCATGAACATGCTAACAAGCTTCAATGCTTTATGGATCCGAATTTGAGAAGGTTTTTTTTGTTTTATTTTGTTATTTTGACTGACTGACTTGTTATAAGTATCATAAAAGAAGAGTTACTGTTCTTTTTAAAGCTTTATATTGTCCCTCTGGTACCCCTGTTGTAGCTTTACATGATTGACAACTTAAAAAAAAAACCCTGTTAGGGAAGTTGATGGGAAGACATTTGTGATTGAGGCCAACCCCTGAGATCTTCAAGATCTCTGGTACCATATTTTAAGCCAGACCATTTTGAACAGGTAATGGACAGAATCAGAAGTTTCTAAAGCATATGTGATGGTTTGAAAATTAGCACATATTTAGTACAGACATCTATCATTGCTGCTTCATATCCGAGTTTAGAATATAGCCAAGCATAATACCCCCACTTTAAACATCAATATCAAATATATCATTAAATTGTGTCACCTCTCTACATTAAGATTCCTGCTGTAAAAATCAGTCATCACACATGGGGATGGGTACCGAATTAGGTACTTTTTATAGGTACTGACCGATTTCAGTCAAAAGTACTAGGTACTAATTCACGTAAAACCAAAAGGTACCATGTTGAGGTACCTAAATGTATCCTTGTGACTGTGAGGGAGTGGAAGAGTAGGCGGTTTTCGATGCTGGATATGAACAGAGCATTGCAAGGTTATATACTAAAGAAAAAATATGTCAGACTGATTTTTTTTAAATTTTATCTTATTGTTAAGCAAATTGGTGTTGTTTTTTCCACATAAACACAAAAAAATCCTGGAAATTGTACCGTTGAGTACTAGCACCTTATTGTCAGGTACTGGGCATTGGTGCTGTATTGTTTTAAATGTAAAAGGTGCCCATCCCTAATGACACAAGTACTTCTCAATAAGGTGGCAACCAAGCTTCCTGGGTAATAGGTTTGAGGCTGAATAAAGTAGAAATAGGGTGGTAGTGGCATCCCTTGTCATGTTGCTATGAACTACCTTGCTCACAGTTGGTTTGGACACTCAGACAGGAAGAAGTTTAATGTAAATGGGCTGCTGGCACTCACTTTCACCACATGCTTTGGGGATAAGACCTAAGAAGAAGAAAAGGGAACAAAATATGATCTCTTTTTGTTTGCGTTGGATTTTGTTTCCACTCCTTTTTTTGTTGTATCTCTGATCTTTGGCTGGGAAAGAACAAAATTAAAGAGATTAGTAATTGAGCACAAGGAAGTTTGTCCCTGTAGATGTTTTTGTTGGTAAAAATGTGTCGAATGGAGGATCGTACTCTTCATTTGTCACAGGTGCGTCTTGTCCTTTGAGGCCATCACTGTTTCTAAGACAGGAGGGATGTGTGAAGGAGTGTTTCAACCCAGTATCTGAACCTATATATTGCTGATTATGGCCATATCAACAGACTGTACCTCCAAGTCGTTTCAAAAAGGATCACTTTTCCCCATACTTGTGCAGCTTCTAATGAGGATTTTTCTGAGTTTCTACCTGTTACCTTTCAAGTGTGGTCTACAGCACTGTGATGCTGCAGTTACATCAGGTTGAAACAAGTAATAACAAAGGAACAGAGAGGAGGACGACTTGCATCATGCAGAAATGGACATCTTTGCACACTCCACTGCAATCGAAGACAGGGTTTTCATACCAGTCTGTCCAAAGTCATGACAGTCGGAGTATGAAGAGTGTATGTTTGGTTAATATTCAATCTGCAAAGTTACTATGATCCCTGCACTTACAGGCTGAGTTGCTAAACCTCTGCAGTCGTTCTTTGCTGCTTATCGTTTGTCTCCCTGCTGCCTACATCAGTCAGTGAGACGCTGCCTGGGAGGCAACACAATGTAAAGTGTGTGTGCATCTGACAGAGGAAAAAAGAGCACCACACACTTCAGTGAGCATACAAGAAAGACAGAGAAAAACGACTCAAGAAAGGAGATGATGTATGTGTGGATTTCTTTCAGTGGGTGAAGGGGGGGTACAGTAAGAGAGGAGAGATAATGACAGGGAGAAAGCCAGTGTGTAGCTCTAATGTGAACAAAAAGAAGAGGAGACAGTGGTATTTAAAGAGTGTTTACTCCTGTGTTCATGTGTTTGAAGGTGTGTGTGTGTGCGTGTGTGTGGAGCAACGGGTGGTCCAGTGGCTGTGTTTACACTCTCCGTTGTGTTTGGTGACAGCCGCTGAAAGCTTAATGGTGCTCTGTCTTTGTGGAAGCTGGTAATTACAGGATTGTCTTACAGTTAAACTGTAACAAACACACACTGTTTGATTTGAGGAGCAGGTTGACAAACACAACTTGTGTGACTAACCGTGGAAAGTTCAGATCAGCTTGGATTAAATTGGATTGGATTACAAGTTTGAAACGTACCATTGGGTTAAGAAAGAGTCAAATTTGTGCTGGTGAAGAAGTAACATCATAGTTTTCACAAGGTCACACTAATACACTTTGGATTATGTAAAATCTTTAGTGGATACTTTGACTTAAATTTCATTTTTTTGTTATTCTTACCTCTGCAAATTTTACAAAAAAAAGCCTTCACCATTGGTATTTTTTTCACATTAAGCTCTATTCAAGGTTTTCCTCTATTTATTAAAAAAGGCTCAGCATGTGTTTATGAATAACCAGGTCTGAAACTAAAATATCTCTGTTAAATCTTTTATTCAAAATATTAATTTCTAAGCTTTTCACAGCTATCTGAGAATAATTTGAACTAAAAACACATGAAATCAATTTTCCTCCTGTCCTTCAGATGGATGATGTGAAGAGTTGACCTGAAGCTTGGTCCATTTGGGAACTCTTGGAAGACAAGGTGGATGTTTCACAGCCAAAAGGACTCTCGTTGCACAAGCTTGTGCAATACGCTGATGCATCAGTTTTCTGTCCAAGAAGAAATTTTCTTTGTCTTGTTGAAAAGAAATTATCAACTAGAGTGAAAGGGATTGCAAAATTTTCACCTCCTGTATCTGACTTGGATCCATCACTGAAACCAAATGAAAACAGACCTCCAGTGAGGGGATGTTGGAGGTTGTTGTTTGCATAATCCTGTTTGATTGAATTCAAAATACAGTTTTAATTTGTCTCAATCCATTGAGCAGCAGATTTTAAATGTTCCCGTTTTTGGTGTTATAACATCAAAACATGAAATGTAGAGTATAAATCAGGAAAAGTGAAAGTGGTGTGATCACAAACTGGATGATTCGTCACATGACAAACTTACTACCCAACTAACGAACTAACTAACACATTACAGGATTCTTCAAACCTTCACACATTTAGAGACCACACACTTGATGATCACAAAAGGCAGATCCCACAAGATCTCTCTCTTGTGATCCTAAAGTATGTGGTCTGCATTCTGGAGGACATCACACACTAACTGATTCTTCAACAGAGTATCAGCTTCTTCACGCTTAATATTCCAAATCTCGTGTAGTAAAACGTGTCTTCAGTGTAAACAAACATGACGGACAAACAGGAAAAAGCAATGATGGTTGTTTTTGGCCTCTAAGAATTAAAAAAAAAAAAAAAAAAAGAAAGATTATGGAAAAGTCGTGGAGACGGCGGGAATATGGGCCAAATAAAAAGCAATGAGAGTTGGAGATGAGTATAGTCATTTCAAGTATTACAGTTACAGATAGATTTCTTACTTCCTCTCCGGTCAGTCAGCTGAGTCAGCTTGCGTCTTGATTGGCTTTGCTCTGGTACACGTGACATTACACGCTGTACCTGCTCGGCTCCTCTCGGAGCGCCCCACACACTACAGGATTTCTAGTTGCAAATATTTAACATGTTCATTATCAACAATCTCTCAATCGGAGGCCTTCCAGGAGTCTCCAACTGGACAAAATCACTCTTGACAGACCCCACACCACAGGAAAATCCCACAAGATGTCATTTGCAAACATCAGATAATCAGGCCTTTGCTGGCTAAGATGTAAAAGGGGAGATCGGGACATAAATCTGCCCGTTTATCCTGTACATGTACTCGCCTTAACTAACCAAGTAGCCACCCTGATGTGTAGTTGTGCAGGTTTAACAGGGCTTCTTCAAGGATCTCCAGGATATAAATGAGCTCTAACACCTAATGCGTCTGATGTGCCAAAAGCCTGAAGCATTCTTCTGAATGTACCATTGAGCAGATGTTTAAATAGTATTAAAAAATCATATATGCATTTTTCGGATCATAATTAGTCATAAGCAACCAGGTCTGAGTATAATTAAATAGCTCTAAACTCATAGTGGGGTGGCAGCAGAGACACCAGAAAGTTAAAAGAGGAAGTTCATGGTTTAGCGCTGTAGTAGCTCCAGCATTATCCCAAAGGCAGCTGTGGACAGCCACTGGCAGAGGTATAGACTCTTATACTACATAGTCCCAGCAGTCACCTCTATGTAATTGTCATTAAGAGCCCACTCACTGGTTACTGTAATGAGATTAAAGCCATATATTGACTTTAAATTCATTCCCCAGAGTTACACAGGTTTTATTTTTGTCTTGTAACAGTGGAAGTAAATCAAATTGAGGAGGAAGGGAGCGAGTTGCAGGGCTGCCAAAAACACCTAATTCCTTCCTACTTCCCTTTCTTGGCTCCCTGCCTCCAGACAAACTGAAATCTCTGTGTGCAGATCTGTCGGTCTGGCTCTGACCGAGTTCAGACCTTGATTATCCTGGGAGTTAAGAAGTACCTTTCAGGGAGGACGTATCTAAGGGTGCAATCAGCTTCCTCACATCCTCTCTCAGGTTGTGATTGGCAAGAATATGCTCATGCAATCGAGGTACGACAAACAAAGAGACTTGAGTTGGTTTACAGTAACTGATACATCAACACACAAATTCTTTATCACATTTCCACATTTTGGATGTAGTGACGGCAAAGACGCTCCGACTACTGCAGGCTTCAGTGGAATTGAAGTTTAGATCAGAGTACAAGGGGAGGAGAGGAAAGAGGGCTTTCAGGAAGCTTTAGCTTGCCAGAGGTGATAGTAGTTATCTATGTTTAGTACTCCACTGCGTAAAACTTTGGTGTATCCAGCCTAGCAGGGTGAAAAAGGGAACATACAAGTCACCAAACTTCAAAAAACCATGAGGATAGTTGACATGTCTAAAAACATCAGCACTCATCCAGGTGATATTTTAGCTTCAGCTTTTTACTAAAGAGAAGAGATAGAAGGATGCTGTCCAGATTAAAACAGAGTCAACAGTCTGATCACTTCATGAAGAGATTTTAAATTAAGGCTGTTTTTCTCATAAATAAGACACAGTGGCGAAATTAGCTTCTTCATCTTTATCAAAGTTTTTTTTCCTGCCACAAACATTTTTGGCTGGAATAAATGGCTAAATTATGTTTCAAAGGGGGTAAATTGATGAAAAATTATCAAAGTCCATCATGCAGAAATCCTCAGACTGGTCATTGCACTGGTTCAGTTGTGGGGATGGAGCTTTGGCCTCCAAGGCTGCATTCAGGCTTTATTACAGAGCCCAACATGTGGCTAAGTGCTGAGAGCAGCTCGCATAAAACCCATTTCTCTTGCTCAAATGGCCCTGATGAAAACCAAACGGGGACTAAGAGAGGCCAGTAATCGGCCAGGAGTAGACCCCTCTCTGCCCCCTTCCCCAGCCCATGCACATTGTCCAATTAAGGTCTTCTACTGCAGCTCTGTGCCCAGGCAGACTGCCACAGACTGCCAAGCCCAAACAGTCCGCTCAGGGGAGTTAATCTCACTCTCTGGACCTGACAGGCTGTGGTGTGTGATGCTGCCCGCTCTGACACTTGAGCACCAGTGGGTGGGCACCGGCGCGTGGGCACAGGGCTATAAAAGGCCTGGAGGAGTCCAATCTATGCCCCCGTATCCCTCCTGTTGCTGTGTTTGGATCAACTGACACTCTGCGGAGTGTGTGGATGTGTTTGGGTGTGTGTGCCCTGGAGCAGGCTGGCCAGACTTTACACTCGCTGCAGGATTGGGAGCAGAGTTATAACATATTGCAGACTCCTGCCAGCGGACCATAACACTGAGCCGTAACTTCACTTTAAATGAAATGTGACTGTGCTGTGAAAATGGCTGCAGCTAACAGGCTGCTTCGTTCTGCTGCTGCATAATGCAACTGGAACTGGGCAGCTCTATGGCTTCTCACTGACTTATGGGTGTGAAGCAATTCTACTGGCAAAACCATGAATCAGCACATCGCTGAGTCTGCTAAGCTTAACACTCTGTTATGAAGGCAACAAAGAAACTAAATAATCAAAAATATTCTTGTGAGAGTTGATTTCTGGTTAACAAGGAGGAGAAGCCAAGAGCTGGGTGTGCATGGTGCACATCAGCGAAGGCAGGGAAGGGGCCACCGGGGGCATGGTCCCTGCTGGAATCTGATTGGCTCCCTCCTGGCCTCCTCGACAAAACAGCGTCTTGTCATTGCGTAAATCATTCTCTCCTAGAAGAATACTAGCTTGTTGTCACAGAGTAGCTTCATAGGGGCAAGGAGTGGGAAACAGATTGTCATGGTCTGTGACGGGAGCAGTCGAAATATAAAACAAGCACACCTCTCTCAAAACTCAAATGTGCGATAATTTTAACACAAACGAGTCATTAAAATACGTTTCATTCTTACACCTAGTTTCAAGCATTATCTTAGCTTAACATCTGACATTTTACTGATAAAAAGTTGGTAGTGAAGCTAATGAAACATGCTAACTAAAAAGAAAATGACCCCCAAGGGGTTCCTGCAGTAATGTTTATATGACACAAAAATTAGCCTCTGTGGGTTTTTTCTTTTTGAAACAGGGAAACAATAGAGACACTTAACACAGAGTGTCTTGGGAGCAGCTTCTGGCCTTGTTGCCTTCCTTAAAGCAAAGACACCATGACTTTAAAATCATCTGTTTTCCATTTTTTGTACATAAAACTCTGCCTTTGGTAACATCAGTGGGTGCACTTAATTGTTGAGGTCCAACACCTCCCCAGGTCTTTTGAACAGACGAGAAAATTAGAAAATGAGAAAAAAAAAAAGCTTTCTATCTTACTTTAAGGCATTTGGTGAGGCATAATTTTTAACCCTGTGCTTTTTTGTATCATAGTTGACACATTGTGCAGTTTTGGAAACTTTTATAGTAAACGTTAAGTAAACATGCATTCTTACAACTCAGAAAATACTTATTTTGAAAAAAAAAATGGCATACAATTTATGAATTATTCTGCCAGGAACTTCTTGAAAATTAGCAGTGAAGTTACTGAAAAAGTGTGTAGATGACATTACGGATCAGCTATTTTGAAAAGGCCCCAAAATATGATTTCAGCTGCTGGCTACTTTTCCCAGGTCATGTTTATTTAGTTAAATCTATTCAATTAGGTTAGATCTGTATTAGGTTAGACAGTGAGTACTGTACATATAAAGAACACTTCTCGAAAAGTTGCTTTAGGCAACAATATTAAAGGTGTTATGAGTTATGTCAGGTGTTAGGTGCCCCCTAAAATATAGCATTGGCCCCCCTGAAAATAAAATCCTAGAATCACCACTGTTTATAAAAACAGAAGAACACTTAGATACGTGCTCTTTTTTCTCATGTAAAGAGAGACATGAGAACCAGTTGCCATTAAGACCCTTCCAACACTTTGAAAGTTCACAGACAATTGCATGCCGCAGAAAATAGACATCCTGAAGTTTGCCGCAAACCTTCCAGCGACCTCGAAGTCACCTCAGTTGATGAAAGTGCAACACTTCACTTAACATCCATTTGATGCCGTCTGCCTGACTTGTGAAATAGAAAATTAGCAATGATTAGTTTTACAGACGTGAAGCGTGCAAGTATGACTCTGTTGGCTTCTCCTGAACTGCCAAATGGCACAGTGTATAATTTTAAATATGCGCAGAACAGGATCTTGGAAACTTGATTAGCATGTAAACAAGCAGAGTTTCATTCCTAGACATTTAGGAAAAAAAGATAACCCTCTGTTAAAAATGTCTTCAGAGAAGAAATAATCAATCCAACCTCTGTTACAGTTCTCTAAAAACTTCCACCAGACAGTAATAAATATTATCGATGTTTCTTAGCTCTGCGTTCATGCCAGTGAACTCCAAGCTGACAGCAGTAAAATCAGCTCTGCAGCAGTGTAGCTGGAAGATGTGCTGCTCACTTGCTGTGATTGATACCGCTGTAGGGCAGACCAGAGGGAACAAATCACTCTTTCATTCTTCCCACAGACCAAATGCTCAGGCTATCACAGCATCAGGAGACTAAGCCCCAGACAAAGTGCCCTGTTTGCAGATCACTCTGCAGCCGCATAGAAAATGAGCCTGCATAAAGAGCGAGATGACGACAGAGTGACCAGAGGAGGGAGCAGGTTAAACCACATGCCTTAGGGACTTCGCTATTGTCAATAAAGACGTGTTAATAACAACATTGTTTTAAAGCTGACACTGAACTGTCGATCAGTTTGTTGTATGTATTTTTGGAAAAAAATATAGCATTGTTCAACTAAAACTGGAAACAAGTGACTGAACAGCTTGACTTTTTAATCAAACTGTAAGAAGACGCTCCTAAGCAGGACAAACACTCTGATCTCTCTCATTCTAAACCTGCGAATCCTACATCTAACCTTCGATGCAGTGTGCTCTGTATCTGCCGTTCTGGTTTTCTGAGTTTCTTTCAAACCCTCATAGAAACCAGAAACCAGTCAGAGTGTCCAGAACAGGCCCAGGAGAGGAAGCAGAGGATGAAAGCCTCGGCCACAGGCTCGCTCCTCTTACGTCTGGGCTACCGCTGTCTTTTTGTATTCTTATCAAGGGAAACAGCAGTGCACTGCAGGAAAGACTTTTCCAGAAGTGACAGTGGTTACGGTGAGTTACAGTCGGCTGCTACAGTTTCCTACAGTCACTGTAATTACATCATCAACAGAGATGGCAACTAATAGTATTATAATTTCCTTCATTATGTCCTAACCTTAAATATAGGTTTGGACTCCATATGGCCTAAGGAAGTCATTACTAGACTCTTAGCTGCCCCTAAAAAGCCTCTGCTTTGATTTTATCCTTTCATATGCAGGAATATGGTGGAACAGGTTCCCCTCTAAGGTTTTGCAGTGGGTTTGGTGAGCGTGCAGGCCGTGAGGAGGTGACAGAAAGAATGGAAATGACTGGTGTTTGAGCCCGGTGGCTGCTCTGCTCCAGTGCTGAGCTCCATTTTTCCACCCAAACAAATAACGTCACAGCACCTGTCAGAGCGAATCGCACAGGGCCAAGGGAGGTTCATGAACCTAATGCTCATACTCTTCACACTTAATAAAAGACAAATGGAAAAAGTCTACTCAGGATACTTAAGAAAAGGGAAGATAAGAAGGAGCTAATAACGTTTGATTGCAGACAGGGTGACACAAACAATAAAAGGTTATCAACAACTTTGAGACTGTAAGTGATTTTTGTCACTGAGACAGAACAGTTGAAAAAGGGAGAAATACACCATGTAATCATGAGCCAGTGCTAAGAGAAACTTCTCAGGTAGTTTTTGGTAGTCTGCTGATATCATCATGTTTAGTCATTTTCCACCACTTATCAAGGTCCGGGTCGCAGGGGCAGCAGTACTATTAGCAAAGACCAGTGGTCCCTGTCTCCTGCCACTTCCACCAGCTCCTCTGAGGGGATACTAAGGCTTTCCCATGGCCAGTTGAGAGATATAATCTCTCCACCGTGTCCTGGGTCTACTCCGGGGTCTCCTCCCAGCTCCTCCGTGACTGCCACCTTATCATGGTGGAGGGGTTTGCGTACCTCGATGATCCCAGGAGCTATGTTGTTGGGGGTCAGTTGCCCCTGGTAGGGTCTGCCAGGGCAAACTGGTCCGAGGTGAGGGGCCAGACAAAGTGTGGTCAAAGACCCCATATGATGAGTAAAACCAGCGATCAGTTCACCCTGGACAGAGGGATTGGAGCCGCGCACTGGAGCCAGGCCGGGCCTTTACCCTGTCGGACCAAGCCCAAATGGGTGACATGGGTCTGTCCTCCTGTGGACCCACCACCTGCAGGAGGAGCCATAGGGGTTCGGTACATTGTGGATTGGATGGTGGTCAAAGGCGGAGGCCTTGGCAGCCTGATGCCCAGTATGCTGATGTAGTTTGAAAAAAAAAAAAAACAACTCTTTTTTGCCTCAGATGAAAGGCCAAGGTGCTTTTTAAATAAGCACATAAGGCTGGCTCGACATAAAGAAATTAAAGAGTTTGTAAAACTTAGTGTAAATTCATCAGCTGTCTGACTTAATAGGCTGTTGCAATGATTTAGTAGTAGAGCCAAATCATTCTTTATTCATTATTAGCTTCCTCCTTCCTCCAGAAACATCCACGTTATGCCTCTTCTATAATATTTGAAATGCATACAAAAGAAATGAAGAACATTAAGTATATCCCTGAGTCACAGAGAGAAAATGTGATGAGCTTCAGAGTCTTATGGATTTCTTTGTGCAATATCTATAAAATTTAACACCCTGAGCTGATAAATGGTGAGAATGTACAGGAAATGTGTTGGGGAGGAGAAATCTGATGTGTTTTGGGGGATTTTCACACATTTTTATGAGTTTATTTGTGCGAAATGCAGGGACTTTTTATTGTTTTATGTGGGGGTACTTACCAGTTCATAACCTTTAATGGTTTTGTAATGACTCTCAGAAGTGTCACAGAAAGCTAAATGGAAAAAGTGCAGAGGTGTGAAGAGAGAGCAGCACTTCCCATAAATCCTTAAGAAAGATCTAGTTTGTATGCAGCTTTAAGGAGGAGGATCAAGATTCAAATGAAATCTCTGCCAAAATGAATAGTCTATCTGCTTCATAAAACAGCTATCTAACTTTTAGTTGTTGAAATATTTCTTGGTGGCAGAGCTGCTTTAGTAGCAGAAACAATCTCATTAGTTGGATCGTAACTGGAGACAGAGTTAGAAAGGCTCAACAACACAAGCTGTAAACATATGCAGCTGCCGATGTGCATAGAAAGGCAGATCACTCTAGAAGCCCTAATTTTTTAACATCTTTGTCCCATACTAGACCATAACCATGCATTTAAAGAAAATAATGTGAAGCTTTTAAGTCAGTAACCTGTTGGAGATCTAGTTTGTTTGAGCAAAAGCTCTAAAATTCAAGACCAGCGAGGCAGGAGTCTGGAGTGCTACCACAGGAAGTCAGCTTCATGACATGATGGCTCCAAAAAGAGATACACATCTGCACAGAAACTGCGCATTACTGAAGACAACAGAAGTCTTTACACAGTTACAAACTTTTCCCTTAAAAGGGATTTTACAGCATGTCTCCAGAGAAAACATCATCAGCTTTAAAGATTTTTCAACAATTTGACAAAGTTTTTCAGCCCAAGAGTCTCAAACATCTACAAAATATTTCTGAGTTTGATTCAATAGAAAATGAAGCTTTAATATCTGATTTGCAGTTTAAATAAAAAAAGAGATCAACACCAGGAGCAAGTTCTTCAAAGAATTAAATCTGGATCAAAATGACCCAGATTTGGAAATCCCATTTCTTGCTATTCAGGATCAGGTAATCTGTCTAAGTTTTATGCTGTTTTTTTCAAAGCATCATTGGATTAATTTAATATTTAATTTAATTTAATTTGATTTAATTTAATTTAATTTAATTTAATTTAATTTAATTTAATTTAATTTAATTTAATCTAATTTGTGGCCTAACTTACTTTATCTACTTTATCACTGTAATGGTTAAACAAGCCAATTGCAAAATACAAATTAAAAAATTGACACTAAACTGTACAAATGTTGTATTATTTGACCAGTTGTAAAGTTTTTATACATTTTCTTCTTAAATCCACCCTGAAATACTACCCCTGTTGGGATCAGGATAATCTTGTTCTTTTGGATCAAAGTGATCCAAATCCTCCTGAAAAGTTCTTAACGGTACAAACTGAAGGTTTGATCCCAATTAAAACAAGGATTGGATTACGTGATCCAATCCGATTTTGAAACCCTTGTTTTCCCTTTGAACGACCCAATTTTCAGAATTTACTCCAATCCGATTACCAAAATCCAAATGGATTACCTTAGAACAACTGGCCTCAGGTGGTCATACTTTGAAATGTTTACCGAGAAAAACATTGCAATACTACGATTATACACTCTTCTCTTTACATGAAAGCAGTTCCATAATCTGGTGCTGAGTAGGGTGTGTCATTCTCTAAAAAGTGGCAATCAGATGGCAAACAGCCCCACTATGAAGAGTAGGCAAAGGCAGCAGCATCCTGCCCGCCCAGCTGGAGAGTTCTCCCACGACTACTGGACTGTGAAATTACCACAAACACGGCAAGAGAAAAAAAGACAGAAAACACATATTTCACTGCCTCTATATTGAGTTCCAGGAATGCCAATTTCACAAACAAACCCCCCTCCTCAGATTCTGCAGCGCAGAGATTGGGGCATTAGGCGTTCTGTGGTTTCTGCACAGGGACAGAAAACAAATAAACTCCCTGCCCGTGAAAAATGAGTTAGCGAGGCCAATTAGAAAACACAGCTCCGGTTTGATGGAGATACCAGAGGCAGAAAAGTGAGGTGGGAAGGTGTGAGGGGAAATCTGGCAGAGCAAGACGCCGTCAATCAGAATTAGGAAAAACAAAGAGCGATGAATAAAAATGAGAGCGAGATAATTCAGTTTGTCATTAAGCGGAGCCGTGTGGGATAACTGCGTGCAGAAAACTGACTCAGCAGCTGTAATTACATGCATGTCAGGCTTCTTATTCGCTCTTTCAGGAGTTTTTAAGCTCTTTTGCTTTTTCTTCGTGCTCCAAGACATATTCCTCACACGCCCACTTGAGCGTGAGGTCAGGCGTTGAGAGAGGCCAGGTTTGGCTGAGGGTTTGGTGGGAAACCAGCTCTCTCCTCACTGATAATATCCACTGGAGCCACTGTGCACAGCCACTGTGAAATAGGCCTAATAGCCCAGATGAGTGGGGAAGTAGAGGAGGGGTGGAGGGGGGGGGGGCTATATGGATAAGAAGAGTGAAAGCTATTGGCCTGAAGCAGCGGGCGATAGGCTTCAGAATATTTGCAGAAATGGGTCTGCAGCACACCTACTCATTATGGTAATAGCCAGCTCTTAGAGGCTGACGTACGGACAAATGGCTGTGGTCAAACAGCGGCTGGATGGGCGAAGGTCACAGAGTGCGCCTGAAGGATCAACGGATCTTTTGCGTGTCCTGGTTTGACCTCTTTGTACTCTCATAGTCATTTCTTTGTTATTCTGTCATTTATTTCATCCCATTATACAATACTGCAAATGACTGAGTTCTGAGATTACTTCTCACAACTTTGTTTACCTGAGCTGGGGTTGAGTTTGGCAGCAGGTCTTCAGGCATAAATAAAACTAAAATCAGTTGATGTGAAAGTCTCCCATCGCTCTCACCATTGCATAACACTGAAGATGGCAGTGTTTGCACAGAGACACAACTGAGGACGCCATTTATTCTGTAAAGATCAAAAGATAATGGACAAAGAGTAAAAAAACAGTTGCTAAGAAGCTCTTGTGAACTGATGTGAGGAAATAAATGAAACATTAGCAATGCAAATACTTCACCAGCAACAGTTTTTGTCAGTTCAGAGTAGTTTCCCTCAGGATTTTAAACTCTACAACAACTGGAATTCTTCTCAAAGTTACGATTCAGGCACAATCTCAGCCGACAAGAAGAACCTGTCAGTGAAAAACAGAAGTCTCTGGGGTCTGTGTTTGCAGTCTACTGAGGTGTCAAAGAAAAGTGAGATCAGCTGCCGGGGGGGCCAGAGGCCAGAGGCTGTCCAGAGGGACCTTCAGTGAAGTCCAGACATCAAAGTGGAGCTGCTGTAAGCTGCTTTTTTTATATAAAGTAACTCTGTCCCTCTGCTCTGTGTGGTTTCTGTCCTCTTCTACTGGCTTCCTAACTCTCTCATTCATTTTCCTCTTTCGATTCGAGGCAGAGGATGAAAACAAATAGAGAGAAAAGAGAGGTGAACATGAGCCAAGGAAGTACGTTCACTACGCGCTAATCCCATCAGATGTATCATAACCTGTTCTAAGATAATACTGTTGTTATGTATCTTTGTGTTTGTTTATGCTTGGTTCAAAATCTGCTTTTTGAATATTTTAACAGTGGTTGCCTGACAAGGAAAGATAATATCCTATCGGTTCCATTATCTTATTCAGCAAAACACATTATGGACAACTTTTAGAACAATAAACAAATATTAAAGGTTATTTTGACCAGATCAAAAAAGCTGTTTTAATGTTAACCCAAGCCACAAGAAAGAAAAGAAAGTGGATAAAGAAAGTTGTCATAATGTACTTATTGTTTTGAAACCAAAAGAAAACTCATTGTCTGGGATTCTAAATCTCATTACTATGAGACGAACATCTTTCTTCTTAGTTTCAGAGCCTTTTTCGATGCAACAGCTGACTCTAGCCTGATGGTGCTTAGCAATTAATCAGTTTTATCAAATACTCTGAATTCATGTTACTTTTGTCACAAAATATGGAAATAAGATAATAAGTCCCCTGTGGTCAGATTTAGCTATGAGCAATCTAATGTGTGTCGTCAAGTCTGTGGCAACCAAGAAGTGACCGTAGGGGTGGGAGAAAAAAATTGTTTTATGATATATTGGGATTTTTTGGTTTGGTAATATAAAAATTGGAATTCTTTGTGAAATTAAAATTCTGCGTTTCAGTCTTTGTTTATAAACTGGATTGGAAAAAAGTTACCACTTTACTCCAGCAGAGGCTGAAATGTTTCTCTCTGACTCATGTTATGAGCATTTAATGGGAAAATATGATGTTGTCTATAGACATTCATATCATCATCATCATTTTTCTTTTTACATGGCCTGGTGTTAAAAAAAGCAACTATAAATTGCGAAAAACTAATAAATATCTAAGAATTCTGATTTTAATCGAATCAGCACCCCAAAAATAGTAATAGAATCGAATCGCAAGAATAGCATATCCTCCCAGCCCTAAGGGAGATCACATTCAAGCTTGAAACTCATCGCCTGTTTTTTCTGAAGACTTCTGATAAATTCTTCATTTTCCTTGTGTTGGCATCATTTACAATCTGATGAAAGAGTTCTGAAGCAAGAATGAAGTAACTGTGTCAAGAAATAACATTTTAGGCCCCGTTTACATGACGCCGAAAACGGTCGATTCTGCAAACATTTCGTTGCGTTTTGGCCTTCCGTTTAGACGAGACCACGTTGCGTTTTCAGTGAAAACGCAAACTTTTGAAAACGCTCCCCAGAGTGGAAAGATCTGAATCCGCTCCTCCATCCAGCTTCGTGTAAACACAGAGCGGAGCGTCACAGGGGGAAACGCTGACGTCACCGCATGCGCACTCGCAGTTTCAGGTGAAGGCTGCACGCTCAGCCACATTTCCAGTTGAGCCAGTAGGTGGCGGTAATGCACGTTATGGTTGGATTGTCGACCGTCTCACACAACAAAACGGCAGAAAAAGAAAGAACAGAAGAGGAGACTTGTCCTCCTGGAGTCGTATGAACGCGGATCGTTTTCACGCCGTCCCCATGTAAACCCGGGTGGCTTTTGAAAACGCGAACGAAGAATCGTTGCGGGAGTCTCCGTGTAAACGGGGCCTTAGAGTACACTATCAGCTGCTCTTTAATCTGTTTGACTTACACTAAAGCTAAATCATCACCTGATGTGTTCTGGGAGTCTGTGACAGCTGCCTTTCAAGATCAAACCATGAATTGTAATGACCTGGTTGACTGAAAGCTTTTGCAGGTAGTGTTTTGATGATTACTACAAGCAGAACATGGAGGCTAAATGAATTTAGCTTGTATGTCACATTTCATCTCGACTTGCTGATCTGTACCATCATACAGAAGAGGGCGTGCAGGTGCTGCAGACAGAGTCAGTGTTAGTGATGATGATGAGGATGAGGAGGAGAAGAGAGGATGGATTAGTCTCAGATGGATGCTTTTGGATTACCGTGTAATTCATTATTATGGAAGCAAAAACCCATCATATATATTCATTTATCCCACAGCATGTCTGACACTGGTTATAGGCTGTGCTGTGGTTCACTGGTTACACAACTTATTTTCAATTTCGTCATGACTGTGTCTTTGTGTTGTTCTAAAGTAATGAGCCAAAAACAAATTAGGGAGTAAATTTGATGCTGTGCTGCAATCCTGTCCCCCCCCCCCCCCCTTCATTTACATTTCTATCACACACAAAGAGAAATATGCTTTTTTTCTGCCCTCAAAGGAAAGTTAATTATCATTGACTGGGAGGGGATGAAGGGAGTGACCTTTCTGCTGCAGCAGAGCAGAGTGGAGCTGCACTTTACCGTCTCTGTCTGTCAGGCTGCTGATGTGTTATCACATCGAGGATGGTTAAAGACAGCGGGGCCAAATTTTAAATGCATAAATCAGTCAGGCATAAGGCCCATTACAGCATGCATTAGGGAATACAGAGAGTGGCTTGAATACGAGCTTATTGTGAATTGTGATGGTTTGGTCCCTGACTATGGATCTTTCTCTGGGATATTTTCTCTGACAGGAAAATGATCAGCCTGGTCACAGGAAGATATAGATCAGAGCTGTCTAATTTAGGCCCTGCCATCAATATTATATATATTCTCAGCAATTATCATATTTTTCCTACTGCCAGCAGCCTGAATTTAACATTAATCATTTATTGTTGCACTTTCCTTTCACTCTTTTCATGACCAGAGAGTGAAAGGATGCAGGGTCATGGCTGGGATGGAGCTTATGAGACAGTGGCACTCTGACAAGAGAAAGTGTAAAAATAGTTGGGAACATGAGAACTTTTTTACAGAAATGGATTCCACTAACCCAACACACCAGACAGACAGTTTCTTATATCTGCCATGAAAATATCTCACTAGTCCATCTGGGTAGCAGCTTTTTGGATTTGTTTTAGTGGCGGGACCTTTAAAAAAATCAGCAGCTGGTGATTGGACGATTTGATTGACACGCTCACCACAGACCAATCCACATCAAGCCACGGTATGACGTTTTTGCAAAGTGAACTCAAAAGGAAATCAAAGGAACGCTGACAAGTACGAAAGTCTGCTGACGTCACATCTGCTCGACACTTTCGCTGCTCCCACAGCTCCTGCCTCTCTTCCCTGGTTGGGCCGGTTAAAATGCAGCCGAATGAATCGTTGGTCAATGGAGCCTGGCAAGAGGGATCTGCAGGATTTCAGAAACTGAATTAGGCAGGTCCATCTGCTCTGCAAGGTTAGGATTCCATAGCAGTATGCCTGATATGTGGGCAAAAAGTTGCTGTTTTAAAAGAGTATAGTCTTTGTAAGTTAGTGTAAATTCAGCAGTCATTTAAAGGGAAGAAACAATCTAAACCAGGTGTCGATTTTATTACTTTTCCTTATTTTAAAAGAATGTAAAATGCACTATTTCAGTTTCATAGGAGCATGCTGTGTCCCATGTTGTTCAGGTTATATTGCACTAAATGTCTTTGAAGACATAGGCCTAGTATTTGTATCATACGGGTGTTCAGTAACTTCATGCTGTGAAATACAGTAAAGAAAAGTGCTTTTATTTTCAAAATTACTTGTATGAGTATTTAATTTACAAACTTAATGCGATGCAGTGCAACATGAATGTTTAATTTTAGCCAGGAAGCCTCCATCCTGATTTGTTTTTGGCCTTTTACTGAAAAGAATTCGGGCACCCCTGATATCAATGAAATTATTCAAGGAATTTAGGTCCCAACTAAAAATATGGTGAGTTGATTCAGTCATCTCTGAGGAAGAAATCAATATGTCTCTCTCCAAGATTTTTTTCAACCCGTCTTGGACATTTGACGTCAGCAGAGTACCACCCTCTCCATTTATAGCTGTTTATTATCGTCATTAATATTGATAACGATTTTGTTTGAGCCGGAAACACTTGAGGGAAGTCCACCAGACTCAACAAACTCACATCAACAGATGTCTGGTCAGCTGTTCGGGGACTTCCTCTGAAATGGGCAAAGCTATGCTTTCACTGAGCAACCTCAACTCAAATAGATGTTCCTGTGAACACACACAGGCAAGGAGTGGGTGAATCAGACAGAAAACAAACAATCCCTTTTAGGAAAAAGAGAAAATCTTTAAAGTTTGTCTTTTTGCATGGCTGACACTTTAAGAAGATAATATTTATCTTCCCAAAGCTCTAAATTTCGGAGGTCAAAGGTCATGAGCAGGGTTCAAATTGAGCGTCAACAAAAATAGATTTTTAAACGCTTTTAAATGACAGACAGCTCCTCAGCAGATCTGTCAGAGTGGGAGACGAAGCTGTAAGTGATTTTTCCCGTTCTCTGGCTCGCTCCAGGAAGCTCCGCTCTGAGTATCTTTTAATGACCGGTTGGCCAACTTGTATATGATTCTGATTATGGTGCTTGGACGCCGCTCTGTGTTTTGCTGTTTATTCCATCCAAACCTGTGTGTGCCAGTTTAAATAATGTCCATTCTGGTTGAATAACACAGCATGAGAAAGTTTAGCATTTCAACTCGGCAATGACTGATGTGTCTTCTGCTGGATTTTTAGTCTCCTTCTGATCCTCGTCGCTCTACATTTTTGAGCTTTGAGAGTTTGCTGACAGGCTCCCTCAGCATGCATAGCAAAAAAAAAAAAACTAAATTAAAGCAGATTTAAGTTTTACTCCAACCTAAATCTGTGTGCTTGTGTCAATTTACTTTTGCCACAACTCTTGAACACCAATTTTCACGTATTTAGTTTTAATTTTATTCTGAATTAAGGATGTCCTAATCCTGATCTCAACCATCACAACAGCTGATCTGGGCATTTTTCTTCTCTCACCGACTGAAGCTCAGCATTTTGAGTGTATCATATCACCCTATTTACATCAGCCTTCAAAAACTGAGCACCACTTTTTGCAGAATGCAAATGAGTGTGCAACATAAGCATTAAGAACAGCATTTCAAAGGATGTAAGGAGTGTTGAAATATTTCCAAATAAAATGCAAAAACAGTTTTGTGCAATCTGATCATTTTGGGAGGCAGTAGCATTTGCGCTGCATTCAATACACTAATTTAAAAGCAACAAATGTGTCATAACAGAGTGTTCATGAAAGCAGAAGTAGCTGCTGTGCTGAAGAAACAAACTGGACTCTCAAAGGGAGGATAAACAGCCAAGAAAGAGCTAAAAGGCAAAAACAATTACAGAGAAAGCGGTTGTTTTCATTTTCCTCTAGTTGTAGTTTGGCTAACCTTGCAATTTGTTTGAAATCTGTATCACTGCTGGACTGTGTCTCTATTTTCATCTGTCTTCACGTTCCATGATCTCAGCAGTTAACTTAGTCAGTACAAAGTAATTGCTCCTCAAGGGGATGATGAGGGATGGAAAACAGAGCAATCCTTATAGATCAGAGTTAGTTTAAGAGCTAAGCTACGCTATCAGGAAGTTCCAAAGTGTCCCAGTTAAAGAGAGGTAAAATACCTTACCTTGAGAGGTAAAGGTTTTTCAAGGTAGGGAGCAAATTAAGGAAAGCACAGGAGCAGAATGTGGAGAGGAGAGATATGATTCGGCAGTGAGAGGGGGATGAAAGTTTTCAGCCACTTTCTCACACACACTCTGAAGCTGGTCCACTAATCAAGCAGGAGTGGGAGATATCACACACATACGACTCTTTCGCGGGCTTCCAGCGGCGTATTAACGCACCAGTGAGGCGATTTGCTCAGCAGTGCCAAAAATAACACATTGCATAACAACCTCTCTCCCTTCTCTACTTCTTTACCCGTCGGTTCGCCTCACTTTAAATATTTGTTTATTTCTCTCCTGAGCGGACACCTAATGCAGGATTTGTTGCTTTTCCTGGCTCTGGATGTATGTAGATGTGCCACCTGTGGCAATGCTGTAGATATGTCAGATATATGAGGATTTAAATTCTGTGAATTCTCCTAAAAACAAGGACAAGAAAGAGGCAGAGTCCCTCAGTGCTGAGAACACTGTTATTCACCAAAACAGCTCAAAGGCCAAGAATTCCACAGTTTCATACCAAACAGAATTAAACACGTCCTTAGGGAGATATTTGGCATTACCATTGATGGCAGTAGAATACGACAGAGCATGTTGCAGCCCAAAGAAAAGCACATAAAACAGAGTTGAGCTCTTTCAAAATCAAACTACTTTTCCACTAAATGTCTGCATGTCACAGCTGGACAAATCCAGAAGAGATTAGGCTTTTGGACCAAAATTATGATATAAAAATGCATCCACTGAGCTCAGGTGAACTTGGCAGGGATGGGTCAAAATTCATTCAGAATTACTCACTACCCAAGACACTTTTTAAACTTTAAAACTCCCAACCAGTCATCAAGTATATCTCAAAGAAAAAGTTGTTTCTTTTTTCTAACAGATAAACTGTCAGAAGTGTCTTTTTTTCCCTCAAAATAAAGAAGACGACACTTCGAGCCTGGTAAAAAGTTTCATGATTGGCTTTCACAGACTTTTCACATTTTCAGCACATAAAGGCTCTGATGGTTCCAGAAACTCTCTCACACACAGCCTCACAATTGCCTGTTTTATGTGTTTTATGTGTTATTACTTTAGTTTCTTCTTTGTGTTCAGGTGAGATAGGGTGACTAAGTAGCAGGTGTAAGAGAAGGCAGAGACCAGTAGGGGTGGGAGAAAAAAATGAAAATTGATATATAGGGATTTTTTGTTTGATAATATCAAAATCAAGATTCTTTGTCAAACATTGTTGTTGTTTTTTTCAAATTCAAATTCTTTATTTCAGTCTTTGTTTATAAACTGATTTGAAAAAAAAGTTACCACTTTTCTCCAGCAGAGGGTGAAATGTTTCACTCTGACTCGCGTGATGTGCATTTTATGTGAAAATACTGCTCCTGATATAGTCTGTAGACATTATCATCATCATTTAACTATTTCACATGGTCTGGTGTTAAAAAAGCAACCAAAAATACCAAAAATTGTAAAAATTGAAAATCCAAATTTAAATTTTAATAGAATCAAATCACAAGAATAGCATATTGTCTGAGCCCTAAAGACCATAGATTGTATATAGAGTGGACCGTGTGGCTTTGCCATTTACCATTGTACGGTTTTGGAACCGTACCCGACCCAGGCGCCGCCATTGGCAGCCATTGTGCAGCCAGAGTCTATGCAGTAGAGGCTATGAGGGACTCAGAGAGAATCTCAGTGGAACCTGGTGACAAAAATAACTTTTTTTTCTTTCAAGAGTCTAATCTCTTCTTGGCTCGCCCTTCCGACATATTTTACAGTACCCGATAAATATACTCAAGAACGACATCTGTAAATCATTGTTAAACGTGATCACCACAACAATCAGATGTGAGAAGCATTTCTATAAGGTGTAGTATTTCAAAGTTTGACCACAGCCCATCTGGAATGACTGGAGAGACAGATTTTTTTATCTATACTGCAGCCAGCCACCAGGGGGAGCAGTTTTTGTAGTCGCCTCACTTTGAACTGAGCAAGAAGACGTCCATTTTTCTAGTCCATGGCAAAGTCTTTGGTAATGAGTTCTTTTACTCAGTTGAAATCACTACAACATGTAAAGAGGCAGACAAACACAGTATTATTAAACCCTAACTTTTCTTCCAGAATGACAATCCCCCTTTCTTACTTGCTTGCAGAAAATGTTGGACTGACTGTCTGGCATGAAAGGTCTACATTAAATAAGGGTGAAAAGATTTAGTTGTTGTCATCCCAGCACAAGTGCAGCACATTTTAACATCAGTGATCATGAGGATTCCTCCCTTAGTGAAGCGAGCCTCAAGTGGACAACTGGAGGTACTGCAGTTTTAAGCATGTCTGGCTTTATTTGTCACTGCTGGAGGCTGCTGCTTGATTTTTTTTTTTTTTTATTTGAGTGTGTATTCATGTGAGTGCAAATGCCTACACGGTTGTTTCTGTCAAAGGCACAAGTGCACGGCTGTCCAGTGAGTGTGTCTGAAGCATGGAGTGGCCACACCAGCAGCAGTGAGGAGTCCAGAGGAGGTCAAACAGATAAACACAGAGTGGAAACCTCTCCACATACAGCCAAGGACTGGGAGGAGGGGGGTTTGGACTGAGAATTCTCTGTCCAAACCCCCCTCCTCCCTGTCCTCTTTTGCTCTTTTTTAAAAGACTGAGCGTGAATGAAAGAGAAAGTGATGTCAGAAGTAGAGGTTAATGGACAAGTCAATGGGGCTTTAAAGAGCCAAATCAGTCACTTCAGAGAGAGTGAGAAAGTAGCACACTTGAGGACAAGTGAGAAAAGTGTGGGAGAGATAGACACAGGGAAACGGGGAGACAATGAGCTGCTAGCGTTACAGCAGTCGAGGAAACGTGAGTGTGAGGCACACAGCTCAGAGGATAACTCCATAGCTCATTAAAACTCTGGCCCTTTTTCAGGAAGAACACACACTGATGTTAAGTTATCCAGCCCAAGACTTGATATGATCCATTTTCCATCCATAGTACTGGAGAGAATAAGGAAAAGGAAACAAGTGAAGCAAGAGAATTGGGAAAAGGGGGAGATAATGGGAACTGAGGCAGCAGATGGAGCGATGGAGGAGCAGAGGCAGCGACACGCAATGAAGTGAAAAAGACAAGAGGGCGAGAGGGAGACGGAGTGAGAGAAAAAGCGATGGCAGATCTGAACTGAGCAAATGGAAACATTAGTTCGGGGTGATTTGAGCGGGTACCCAAAGAGTGACAGGATGAGCTGCAGCAGAGAGGAAGACCGCGGGCAGAGAGTCATCCTGCGGCTACACATGTCCACTCCATGGGATGACCTTCACAAAGCCTCTCGGGCTTCTTCAGTTAAAATATTTTCATTTTAATTCTTACTGTACATTCAAGTCATCATGCCTTTAGATGATTATGCTGGACAGATAGCTCAGCTGAAAGGATGGATTTTGAAACAATCAATTTATTTTTTACTTAAAGTCCATGTAAAGCAAATTCAGATATTTTCTTCAAAACACATTGAATTGGTCATAAATGTATTTCCTAAAAACATGTAAAAAAGTATTTTAACCATTTAGGGTTTAATTGTGAAGCTGGGCTTGGGAGCTGTGTTTCAAAATTTCGGTGTTCAGGATTTAATGGGCGGGTCAGAAATCATAGCCGCCATCCCTACCCCTGCCCCTACTGCTGGTGTGGTATGAATATGTTCAGCGTGTTAACTTCGGTAGTTTTCCCACTCACTCTCAAGTCTCAGATAGCATCTGTTACCATAGTTTGCAGCTAGCTAACCAGTTAAACAGTCAGCAGCTAATCAGTCATGTCTCCTCCACCTTGCTTCCTGGATGCCACGGCATGCAGGGTAAGGGCTCCATTAGCTTGTTTAAGTTTCCGACAGACGACAACTTAAGGAAACGGTGGATCGATTTTGTCAAGAGCAACTGTGGAGAGTTCAGAACAACTACCAACACTCGTCTCTGCAGTGTCCAATTTTCCCCGCGATAGTTACAACAACAATCATCAGGTAAAGTCTGGATTTCTGAAGAGTCCTTTAATGTTGGTCAGTGGGGCTGAACCAACCATCTCTAGCTTGCATCCTCCCGCCCCACCGACAGCAGGTGCCATCATCACAGCCACCGCCATGATTTTCCCTCCACTGACCCTCTTTATCCCTCCCACAGCAGATGCTATCATCATGCAGCATACATGTTTCAGTTACTTCAAAGCTAAATGTAAATGTTAAGTAGATTACTGGAAAATTCCACCAATATTTCGTAAAAAGAACAAAATACTGTCAATTCAATCAGGAAAAGATAGAATTTTAATGTAACAATGAGGGTACTGTAAAACTACAGTAAACTACTGGCAGCAGATTTCCCAATACTTTACTGTAATTCTAATGTTTAACAGTGTACGGATAAATTTCTGGTCAAAACTGACTTTTTCCTGCCAATGGCAAAATTTTAAAGTAAACAAATCATTAGTTTTGCTAAATAAACATGCACACTGTTGTTACTAAGACAGACTTATAAACTGAGAAAGGGTCAAAAACACAACATTAGTTTAAAACACAAGAATCCAGTTACACCATTTGCATTCACTCTGCTCAAGCAAAACACAATCTTTGACAATATCTTTACCTCTACTTGACCGTGGATTTATTTCATTTCGTCCTGCTTGACTTGTTTGTTTTTTACCTAACTACCAAGATCTCACTTAAATCCTATTGCTCCCCAAGCCAACTAAAACTCTGCACACTGGATTTCACACGTTCTGAACCTTTTCTCTTCTGCACTCATTGCAACCTTTCATTTATCATTCAACTTTAGTCTGCCGTACAACTGCAAGTGTCAGACCGTAGCTTTGAGTCTCCAAATTCCCATTAAATTTTAATATGCAAACTTATGAAATACTGCTGTTTTTACCTCTCTTTGAGCTTTCTGCTTCCCCTCTGGAGCATCATCTGCCTTTGTCTGAGAAAAGAAATAACCTGATTTACGCGCTCTTAGTTATGTTTTCAGACCGGATCATTTGGGCACAACCTGCTCATCAATCACCAAGCTCTGGGTCGCAGACATTCCTGCCATAAATATGAGGTAATTAAATATCACTCTGCCCTCATTATGTGCTATTAGGCTGTGAGAGAACACACAAACTGTGACTTGGCGAAAAATCGCCTGAGACCTCTTGGATAATGAATCACCCAAATGCATTATCTGAACATTTCTGCTACAAGCAGCTGAAGACTGGAGCTGCACCATGGCAGAAACAGAAGTAATGGTCATTTTTTTTGTGTTTTAAGGTTGTCAAACACTTTTAGGTAAAAGTATCATGGTGAATAATACATCCTCAAATCAGTCACTGCCCCTCATCAATATAGTTCATTATTTGCATGCAGTGAGTTGTTTGGTGGTATGGCTCTCATCTGGAAGCTCCCTGCTCTTGCACATGCCTACATTGAGAGCCAAAGCCTGAGGTGGCTTTCTATTTGCCTTTTTTATACTTATATTTTATTCACTTTTCTTTATGAAGTTGCAACAAAATGACATGTTACACAACAACTTTGGTGTTAATTAACAAAGGTTCACATAGCCCTCTTGTAATTACACTGCCTGGCCAAAAAAGAAGTCGCCACCAGAAAAAAAAGGTCTCACTCTCGAATATTTTATTGGACCACCTTCAGCTTCGATTATGGCACGCATTCACTGCTGCATTGTTTTGATAAGCTTCTGCAATGTCACAACATTTATTTCCATCCAGTGTTTCATTAATTTTTCACTAAGATCTTGCATTGATGATGGTAGAGTCTGACCGCTGTGCAAAGCCTTCTCCAGCACATCCCAAAGATTCTCGATGGGGTTAAGGTCTGGACTCTGTGGTGGCCAATCTGTGTGTGAAAATGATGTCTCATGCTCCCTGAACCACTCTTTCACAATTTAAGCCCTATGAATCCTGGCAGTGTCATCTTGGAATATGGCCGTGTCATCAGGGTAGAAAAACTCCATTGATGGAATAACCTGGTCATTCAGTATATTCAGATAGTCAGCTGACCTCATTCTTTGAGCACAGACTGTTGCTGAACCTAGACCTGACCAACTGCAGCAACCCCAGATCAGAGCACTGCCCCCACAGGCTTGGACAGTAGGCACTAGGCATGATGGGTGATCACTTCATCTGCCTCTCTTCTTACCCTGATCGGCCATCACTCTGGAACAGGGTCAATCGGGACTCTTCAGACCACATGACCTTCTGCCATTGCTCCAGAATGTTTATGCTCTGCAGCAAACTGAAGCTTTTTTTAGGTTAGCCTCACTGTTTGCTGACTGACAGCGGTCAGACTCTACCATCATCAAAGCGAGATCTTGGTAAAAAACTGATGCAACACTAGATGGAAGTGCCATCAAAGCTAAAGGTGGTCCAAAGAAATATTAGAGTGCGTGACCTTTTTTTTTTTTTTGGTGGCGAATCTTTTTTTGGGCTAGGCAGTGTAGTTCTGTTTGCCATTTTGTTTCACAGTTATGATCAGCGGATGAACTATGAGTCATGCCAGCCTGAAAGAGTTCTTTGCTCAATTTGCCCAAACATCAATTTGTTAACATTTTATCATCAAGAACAGTATCAAGTGCCCTCCAGAATCGATATCACCCACATCAGTTGACGTGAACTAAGGCAAAAGCAGCATGTGAGGTAGAAAACAGACAAATAAGAAAATAAGACTTAATGGGAGCTGCAGCTGCAGATGCAGAAATCACAGTTACGGTGCATTTAGAGAGACATGTGATACACTTCAGATCTACCCCGCAGCCACCACACACACTGAAAAGGACATCTTTAGGGGTCACACATGGGAGTGTAATTACTCTGCCACACGCCCCCTGCTGCTTCCTGAATGAAGCAATCCTCACTCATTAATATTCATGTCAAACTTCAGCTAGCAGCTTTCCCGCTGAGTGTGTGTGCGCACTCTTGAGAAAAGACTAAATGCAGCCACACAGGAGCTCTACCTCAGAGAAACTCTGGGCAAAGATTTTCAAGTGTACGAAACCCAACATCCTATGGAGCCTGACTGTCAGAGAGGGATCAAACAGCAGGGGCTTGTAGTGATACGGGGGGATAGTTGCAGGATCAGAGCAGCATGGGGTCAGGATGAAGGATTAATACCGCATTGTGTGCATGTGTGTGTGTGTATCCTCTTATAAACAGAAATAAACATGACCCATTATTCTTCAAAGTTATTGCGCATTTCCCTGTGTTTGATACATCTGCAGCTTTATGAGCCGAGGTTGAGAACATGAAGCTGATTGTGTTCTTAGTAAGTCTGGGTGTAAGGAGGGATTTGGTTTGGAAAGGAAAGTTGTGTTTTTGTACAACAGCACATTGAAGCTCTGAATTTGACTCATTGTAAGAAAAATAATAAAGACAATTCAGGAAAAACTTTGCTTTCTGTGCTTCCATGGAGAGTGACTTTGTGATGGTTGCACACACATTAAGAATGTATATCTTCAGACAACAGTGTTATATCATATCGCAGACAAAAGAAAATCAACTAATGATCTGTTTAAGACTTGACTTGAGTAAAAGCATCTTTTTAGCCCACATGATAGATTGGGAATCTCAAGGGAGCAATAAAAAGCTAGCCAACAATGGATACAACAATAAAGCAGTTATGGAAATGCAGCTAAAACCACCACAACTCATGGTTCCTTGTTTTAACCTACCTGCTTGGCACGCTGGTCTGCCCTCGAGGGCGTGTTGGGGCTGGCAGCAGGGGTCACAGGGGCACTACGGCTGCCCCCGGCTAACGCCGCACGCACAGACGCCAGCCACTTCATGGTGCCGAGGCGTTGGGGGGATTTCAGTCTGACGTGCCCCAGAAAAAGACCGTCCTTAAGGGGAAGCAGGAGTCAAACAGAGTCCAGTTTGCGCTTCGGGGTTTTCATGAAGCGGTATCTATCTTTGTGAGGGGTGTGACTGGTCTGCAGTTGCCTCATGCAGCTCATTCACTCTCACTGATCCCCTAACACACACACATTTACACACATTTACACACACCCATGCTGTTACACACTGACTCAACAGGCATCAGGGTTTGTATGCAGCATGGACTGCAACACACTGATCCTACATGCACACACCACCACCAACCCACCCACCCACACACTACCCCAGTGACACACAATCCTTCCCCCATCACTCTGTCACCATCTGTCACTTTCTCTGTTGCTCTCCAGCAACATTACTTTAGCCCTGACTTGTGTTCTGTGGCCTCACATACAAAGACACGCACACACAAGCCTCCCACTGCGTCCTATGGCCATCACACTCAGCTCAGACAGATTTCTGGCATGTATCCATCAGCAGTGCTTCAAGCTGTGATGATGTCGGTCTGTGTGTGATGGAATGAGTGATGGACAGACTGAGGAATTAGTGGGTTCACATATAGACATACTGCTTGCTGGTGGTCTAACGCTGGTTCCGTGTAAGTTAGTTTATGCTGTGATCAATTGGATGCATGTGCATGAATGCGTAATGCAGCAGACTTACAAGGCAGAAATGATGAACACATGGCAGTGCAATAAGATTGTATTATACTGTTGTCTAGCAGTAAATAAAAAAAAAAGACATAGAACCATAAAACAGTGTTTTATGTCTGTTTTTGTAGTTTTCTATATACTATGTAATTTTTTAAAATTTATATTTTGTATTTTTTTAATTAATTTATTCTTTTGTGATTGCACAGTTCTTTGACATCCTTTTCAGTGCACTATTTTTTTTAATTTCATTTTAACTTTTGTGTAAATATTTCTTATTCTTTTCTGCACAAATTTCATTATTATTATTATTATAATTATTATTATAATTATTATTATAATTATTATTATTATTATTAATAATAATAATAATAATAATAATAATAATAATAATAATAATAATAATAATAATAATAATAATAATAATAATAATAATAAATAAATAATAACTTATTATTATTATTTATTATTATTATTTATTTATTTGTCTCTACTTCAGTTCTAGGGTTTTTTTTCCCTATTTTTGTAATATTAAGTGTGTATTTATAATAGTTCTACAGGGAAAGTGTGGCTAACCAGAGTCAAATTCCATGTATTCTTAAGATACTTGGGGAACAAAAGCGATTCTGATTTTGATTCTAATTCTGTGAGCCCAAACGTCCAGCACTGATTCACTGTACTTGTGCACTGCAACTACAGTCAGGTCTTTACATGGCATAAAGGAAGGCAAATAATAATAAATTTACATCTGGAAAATTATTAATTTGTTGTAACAATGCTTCTTGGTAATAGATTTTGAACCGTTGGAAAGCATATTTATTTCTACTTTAAAAGGTGCCACATTTGTAAGGAACAAACATTTGTAGGATGACCTGTTTAGTATGTGGGTTGCACTGATCAGATATTTACCTAATCTTTTCTGCCAGTGCCAAACAGTTTATTCAGTTTCTACACAGGCTTCTCAAAAATTAGATATTTATTGCAGAGACAAACTGTTACAATAGAGAAGTAATCAACCAAACTCAAATTGCCTTTACTTTTTGGGCTTGGTTTATATCTAAAACACCAAGAAAGTGATAAAAAATAATAATAATAAAAAACACAATCACAGTTATCACAGTCACGTGCAGACCTTGCTGGATGCTTTCGTGTGACGTCACTAGTGACCAGTTAAAGAACTAACCTTAAACACGTTTGTTTATAACCAACCAGGCTTTGTAATGCTTTTTAAGGTAGAGGTCAGCTTCTCATGTCCTCCTGCCCAGGAACATGTCTTAGTTCAGGCATTCGGGGCCTTACAACTGAGGTCAAAAGGTCATCTCGCTCTGACTGTGACGGCACCTCAGCTCTGGAACAGTCCTAATCGCTGTTTTCAATGAATATAAATAAGGCTTGTGTTGCAGTTCTATGCAGGGATTCTCTTGCTAAGGTGACTGTATTAATGTGGCTGCCTGTTCTGGCCGATCCAGACTCAACGGAGGGTAATCGGGAACAGCCCATCAAAACAACGATATAGCCAAAATGATGAGGCTGCACCTTAAACTTCTCAAAGATACAATTTAGTTTGATACACACAAGATAAAATGAGCAGGAGGTTAAAATGAACGCACTATAAGTTTTTCTTTTTTTAAGGCACCACATCCTCTGGATTCCAAGTGAGGATATGAATCAAGCTGCAGATTTGTCCTGTTACAGCAGCAACACCAGAGAGGCTGTTTCCCATGATGCTGTGCATGTGATGTGGCTTTATCAAAGTAGCCGCGATAATTGTAAAAGATGTTCTGAAAGTATTTCAGGGTTTTATCCACAGCACTTACAAATGCATGTGTACAGTTAAAGCAGATCTCCTGCCAGGGAGCACATATGTACCAGAATAGAAACAGGAGGAAACCAGAAGGACAAAAAACTTTGAAAAAGATTTGTAAGCTATGGGAATAATAAGAGCAAATTGAATTCATGTTTGGCTGATAACTTTGAGCTTAGAGCATGCTTTTTCATGCCCATCTGACTTTGGCTTTATGAAAACTACACTTTGTTCCAGGAGAAAAGAACTTCCTGAAAATGACAACAGAGATAAAGCAGCACACAGAAACAAATGTCAGAGTGTTGTACATTTTGAAAAAGGATAATCCCCTGCAGGGCTTTACAAGGAGCTATAGCTGGCTGGAAGATACCCTCCAGACATATGACTGTGTGTTTGTGTACAGAAGTCGTAGATGTGTGTTAGTGTGCAGCCTCATGCCCTGGCTGAGAAGGTGGAGGCCATATGTGGGGGCCAGGCTTTGTCTCTAGTGGTGTCAGTGTGACACTGATGAGGATCTGGCCAAAGCTTTGACTTAATTCATCTCTTAATCCACCATCTCAGCGGGACATGGCATACAGCATGGAGTGATGGAAATGCTGCAGTGACTGCATCTTCAGTCTCAAGACAAAAATGAGGTTGGTGAAAAAAGAAAGGCGAATTAATACATCGAAGCAGATCAAGAGATGTGAAGTGACAAGCGCAGCCTATTTTTCAAGACTGGTGAATCACAACTGAGTGTGTGTGTAAATGCATCTGTTTGTGTGTGAGAGTGTGTGTGTTTTTCTCCAAACAAGGAGCTCTGCCTTTAGGGAGGAATCAACTCTGTCTAATCTCCAACTGTGAGACATCTCCAGTAACAAACACTGAATCATGCAGAACATGTCAGTGAGCCGGGTAAAGCCTCATCTGCAATGCACCCTGTTTTCACGCTTTGATTCACAATGAAACTTCTCTGTGTCTGTAATGTGTTCAGTATTACAGTGGGAAGGATACAATTAAAGCTCGGGTGAATCTTAACCCGACAATGGCTCCGACAGGAACACAGCCGAAGGCAGAGTGGCGTATGAACAAGTGGCGTGCCTGCTTTTGAGAGCGAGGAATTAAAGCAGTGTCAGTTGTGGTTTGTGAATGAAGATGTTAAAATAATGAACAGAGACTTGAAAGCACACATGTTGCACATCTCTATTTTACATTCATACTTTCGTACAAACACATGCTTCAAGATGGGGCTTAACACTCTTTAACTCCCTCTAAAAATGCATCTTCAGGTGAATAAAATAAAAAAAATAATCTATGTATAACTGATGCTTTTGACTGTGTCAGTGTTTTTCATCCATGAGTCTTGTTTTTTTTTTTTTTTTTTTCACTTCTAGAGATTTTAAAAGCAAGGAAACCAAAGTGAGTTTCTGTATTTTCATTGAAAAAGATTGACTTTTTCCAGATTCATGTTGTTTCAGTAAAATACTGTCATGGAACACAGCTGATTGGAAATCAAATTTGACTTTCTTCCTGGAAAGGTGCAAGGATTTCATACATCAGTGATGTTAAACCTGCAATAAAACCTACAATGAGGACTATTTACTTCTGTGTATCAGCTACAATTCCTGTTTGCTTTTTTACTGTATTTTTGAGCACATTTTGTTAAACTGAGTCTGATACATGTTTCTCTTTATCATATAGCAAATATAACGGGAGAGAAAAGAGAGGGATCTGGAAATGTTGTAAATACAGGAAACCTGATGCCACCTAGCAGACCAATCACAGGGTGTTTGGAGGACATACAGGCTAATCTTCACTTAAAAATTCCCCCCTTTTTAAATTCATCTTTTGTCTTCGTTTTTTGTTCGAGGTTTCTTCTCTACGTACTGAAACTGGCACCCTCAAAGACATTTAATTAAATGATTAACTAAAATAACTTGATTGTTCCACATTCATTGCATTAGCAGCACCTATAGCTCTGGTAATTGGCTACTGGGATGATTTTCGAAAAATTCAAATGGTTCATGTGACAATTGCCTTGTACTGTCTGCAGCAGATTGTAGTTTTGTGCAGGATCTTGGAGCTGTTACACATCACATTCACAAAAAAGCAGGTTGGGACAGGAAGTTGTGCACAGGAATCATCTAAAATGCCCAATGACTTTAAAAATAAAACAAACCGCATCCAAACCAGATCGTATTTAACTTGAACAACAAAATGACATAATGAATGGAGCCAGACCAAGAGTCAACAGGCTGGTGGGTTTACAGCCAAAACAAGAACAAAGAGATGTTCAAAAACGGATTGGGAAGTGCAGGAACTCCTTCAAAAAATGAATGAAAATGAGATGCTGTGCAAACTCTGCAAGGTTAGTGGAGCATATCACAAGTTGTCAACAGCGATGCACAGTCTTGTGAGAGTGAGGCATGCAGCAGGAAGTGTGGTGCTGTCCGCAGATCAACATTCAGTGGTCGGCTTCATCACCCAAAGAAGTAAGTTTGATGATTGACGTGAAGAGAATAACGGCCCTCCATCTTTGTTAAAGAGTAATGTTGGCAGGTATGTATATGTGTGTGGGCAGTGGCAGCGGCAGCTTGCAGGGATGTAGGGGAGGGCGATCTTCAAATAATCTTTGAATAGTTACCAGAGAATATGGGATAGCCCTTTTGCTTGAAACACCCATCCCTATTGGTTACTGCCAGGCTTAGATGCTCTGAAAGCCAAATGAGAGGATATACAGACAGCAAAAAAATGTATCATATTATGACATGGTCAGGCTATAATTTGATCCGAAAATGATAAAGAAGTTACTTAAACACAGACTTACACCTACAATGCTGGTAGAGCCAGCTCTGCTAACTGTAGCAACACCCTGCAAAGTAATCTGACATTGCTCAATAACAGACTGTGATCCCATATTCAGATGTGTTACACAAAATGTACTCAGTGTATTCTAAGATGCTTCTTGCTCTTTGTCTGGTTGATTTGTTGGGATTGTGATTTCCATTCAAACAACTTCAGACCATGTCAGACCCTTCGTGTGATCTGCAGGACAAAGACAGTTGGTGTGTAGTATGTAGCAAAGAGGCCAGGGGAAAGTACTATCCCCTCTGTTTCCAGTGCTTATTAAGAGTGGGTGTTCCCATTGTAGAATCCTTTCAAGCTATTTTCATGAGCATTTGCGGCAGAAGTTCAGCAAATACAGAGAATTTATAAGATTGAAGGAGAGAGTTATGTCTTAAACAGAGTCACTGGCACAAACAGCTCTGCAGGATTACTGAAACATGAGATCTAAATAAAAGTGTTGTCTGGACTTATCTGAACAGTTTACTGCGTATGTGATTCAAATCAAAAGAGATCCAGTTGATAATAAAGCACAGCCTGCAGCGAAAGTCTGTCTTCAACAGAGTGAAGTCTGAGTTTCAGCTTTGCAAAAGCACTTTATCTGCAGCCACAAAGCTGGACTCCAGAAGAAAGATCCACAACTCTGTTCCAACTTGCTAAACTTCAAACTCTGCAGTTAACCACACTCTCAGACTCAACAGGGGGTGAGGAGGATCACTGAGGGGATCCTGAGGTAAGAACAAGCACAAACAGCACTTTATGTTGTTTTGGGATAATATACCTTTCATGTGAAGCCAACAAAGCAAAGTGAAGAGAAACTGAGCAGGAATCGTGTAAAAGAAGGGCACATTGTAGGGCGGACTTGTGACTGTTTGATCGGTGAGCTTTGGGCCTCCTCCACATTCCTTCAAGCTCCCACATCCCTCCCATGTTTTCAGCGCTCACTCCATGTTCAAACGCCCCAGTAGAGATGACTACTTTCATCAAGCTCCAAGCAGCCCAGGAGAAAATCAAGAGAGCTGAAGGTCTCGGCGTGAGAGAGACATTAAAACTTATTCCCTACAGACAGAGGAGGGCTTTTCCAGAGCAGGCGGGACAGCACCGAGAACTGCTCCCTCTGACACAGCATCACACAAATAAGATGCAAACAGTACTAAGAAGTCTCATACTGAAGTTGTTCAAAGTCCTTCAGGCTAGCTCGGAAAATTCAGTACCAACCACAAGCTAATACTGATCAGGTGGATGCTGGGAAGTGGTGACGGCGAAAGTATGAGTGTGGAGCTAAAGCAGGACATCAGTCACGGTTTTAAAGCAGAGGGGAGAAATAGAAATCTTTCATTTTCGACGGAGGATCAGATTATAGAGAAACTTGTTTCAGTTAAATGATGTATGTTAAGTGTGTCAACAGTGCCTGCCTGAACGAGCTCACAGGTATCGCTTGTTTTAAAGTTGTGCAACAGTTGCTGTTTGCTTGCATGTGTTCCTGCCTCGACCCAGACATTAAGTATCGTACAGTAGAAGCAATTGTTGGGTTTCACATGAGCTCCAAACCTTTGTCATAACAGAAGTCAAATTTGTTTGACTCTATATCACCTCTTACGTCAAGCTTCTTACTTTTCCTTTCTAGTACGCAGAGGTGATGCTTTTGGAGGAGCATCTGCAGTGTCACACTTAGATGTACAGGCCAAAGACTAAGTAATAAATTGGACTTAATACGGATGGGCAAGTACTCAGTACTCAAAAAGGCTGTCGATACCAGCAGCTGATACTCAAAGTAAAAAAATCTGACATCCATTAAGTCCTCCTGCCAGTAGTTGGCGCTACATTGCTGTAGTTTGACACCTCGGCAAATGAATCAGGTCCTGTTCAGACAATATGAATGAACCAGGGAGAGTGAAAAGTTTAACTGTTTTATTTTGCACTTCAGTGTATTTTAAATAATGACTACTTCTTTTTTTTTTTAATCAAAAACAAATCATAAACTTAAAGAAAACTTTTTGTGTTTTATTTTTGACTTAATGACAGAGTGACTGTGCTGTCTCTTTTAGAAATTATCTGTCAATCTTAATTGAAATTTTATATATGAAAGTACTTGTGGTATCAGTACTCCATATCGGTGAGGGAGTACTTGTACTGGTATCAGTCTGAAAAAAAGTGGTATCAAACATCCCTAGGACTTGATAAGCGTAGGCATCTTTTGTACAGACTAAGGCCAATTGACCTCAGAGACTGTGACGCTGCCACAGCAAGGAAATTTAAAAAGGCTGAAACAAAGTAAGGAAATCCCAGAAAGACCTGATACACACTCAACTCTGTGTGTGTAAATGTGTGTGTCAAAGCCAAGTTTCTCCTCTTGGGGAGCCACTGTTTCTCTCTTAGTGTGGTTGCTTTAACTCTTACTAAAATCTGGTTGTTTACTCTCACTTTACCATGATGCACAGCTTAAAAGAACCAAAGGGTGTAATGAATTTCTATTCAAATGTAAGTTAGGTTGTGTAGAAAAAAAAAAAAGCAGAAACCAGGCTTGGATGTTTCTTCTTTTCCTCCCTGCAGCTGATGTTTTCCATAGCAGGCGCACACACTTGTCTTGTGTCTGTCTTCAGAGGCATTCATCACCTTTGCACTATAGTTTGCATTGCAAAAGTAAACAACGTCTTGCTCTGAAGGAGCTCATTTCCAACTTCCCTCTACAGGCAATAAATCAAGCATGTCACCTAAAGTAAGTAGCAACCGGTCGATCTGGGGCATGTTCCTACAATCACGCCTTCTGTATATTTATGGCAGAAAGTGAGAGGCAAATAACCTTCAGCTTACCGAGTAGCAAGGATGTTTAGAAGTGAAGTGAGTAAACACAGAAGGGACTAATTGGAGGAGGACACACAGCAGGGTCAGGGGAGGCCACTGTCCTACTTCTTCTGATGGGCTGAAGCCGAAGAGGCTCCAACAGAAGTTTACAGAAAGAGTAATGATGAGACGGCTGCTCTCTGACTGGGAGGACTGTTGCTGCAGTGCAGTGCAGCTTGGCTGGAGTTTCAGTCGGCCTCTCTTATCCTTTGCCAAAGGATCCAGGGGCCAGCCGGGACTTGAGACGTTTTTGGAAAGCTTTTTTTTTTCCCAGCAACAGCTTTTTTGGAAAGAGACAGATGTAAACAATTACTGAGCAAAACACTCGTGACGGGGAGGAAACAGAGGGGGGATTAGTTGAGTTTCATCTCCAGAGTTTTGGCATTAATTGACACACAAGCGAAAGCAGAGACACTTTCTTTTTTTTTTTTTCCAAAGAAGAGGGAAAGGACCCTCTTTACAACCCCTCTCTAACTTTGTAGCCCGCAGACTCTGGCTTGGTTAGAGCAGCACAGCAGAGCTTTGGGACCCCCCAGTGAAAACAGTCAGCGGTTTTCTTCACATGGAGGACTGTGTCAATCAAAAAGGAGAGGAGGTTTAGTTGAGAGTATCATAAATGGAAAACCAAGCATTGGTGGAAAAACTCTGTGGCCTCAGTATGACAGATCACACGATCCAAGGGTAAATCCTTGGTCTGTCTTTTAACTTGATAAGACGACTGAAAGAAATCTTGCAAAGGGAGGTGTGGTAGGAAAGAAGAGAGAAAGATAAAGGGAAAAAATAGAAACTACAAGGACAGATGGAAATGTTACCACAAGGGATTCATAACAGCTCAAAATATTCAGAAATCTTGATGTCAAGCTCAGTCAAGCTGATCCTTCATGCTCTAATATTCATAGAGCATCATACCTTTGGGATGAGTGCAAACCTGAAGGTTAGATAAACAGTCGTGCTGCCAGCAGGGTGCCAGTTAAACCAGCAAAACAGTGCAGCCGTGAAACTGAAGACGTGCCGTGACTCATTTAAATAAACTTGGTCAACACGGCTTGAATATACAGAAATCATCAAAATAAAGAAGGACTCTGATTTCTTTCATCTCTCTAAGTGGCTGCTGAGCACAACACACTCCCAGAATAGAATTTGGGTAACGACTCCCCACAGTGCCTGAATAATTCATCCCGTCGTCTCCCTAAAATAAGGCGGGAAGTTTCATGCTAAAAATAAAATCTCTAGTAAACAGAAGCTCTGTTTACAAAAAAAGGAGAAGGAGGAATAAGTCTGCATTACAGGGTAGAAAAGCTCGCTGGCATCTTGGTGAATTAAAGTCTGGTTTATGGCCGGATGGGTAAAGAAAGTCACAGGGTGCACGAGTGGACAACAGGCCGAAAACAGCGCCTGTGAAATTTTCAACAGTGTAAGCTTTGTAGCGTAGGTGTGTGTTGGCAGAGGTTTTAAAAGCGAACGGGATGTGAAGGAAGCATGCCAGGATTACTCGCACAGGAGGAGGTGTGTGAACCTACAAAACCACACAGGCTTTCATTTGGAGCTGGAGGCAAAGCGTTGAGTGGCAGCAGAAAGAGATGTGTGAAAACAGAAGATAGACAACACTACTGCATTGTTTCACGGCCAACTCGGCCCCGTGCCAAGTGTCTTTTGACAGTTAATCATGTCTGGTTGTGGCAGCAGCATCTCGTCAAACAGGTCCCCTCTCTCCTCGCGTTGCGGAAATCACACGAAAAAAATGTATTGTGAGATTTATCTGGAGCCTGATTGTCACAACAAGGATTAAAATGCATCCTGTGTGTTTGAAATGTGATAAGAGTGAGAAAGTAAACCAGTTTCAGGTTCAAAAGTTCAGATTCATAATCCATTGATTGAAGCACTGGTGCAGATAAACCTTTTTACAACCTTGAAGAAAGGTCTTGTCTGTAGAGGACAGAAGCTCTCCCCCAGGTTAAAATTAACATTTAGATCTCGTGAATATGACAGGACAGGGTTGTATCTGTTCCAGAAACTGAAGCTCATCTCATCAGCTTGCAACACCACGATGACTGTGTAGACATCTATTTTAGCTCTTTTGTTATTTTCATGCAGCTGTAGCATTTGTTCAGGCATTTAGTCAGGGAAAATGAACAATAAGCACAAGCAGACTGTAGTAAGAATCAAAGCAGGGTGAAACCAAACCCTAACGTCTACCAGTCTGTAATGCTAACAGGAACAACAGTATTTGCCACAGTGTCAACAGGCAGAGCAGAAATGTTGTGGAATGATTTGACATGATATGTGAGGTCAGATTGTCCCTTGTTTCACTTTTGCTGTTGAAATGGAGTTTTGACCAATCAGAATCAGGTTAAACACACTCAGATAATGAGGAAATAAATAAGTCTGATTCCCATGATTTCCTTCTTCAACCAACTACATTTTGAAGGACTGATACTGATGCTGTCATCCCTTGCCTGCTTCTTGTTAAAAAGGCGTAGCTCACAGTACTATACAGGTAAACACCTGTGGTTTTATCTATCTCACTGTTGATATAACCTTTACTGTTTTCTGTTCAGTTGCCCTTGCACATTTTTGCTAATATTTTCCTGCTCTTAACTCACCAGAAACAGCAGCTTATTTGGTGGTCAAAACCATAGACTGTAGAAATTATGGATGTAGTCCACCCGACGTCACCCGCCTGTTTCTCAAACCGTGAATTGACAAAAAACCGTGGACGCAGCCACATTGGATATAACTTGATATTTGAGCTTTCTTTCTAACAGCTATAAGGCTCCAGTCAGTCGCAAGAGCTGAGCTGTGTCTCTGATTAGACAGTCAAACGATCCTAATATCTTCTTAATCGATGAGTTAGAAAAAAAAAGAACTCACCATAGAGTGTGTGCTGATAGTAAAACTAGTGTTTCAGACCCAAGCCATTTTTGAACATGGCTGTAAATGTGCTTTTTGGTGCCGTAAAAGTCTTTTTTTTTTTTTTTTTTTCCAGATTTGGACGTGACTTCTGGTCTTTCTGCAGCCAGCCTTGTGTGGATCCTTGATGAACAGCAACTTTTAGCACTTTAGCACACTACAAAATGCCATGATGAAGGCATCACTGCACGATAAGTTTGGCAAGATCATGATTTAGTTTTAAACTGTACCAATGATAGACTTATCAAATATAAAGTGTACTCTTTACATGGTTATTAAACTCTGGTTGTCTGGTTGTTTCATGTGAAGTTTGTTTCATGCCTCTATCACACTGAAGACATTACAGTTACATGTGATACATCAAAATGAACAAGTTGTTACTGTCCAAAAATGACACAAAGGACAGGTTCAGTGTCACAGTTTGAAGCGGAGAGTCATTGATTTAGTAGTTGTACTGAACAAGCAGGAAATAACAACAAGCTACTACATCATGCATCTAAAGCTCAGGTGTCCTTGGGTCCCCTCTCTTAACCCAATATCTTTTTTTTACATCACTTCTCACTCATGGTTTACCACAAACACACAGCATCAAGGTGAAAGAAGCACAACAAGCTTGACTGGTTTTCCAACTTGTGCCTCTACCTCGAATTACAGTCTAGTTAATCATTGTACAGCTTGACAATTCCATTATTGTACTGCTTGTTCCTGCACTCATTCGCCCGTTGGTTCCAGAAGCACCCTCGTCTGATGGGTTGTTGTTTAGGAGAGGGTGTCAGAAAAAAGAGACAGCACCACTTTTAAACTTCATTACTGCCTGTGAAAATAAAAACAAGGCGTAATGATGGGGAAAATGTTCAAACAATCACACAGAATTATAACTCTCACCACCCGCAAACCACCATGTGTTATTTGTTGGAAGCATATGACCCGGGGCTGTTTCCACAGTGTTGTGGGCGAGAGAAACATCTCGGGGTTTTTTTTCTTTTTTCTTCTTTGTCACTTAAAGACTAAATATGAGGCCTCAAGCAGTAGTGATAGTTGGCACGATGCAGGAGGCCAAAAACAGAGTCGAAAAATACCAAAATAACACAAACCAGTGCAAAACACAAAGCTTTACAAAAACAGATGTGAGCAATATGAAGTGTTGGGACAGAGAGACACATGAAACAATCTTCCTCTTGAGACCCAGTGTTACTTATTCACTGTTAGACACATGCATGCTGGAAATAATTTGGATGTTGTTTTTTAAATCCCAAAATAAAGGCAAAATGAATTGGGGCATTGTTCTTGAAATTTGTCAAAAACTATGAAATGAAGATGATAGCTAACTGGACCTAATGATCAGCTAAAAAAAAAAAGGCTCTGTGCAAAAAAGTTATTCTTAAAATGAGACAATAAGTTACTGCACATTGGGGATGGGTAGCTTTCACATTTGAACGATACAGTACCATGACCTGGTACCTGGCAATAGGTATCGGTACTCAAAGGTACCAATTTTTGGTACTTTTGTGTGTGTTCAAGTGGTAATAAATATTAATTAGTTTTACAATAAAATCTCAAAAGTTTTCAACTTAACATTTGTTACTCAAAATATAAATTAGCAATGCTGCGTTCATGTCCAGCATGGAAAATCGCCTACTCTTCCACTCACTCACAGTCTCAAGGATGCATTTAGGTTACAAAATTTGGTTCCGTTTGATTTAATGTGAATCGGTACTCGGTACTCAGTACTAAAGACAGAATTCACTCCGTACCTATGGAAGTACCTGATTTGGTACCCATCTCTGCTACACATGGGTTAGGACTGCAACTGATGCAAAAGGACATGGGCCACCTGTGTATAACAGGTGGCTGATTCAGTGCTTGAATCAAGCATGGATACCCAAAGATTCGGACCCGACTTGTCACTTTTTAACAGTTTTCCTCTCTTATTATGTCATAATCATCTATTCTAAGAAAAAAATTGTTATATAACTAAGTGAAACAACTTTGTGGGGACAATACATGACAACCAAGGCTGGATGGGGTTGTATATGGGATGGACGAGGCGTACATAACCATGCTTTAAGTCAGTTTGACCCAGAATGAGGTATGAACAAGCGCAGAGAGGCAGGGTGAAGTGCACAGTTTGATTGAACAAACTGGATTTGGGCTACGTTGTCTCAGAGGTTAGAAAACCAGCTCTATACAAATCAACCCACTTCAAAGGAGTGTTTAATTTCTGATTCACAGCTTTCTTTAATCTACCCTAAGATGCTTTGACCACGGCTTCTCTCCACTGCCAAATGGGCCGGGTAGGAGGGTTTTTACCGTGGTTATTGTCTGGGGTTTTGAGAAACCAAAACCATAAAATGAGTCCTTCCCTGCTCATTGTAGTTTTCAGAAATCCTGTCAGACAAATGAATCTGCTTCACACTGCTCACTGCTTCTGGTCCTTTCTTTCCTTCAACTGAAATTCTGTCATTTGGCCAAAAGATTTTGGTTTAAAGTAACATTTGCCACCAGCTGATGGCCGTTAAAACAAGTGATTGTGTGGGCTTTCCATTTTTATTCTGTTGCTGAAGTCAGAACAGCCAAACAAGCATAGCTTGAGGTGGGACTGGCGAGTCGATCCTTTCCTTGAAATGTTTTCGGTGACACTTTCATCTAAACTGGCCTCAATTCTCAAACTGCTATCCCCATCCTGAAAATTATAGGTAGGACATGTGACATTTAACCTCTGCTTTGGGCTACTTCTAGTGTGCTTCGAGAGGCCAGTCATGGGTAAGATGTGGAAATCCCCAACCATCCAGAATAGGGCTTCAACCCCCATCTGACCCCAGACTGAGGCACAATGTCATTTGTCTGAGGGTTTTGCCAGTAATCTTTGATCACATTGGTCCTCATCTGTTACACCATACCACAAAAGGCGCACAGGTCTCGTCCTGGCAGCTTTGTTGGTTTTTTTCCATGGCACGAGAACAAACAGACACCAACATAGTCTCATACACAAGCATGTGTGGTCCTGCGTCGACTTCCTCTGTGTGTCGCGGCCTTTCTTCGAGGCTGAGCAGGCGTCCACAGGAGTGAATGAGTTTTTAAGTGGCTCTGGTGACTTTGTGGGACAAACATGCTGCAAGGTCTCATCCCAGCCCCAAAAGCCTCAGACTGAGCTCCACACACAGGAATTTGAATGAATGAGAGAGTATCTGAGTCAGCGCATGCGTTTTGTTTTGGATGTGTCTCTGGTATGTGTGTGTGAGGGCACTGAGACTTTATCAAACCATTGTTCCGAAACAGACCATTGAGGTTTTTCCCACAGTTGGAATCACCAGAACAGCAGAAAGATATTACTTTTATTCCAAACATCATTTTTCTGTTTCCCCTGCTGTCATGAGGAACAAAATCCTCACCCTTTACTTAATTAGAGGGGTGAGCTTTCACTCACGCATCGTGTCTCTGAAACATTGAGGCGGTTCTGAGCGCCGGGCAGCTGCCAATTGGTAATGAAGAACAAAAGCGGCACATCTGCTGTGGCTTTGGCAAGAGAGAGTACCAAGGCAGCCTCAAAGCAAACTCCAACCTTTTATAAGAACCATAAAAAGACCGCACTCAGTGCTGGGATAGAAAATGAGAGGAAAAAAAATCAAAATAATAATCTGGGTAAAAAAAATCTGCTGGCTGTTCACAAACACGCACAGATGGAAAGCTTGAGAGGCAACAAGAGGACAACCATCAATGCTGATCATTGAGAAGTCATAACTCTTCCAACCGGGGAAACTGGACACCATCATTATATCTGCCATATCTGCAACACTGGAAACATGCACACCAGACAAAAGTTCTGGCATTTGGAAGCTCCAACGTGTCAAACTGTTAGAGGGATGAGAAAGTCCAAAAAACCACAGAGCACTGTTTGTTAAAGATTGGAAAGCTTTGACATGGTGCTACCCTTTGGACATGTATAAAAGGATTTGGAGAGCACAAGCCAAAGTTTGGCTCTTTTGAGACCAAAGAAACCCGGGTCAAAAAGTGAGAACACAGCGAGAGTGAACCCTCAGCCATGTCTTGAAATTGATCCCAGTCCTCTTTAACTGACAGACCTAACAAGATCAAGAAAAGTAACGATCATCAAACCACTGTGCTAATGCTACCAAAACCCACCAAAACGCAGAAGATGTGGAAACCATTGTACTGCACAGTTTGTAATTTGGTTTATTTGTGTTGATAAGGTGTCAAATACCTGACTGAGTTCAGTATTTGAGTAATGGTATCACCATAAAACCATTGTGAAAGCCTTCCAAGAGTGGGTTTTAACCATCGGTTGGTTACAATAGTTGAAAGCTGCGGAGTGGAACATCACTAAAGCCCCACTCACAGGGACACGTCTTTGAACAAAGGTGAAGTTCATCAGTCATGTTCTGATCAAGACATTCACAGGAAGCTCCTGGTCAATCTGCCTTTTTCACAGTCAGCAGTATTGACAAACCTGCTACCTCCTCTACTAGCACCAACTTCTTAATGATGATGATGGTATAGATTCAGCCACATGGCAACACCACACAGAGGTGGATTGCTTAATGTGTTCTCCTGATTTGTGTTTTGCTGGTAGGCCTGGGACGATAGTCAATAAATCAATAAGCCATATGATAACTGCTTTATCTATCTCTTATCTATCTTTTTATCTATCTATTTATCTTTCTCTATCCCTGCTTAACATGGGATACAACAGTCCCTTCCCTCTCACGATAACATGCTAATGCTTTATGGCGGCTGAGCTGCTGTTGTCATCCTGTGTCACTAAAACCTGGCATGCTTTTGCAGGCTACACAACATGCTGTGTTAGCCGAGTCACACACACACACACCTTTTTTTAATATATATTTTTAACTTATTTTATTTTATTTTTATTTCATATCTTATTTTACTTAACGTCACTAATGTTTGCACCGCACACTGTTTTACACTGACTGAGGGGCTTTTGCAATTTTGTTGCACTTGTTGCAATGACAAATTTCTATTCTATTCTATTCTATTCTATAAATGAAAGGAAACAAACTCGATAATTTTGACACGTCAAGAGGGTTCACTCTGTGCATCGCTCTCAGCACCTGGGCGCGTTTGTTCAGTGGCAGATTGAACAGAGTGAACCCTCTTGTCAGTGATCCAAAATCTTTGTCTCCAGAGGGAGGCCACTTGCATTAGGGCAGTGTAAAGACACAGAGTGCAACAAGTAAGCCTCATGAGTTACTTTTTTAATTTAAGTGCAATTTTTTATCTCAATTTCTTTTAGTTGTTTGTTTTTTTTTCTTTTATTTCTTATTTTAGGATATCTGAAAGTTCATTCATATTCAAATTACTACAGTAGAAATACTTTTTTACTTTTTATTGCATTTGATTGCAAAGGATGTATTGCATAAATAGGATATATTATTTGTATTTCCATGGTTAATTTATTTTCTAAATAGTATCGTCAATAATATAATTTATCGTCAATAATTTTGGGACAATAAAACTGTTAACTGCTCTGCTATATGCTTGCCCATGATTTCATGTGTTCACATAATGTGGTTCATATCTATAACAGTCCATGAAACTATTCTTGCTCCTCAGCCTGATTATTTATGATCCCTACATGAAAAAAAATAAATCATGTTAACTAACTTCTTGGAACAGTCAGATTTGTGTCTTGAACAGCTGAATGTCTTAGGACAAAATTCTTGCTGTGTTGTGCAGAGGAAGCAATATCTGCAGAAATTTCAGCTCCATGGGAAGTTTTCTTCGATTTGGTGTGCATGCTACTAATAATGCATCATGGGAACCGTCGAACATCTGCTCCCACAGTGTTTCGTTAAGCACAACTTGTGTATAAAATGTATTAGTAAATTCCATTACGAGAAAGTTTGAGTCGTTATGTGCGACCAAATAATCTGTTGCATCTCATAAAGTAATGCTTCAGTAATTTACCAAACAATCGTGTTTGGCAGTCAAAGAGGCAAGCTAACAGGCTCACAGCTCTTCTTGTTAAGATATGGAACAGGGAGAAAGGTTTTGGTTTGGCTGTGCAGCAGGCGAGGCTGAGAGCTGGAAAGCAGAGCTGAATCCCTGCACGCTGCTGCATCCATCCTCATGCTGCGTTAGGGGAACAACAGGCCTGCAGCAGCAAATCCTATCCCCAAGTGGGAGCAGCTCTCCATCCCTCATCCCTGCTTAACATGGGATACAACAGTTGCTTCCCTCCCACAATTACATGCTAATGCTTCATAGTGGCTGAGCTGCTGTTGTTATCTTGTGTCACTAAAACCTGGTGTGCCTCTGCAGGCTACACAACATGGTGTGTTAGTGGAATCGCACACATCCACACCTTGTTTCTTTAAGGGCTGCAGAGGAAGAAGCCAGAAGGGAAGAGGCACTTACCAAACTGATCGATGATACCACCACGGGTATGATCCCCCATGATAAGTGAAAAGCACCCAAAATGCTGCGGTTTATTTCAAACAGCACTTGAAAGAAGACTGTAGCATAACTATATTCAGTGACAATAAGTGTATATGCTGATGATAAATAGCACAGTCCGGTAGGGGTTAAACTTACAAGAAAAGTTTGAGTAAACTTCCACCAAACCAGCAATTTGCCAGCCCTGGAGGTGTTAAAAAGTCTCCTAAAAATCATAACACAATTCATTAAGTCCAAAGAAAACCTTTTGGTTAGCTGTTAAAATCTCTGCCTCTGGAACACCTCTTTACTTCTGGATTCACACAAACTGCTTCTTTGTGCCACAGTTTTATTGGTCTTGATGGTAACAACAGTACACTGTGTCAGACTAATTTTAAGCCTTTTTAGAGACAAACCAATTAGACAAAAACTGACTCACAATGGTTCCTAAACCAAACCAAAGCAATTGGATGAATAAATAAAAAAAGCCTTTCATTGAACCAATTTGTAGGGCTTCAAGCACGACACAAGCTAATAAAGCTCCATGGTTTCTCTCTCATCTTTATTCTGGCTCATTTTTTTCTCCGCCAGCGCTGAATGAAAAAATAAAAACTCACTGAACTGGTGGAAGCTTTGGATACCATGACTCAGGCAAAAGAACACAATAACTTCACCAAGACACCACAATAATCAACTTCTCTTTATTTAATGATCAGTCAGCAGATTTAAGCTAGTTGTAACATATTATAGAGGGTTGCTGTGCAAATTACAAGCCCGACATGGTATGCCAACAATCTGCTTATTCTAAGGCCCTTTTTACACGTTTCATCTGAAAACTCAAAAACACAGTGAATAAAAATCTGCGTTTACAAAGAAACGCTGAGGGACTGAAAACACTGTAGTCAGCATGCCAGGCCTGTAGTTGGTTCGGAAGCGGCTTTCGGTAGATCTCCACCGAAGTAGAGTTGGGCTGATCATCTGGTGTATTGGTGAATGCTAAGTGCAAATGTGGAGCAACAGATGCACATTCTGTTGAAAGACAGTCAACAGATTCAGCAGATTTCCACTGAAAAAGCCAGCTTAGTTTTTACACAATAACGGTGGCTGCGGCGCTTCAGAAATAATTCACTTTGGCGGCTGTTTTCAAAAGTTTGCATTTTAAGCCAGCTAAAACGCTGTTTCTGTGACTGAGCGGCCAAAATGCAACAATACTTTTGGGTTTTATCCTAAAACCATTGCCATGTAGACCACCCCTAGGACAGCACTACCTGCTGTCCTTTAGTTTTATTAAACTAAAAAAGAAAAAGGGTTAATATGACCTCACATAAGCTTTAAAAATGATCAGATAGAGAGAATCTTTAGACATAACGTTCATCTTTTTTAAGAAAGGTAAATTCACTGGGAATCGATAAAGCCTCCGGATCAGTCCAGAAGAACTGAATGTAAAACTCAGGAGATGCTCAAGATCGCTGACTGGCTCATTTCACTGTCAATCAAAAAGGGATTCGGCCTCAGACTGATCATCCCATGATCATGCAGAAGCCCAGTGTCCAGGCCAGCCCACTGCCTCATAGACCCCCAGAGTTGCTCAGCATCCGATGGCGGGACAAAGCCCAGCATTTATCCAATGACCGTCCAGTTTCCACAGTGGAACAACTCACTCTACACTTCCCCGCTGAAGTCAGAAGACGCTCAGCGTCCGACTGTGTTAAAGCGCTGAGACGCTGCGGGGATGAATGAGAAGGAGGTGGAGTCAGTTACCTGTGATAGGTAGCTGATTCTGAACAAAAGATGAAGGAATTCTAGTACATATTTTGTCAATAAAATGTACATACAGCAGTACATATCACCACTTTTTTATAGGGACATTTTAGGGGAAGCTGAGCTTTCCTTGCAGTCTTAAAGCAATCACCACTGGTTGGAAGTGTTTCTGGATCAAGTCTTGAACATATATAGGAGAGGAGAGACTTTCTGAGATAAAGCCATAAAATTGTGACAGTATCATCTATAAAACTGTGTTGCTTTACTTTAACAGCTTGCCCTTCAATTACAGGTACTTATTTACCTATCATGAGTCTCAGCTGCTTTATGCCCACAGGAATGCAGTCAAATATTTTTTTAAAAAATGTCATTTGTCAGCCTGTTAATGCACCAAGTAGTACAGCATTAAGCTAGCTCTGTATCAGTAAGCTTTGACTGCTGTCTGCTGATCTACACTGACTGCAGCTGACTGCTGTGTGATCCACCCTGAGACACATCTGTGGATTAGCTGACAGACACAGATCAATTCACATGAATGGAAGATAATCTCCAGCCCATGTAGCTGAGGCTTAATCTGGGTCATGGAGAGAGCTCCAGGTTATGACTGACAGTGCCTGACCCAGAGAGCCATGCTGCTGCCAGGTTTAAGCGCTGTCTGCATTTACTAATGGCAATCACATAAAAACAACCAGGAGGGGGATTTACCTGAAATTCAAAGTAACATTTGACCATATATTTTCCAGGATTTTACAGATTTCGAATGACTCCTCGGCTGCTTCACCACCTCACACCCGCTCCTCTCTCTGTCTCTCTTTCTAATAACTTTGGTAAACAAATTGAATAATTCAGGAGACACAGTCCTGTGGTACTTGCTGAGTCCCAGGACAAACATTCAACCTGTCAGACTGCAAAGCACGAAGAAAGAATAACAAGAAAGTTATTGATGTGCTGGGAACACCTGAGATGTCAGAGCAAACTAACTGAGACTTTATCGCAGGTGTGTCACACTCACCAAGAAAAACTGGCCGTCATCTTTGGATTAGGGGTGTGCTCATGCCTGCATGAAAAGGTTTAGGGTACTGATACCGAGACTACTATCTAAAACTTTACTGATGGCGCAGCAAGACCACTCAAAGTCAGAATTTGAGGCCGGTATTTTGTGTCTCAGTTTTCATCCTAACTTAATTTTATTTCTCCGAAGGATACTGGTTGTTTTGAAGTAATTACAGTTAAGTCCAGAGTGACCTTGGCTCATTATTGAACTCCCATCAAAATATTCAGCTAGTTGTTGTTTTTTTTCTACAAACCTGCAGCTCCTTAAAACAAGAGTCTCCTCTAGCCCTCTATTATGCTTCACATAATTCAACAGCCTCCATCTCCTTCTGTTTATTCTAATCCTGTTTATTTACTCACTTAGCTACCGTACTGCCAGCACGCTTCAGAATCAGCTGCTTTCATGCTGATGTTTAATTGGAGGAGCAGGAGAGAGGATTGTGACCCTGAGGTGCCTTGAAAATGGGCCATCTGGGTTTCTTTTATGCCAGAAATTAGCACACACACAAACTCATTTCCTCAGAAAGACTTCACCGGCACACCCAAACACGACCTCAACAACACAAACAAGGATGGAGAAGTCATCAGGAGACCGAGATGTTTACAGTTCTCCTCTGACCGACGGCGGTCTGACACACGTCTGAGAGCCTCTGTCCTGTGAAGAATAATTTACGCTGGCCTCCTTCCCCTTCAGCTTCCTCTGCTTCTTTTATCAGCTCCTCTGAGAGCAGAGGTCTTTCAGTTGTTATCTGTGATTTGTTACTTGCTCATTTTGTGGCTGCTTTACTAATTTGGTTTTAAGAAAGGTTTTGGTCTTAATGAAGGGCCTTGAAAATCATTTGTTTTGCAAGGAAAACTGTTTTTAAGGCAAGATTAATAGATATCTGGTGTCTCAGAGACTCTGATGAACGTTTCACAAGTGGTAATAAGTGTAAGTCCATATAAGTGTGTGATCGTACAAAATATATATATATATGTATATGTATATATATATATATATATATATATATATATATATATATATATATATATATATATATATATATATATATATATATATATATATATATATATATATATGTGCTTCATTTTCCGTTTCAGAAACAGACAGGTGACGTCAGGGAGACAACGTCCATGTTTCATACAGTCAATGGTCGTGACTAATGGGGATCCAAATAAACAATAAAAGCGTCAATAGTGCACTGACCAGAGTGCTTCCTGTTAGAGCTGGTTGTTGAACAGCTAAAGAAGGCAGCTGAATAGACAAAAAAATAAAGCAAGAGGATATTACGGTCCATTTTTTTGCAAGAAAGATGCTTTCATTATCAATCCATCAGGTATTTCCAAAGACAGAGCTCAGAAAAATCCTACAATCCCACTAATTTTTAAAGAGTGGGGAACTCTTTTCAAATGTTGGCAAATTTTCTTTGAACTCTGCTACTCCACTGCCCTATTTTAAATGATGTGTCACAGCTAGTCTACCTGCAGTCATCTCAGGGAGTAATTATGATGTAACTATAATGCTCCTTTGTAATTACATTAAATGGTGTGGTTATTCTAACAAGCAAAAAGCCCCTCCTCCATCAAATCCTTTAACAGTGTCAAAGCTCGGTCTGGCAGCAAAACCGGTCATTATGAAAATTAGACATCAAAGATCTTAAAGAGAGGGAGGCTGATGAACAACTGAGAATGGAGCATGTTACTTTAAAACATTTAAAAAAGAAAAATCCTCCTCTAAATCCAATATCATGTGATATCATATTTGTGACTCTAAATGTTGTATTTTATTGACTTAGATCCTCTGAAATAACATTGAACATTGAAAATATTCATTCAGACATTTTTAAGTGATCCTGAAGCATGCTCACACTTCTACCCCACTGTTGCAAAACTGTCTCAAGATGCATCAGTGGGTTTTGCCTCAAACTCACTTCACTTTGACAGATCTCTGTAAATATTATTTCCTGGTGGGAAGCATACTTTATGTACACTTCCTTGGTTTTTAACCTCAAAGTGTGTCTTTATCTAGGATCCCTCTCATGTCCAATTAGAGCTGCCAGGATGTCCCAGAGCGGCTGCAGGGTGTGAGACATGATGCTTTGACGTGTATCCCTGTAAGTGATGCACTTAAACTGTCAGTTCACACGTTCTGTGGTTTCACTGACACAAAGATGCTGACTGGTGTCACTTTTCCTGACATCCTCAGTGGAGCCATCGGTTGGAGGAGCCTGTGATTCTGCTGTTTGCTCGTGAGCTCAGAGAGTGAAGAAAACTGACAGGATCAGAGCAGTGAGGGAAGGAAGTGAGAGCAGAGCAAAGAAAACCCTGAAGGTGGATGATTAAGAAAATGTTCAGTCTATGCACTTCACAGAGGGCCTGAATGATAACACAAAACCTTTTACTTCTTAGATTCAGAGCCTCAGCACTTCAGAATATGACAATCAGGGCGATCTCTAAGCTTCAATTTTACATGTTCTGTACCGTTCTGTAAATTACTGTATTCATAGATGTGATGATTGTTACATAAATAAACAAGCATCATCATTTTGTTTTGTGCTTTGTTTCTTTAGTTTGTACCTGAGGAAAAGAAACATGGTCTGGTTGCAGGTGTGAGAGGTTAATAAGTCATATGGTCATTACTCCTTTGGTTGTGTTACATTTCACATGAGAGTCTCCCCCACTCAGACAATCACAACTCACCCTGTTACACACACATGCTGGACCTGACCTACATTCCCTCCTGACTGATCTGTGTTGGTGGTGATCAGCAGCAGACTGAAGCTTCAGACACTACAGCAGTCTCACTAATTCATAAAAATCCCATTACCTTACTTTCACTATTTTTTAGGGATGCACCAATACCGATTGGTGGTATCGGTTATCGGTGTATCAGTGCCCCTTAAAGCTGGATCGGTGTTGGTGGGAAGAGATCCATGTCCCCGATCCAGGCAAACAGCTCTATGCCTTTTTGTGGGTTTTTTTTGCTACTTGATTTTTAAATGTTGCCTCTGATGCACTTTCTCTGTTTTTTTGCTGCATTATCAGTCTACAGGGTATAAAAGTTTACAATTGAAAAGAACTTTAACATTCTGAAGAATTCATATATAATTCAAAGTTGATATAAATATTAAGTTCAGGAATTCCAGAAACTCATTTTTTGCCTTTTACCCAAAACATTACCAGTCTTATCCCACAGTAGGGCATGCAGGCTATTATTTAACACTGGTAATTAATCCATATTGGTTGATACCCAAGCCCAGGTATAGGTATCAAAACCATAAAAGTTGGATCAGTGCATCCGTACTATTTTTCTTTTTACAACAACAAAAAAGTTAACAGATTCTTAAGAGCCATAAGACTGGGACAGAAAGGGTATTATTTGACATATTTAACCCCAAAACTTGAAACAACAGCTTCAGCTCATGAATACTTTTTCTTCAACCTTATCAAAAACAGTCAAATTATGAACCCAACTTAGATCCAATGCATGAAGCATTTCATTAGTTTGAAAAAAGCTTTTCTTAACGTTGCTGCTCTACCATGCATAATGTGTTGCAAAGAAGAAAAGAAAACAGCCCTTAGAGATAGATAGATAGATAGATAGATAGATAGATAGATAGATAGATAGATAGATAGATAGATAGATAGATAGATAGATAGATAGATAGATAGATAGATAGATAGATAGATAGATAGATAGATAGATAGATAGATAGATAGAAAAAAGTTCTTGAAAAAAGTTTCTTTCCCAATGTCCCAGGTTTAATCAGTGTCTTCTGACCATATTTACATTAAACATATTTACTCTAACAGGGTGTTTTCCCCAATTTTTAATGTCCCATGGAAATGGTTTAGTAATCTTTAATTTACATCATGTTGTCTACTACATGGTAAACCGACTATGTTATAAGATCATGTTTTACCTTAAAACCAAGTCCATCTGTGCTTCAGCAGAGCTCTGAATCAAACATAACATAGGAAGGGTGGTGGAAAACCCTGAAGTCCCTTATGGACCAGTTCTTATAACTTCCAGGCCCTGTCACAGGTCAGTAGTTGAGGCTTGTCCAGCTGATGAATAAAATTTTCCATCCCTTTCTTCTGTTATCTTTTAATCATGTCTTACAAACAATCCCAAATGAATCTGCAGATTGCTGAGTTGACATTGTGACACTTTCATCAGTATAAGTTAAAAGTAATTTCTATGAAACACACAGCACTTCATGAACTCAGAGGATGATCTAAACTACTCATTTTTTGCCCCCAAAGCTCTTGAACTCTGACCTATTAAATGATTAACTGTCTCCTCATGTCGCTCCATGACTGCAGCTGTGACAGCTTTTGTCACATGTGCACCAAATGGAAGAAGCCTGCAGCTTATTAAGAGCTTGACCCATATTTTCAGAGGACTTTGAATCATTTCCATATTCTGTGAGAATTATTCTCTTTTAGATCTGATGTCAGATTTGCAACAAGAAAAAAAGGAATAAAAAGTTTGGTGTAAACAATGAACTAAATCTGTCAAAAATCCAAAAGCACACATGTATTTCATTTCCAGAAATGTTTATATCAGACTATTTACAGATGTTTTTAAGGCCTTTTGGACTTTATTTTGATTAATGCCATATTTCTATCTTGATTTGCTAATATAAACAGCTGATATTGGCCTGAGAGAGCTCATCAAACTTTATTGTACAGAACGTTTAATGCAGAAAACATTGCTTTAAATGATTAAGAATCTCATTGGAGGAAAGTAAACAAAAACTTAAGGTCCAATGCAAAAAAAATCAAATCTTAGCTCTTGTTTTCCTCTCATATCTGATTACAACTATGTTGCTTGACTTAATCTAAGCCACATTTATGTTTTATATCCATTTTAATATAAGACTTTTATTGAATGTAATGAGTGAAAAATGCCAGAGCACTGAACATTACACTTTTAGTTGTCTTTAGTAGGGATTCAATATGAAAATTTTGGCCGATATGGATATCCATATTGCTGTTATGGCTGATAATTGTTATTTACTGATATAAATATTGTTAACAATATGAGGTGATGTGTTAAGGTAGTTCACAGAGAAAAAGTGGCGCGATCGTGAAAAAGATTGACCATGAAGAGGATCAAAGAATGGAGCGGCCAAGATGAACGTGACCAAAAAGGTTTTGTCTGTTTTTTGGATCAAAAACAGGAAGAGAGACATAAAAGAAGAGGGTTCACTCTTCTTGGGTAGTTTTGGTGTTTACATAGTCATAGAAAACAATATTATTTGGGTCTTGAAAGGTCGTTCAAGATGCTCTGAAAGTGGCTGGCAGCTAATGAGTAAATATCGGCCCACTTTTATACATCGGCCAATGCCGATATGTCAAAAACAATGACAAACATCGGCCAATACTGATATTGATACGGATATATCATACATCCCTCGTATATATTTGGAATAATGTCTTAGATCCTGGAAACTTGGGTTAATTGTGCTTTAAAGGTCCCATATTATGCTCCTTTTCTGCAGTTTAATATTGATCATTGATGTCTTCATGAAATGGTAGAAACATGTTTTGGTCCAAAAAGCCACCGGTATCTGCTCCGGTGGACCAATCAGGTCATACTTGCTCCTGATTGGTCAAAAAAGGGAATCACTGACATCAGCAAACCCCGGAAATTCCAAACAGCTTGTTTTAGGTCAGGGTTTTACTTTCACAAGCACTACTAAGTACAGATTTTGTCAATAAATATCACATTTGTGGGCTGAGAGGAAAGCCAAAGACCCACAAATTTCACTAAAAGACTTAATAAAATGGTTTTTGCATAATATGGGACCCTTAAATAAGATTTTTCATCAAGACTTGTCAGATCAGTGTGGTGTATTCATGAAGTCTAATCAGTTATCTAACCAGAAACAAGTCAAATAAACTTGACAAGACTTCAGGTTTTGCAGTGTTAAATGGTCTATTTCCATCCCAGTTGAAAATGTCCTGTCAGCTGTACTGTCAGTGATGAAGCGAGCTACTTAAGAGGGAAAAAACTCCAGCTGCACTACTTTCACATTTGTCATGTGTCATTCTCAAATTACCTGACAAAGTGTCCTCCCAATCACTTGGTTTATTTAAGATGACAGATTTCCAGTCTCTGCCTCTGCTTTGCTAACGCGACTGCTCAACACCACTACTGTGCTCAAACCATGATTTGTCCACCTCCTCCAAAAAACTCTCATATTTCCAGTCTGTTAACAATTTTGTGCATTGTTGGTATTGAAAGAGCTTTCAAAGGATGCCTGACAGGCTTTACCAACAAATACAAAATCTATTAAAAGTATCTGTCTGGCTACAAACTGGTTTAAATGGTCCAAGACTGAAACATCCACAAGAAATGCTTCAAAAGACCAAAAGAAAGTTCAGATCTGTCTTATTCTCATCCATCATATTTCAAAGCTTTTGGCAGAAAGGTTAAATGACACCAGAGCATCCGTCAAATACCACTGATCCCTTTGATGGATACACACACCCTGCCTCACACCCAGACTGATCACTGCCCCTTTCCACATCCCCCTCTTGTGGTTACATGGTGTTTGAGGTCAGGCTGGCAGTGCATGCTGGCTGGAGATAGGCTTCTGTGCTCCAGAGAATAAGTGCAAACATTAAAGCGATCCATGAACTGTGACACCACAGCACGATTCAATCCCAACAGAGCTACTTCAAGTCATTCTTTGCATGTCATGTAATCTTTTCCAAGCGTTTTAGTCTTGATACAATCCTGTTCATGTCTCATTCACCCCCAGATTCGCAGATTATGCAAAGTTAGGTGAACATATTTTTCTCTTTTTTGAAATTTTCAAAATGCAAATCACAATCTATGTGTTTTAAGTTAAGTGATAACGGTTCCTAGAGGGAGTAACTCTCACTTCTTAAACAAACTTTTGGGATATATAAAAAGTATTTGGGGGCTTTGGGAGCTCTTTCCTTGCTGGCCTGCTCCTGCTCAGCCTCCCCCAGCACAGCCCGATAAAAATTGTAACATGAAAAAGCAGTCGGCTGCTGCAGAGGGGGAATATTTGTTCAGTGAACGGGAACAGTCAGGGAAATTAACTGGAGGCAGGTGGAAAGGAAGAGTCGAAAAAGAATAAATGCTTCAACCCCAGAGCCTAAAGACATGATAGAGAAAGATTTGAGGGGGAGAAATAAAGTTTGACCACGAAGTTTAGAGCGGAAGGAAGAGAAAATCTAACAGGTCAAGCTTTTGTTGGCATTTTTGACACACTACAGGTATTTACCTCATGGGGATGTGTCTGAAACTAAAATTGAAAAGATAATAGTTCTTTCAATTACCCTATTAGGGCTGGCCTATTTATCAATTCTGCAATATAAATCTGTATTTTCTTTCTACAGAAAGTATTGATTTTTTTCAGGCGTGAGTATGGATACATTTAGTCTCATTCAAATCCCCCTTGATCCACCTGGAATTCTGCACACTGCCCCTTCCCTCACCCTGTTCGCTTTGCAGGAAGAGTGGTTAGGTCAGCCAGCCACTGGTGTTGCTGTTACCCATGTAGATACCATCTTTACTAGGCCCACTACCTGGCAATCCCAAAGGTATCAATTTTCGGTACTTTTTCATGTTTATGTGGTAAAAAAAACATGTTTGTTTAATAACCTAATATACATTTTTCTCAATTTAACATGTTTATTCTTCAATATATAACCTTGCAATGCTGTGTTCATGCCCAGCATCTAAAATCGCCCACTCTTCCACTCCCTCACAGTCACAAGGATGCATTTAGGTACCTAAATATGTCACCTTTTGATTTTCTGTTAATCGGTACCTGGTACTTTTGACTGAATTCGGTTGGTTCCTTTAAAAGTACCTATTTCGGTTTGGTATCCTTCCCCAACAGTTAGCGCTGCAGCCTCACAGCAAGAAGGCCACCGGTTCAATTCCCACCTCCGGTGGGCCTTTCTGTGTGGAGTTTGCATGTTCTCCCCGTGCATGCGTGGGTTCTCTCCGGGTTCTCCTGCTTCCTCCCACAGTCCAAAAACATGCTCACCAGGTTAAGTGGTCACTCCAAATTCTCCGTAGGTGTGAGTGTGTGCGTTAATAGTTGTCTGTCTCTGTGTCAGCCCTGTGATTGACTGGCGACCAGTCCAGGGTGTACCCTGCCTCTCGCCCAATGACAGCTGGGATAGGCTCCAGCCACCCGCGACCCTAAACAGGATAAGCGGTTCAGAAAATGAATGAATGAATGAATCCATCCCTAATATTTACATCAAAGAAGTCGGTTTTCAGTTCAATTAAATCAATACAAGTCAATGAAACAGTCACAAGATGTCACAAATACCGCACTGTCTATTCAAAATCTTTCAGAAAATGATGCAAGTGTATCAAACTGTATCGAGTGGTAATGAATCGTATCATAAGCTGAATATCGTGTATTAAATTGTAAGACTAGTGTATCATTACAGCCCTACACCCTATTGTGTATTAAAGTAATTTGCACCCATCTACTCTACATATATAATATATCAATAAAGTTATGCTGTGAAAAATTCAAGGCACATACAATAACAGTGGTGAAAAACAATTGTAACATATCAGCCAGTGCAGATACTCATCAGGCCTCAAGCCTCAGCAGATATTGTGCCTCACACTCTTCATTCTCTCAATCCCAAATCATTTGGATTACACTGTAAGAACCTATTCTAAATCAAAATAAGCTCTTATATGTCTCCCAGCTTACACTGCCAGCATCAGTAACACGTGTGGGTGAGGAGATAATCCTTCATTCCCAGGGTCCCCACAGGCAGAAAGTGTTGAGGACACAGCTGCTGAGTTCTGAGTGGCTTGCATGTGTTTGTAAGACCTATGCACTTTGAATTAAAGGTGTATCAGTAGTTGCTGAAGGTTTTTTTCTTGCACACACCTCATTCTAGCACACCTCACTCAATAAGCTTAGAGCTCAAAGCTCAAACCATCCTGCTGGAGATAATAAACCTGAATCTCCAATTTCAATTTCCTACTTCTTTGTATTTCACTCTGTGCTCCTCCGTGCATCTCTTTCTTTTTTGTCTTGCTTCCAATCTAATTAAGGGTCTCAAAGTTCAAGCAGTGCAAGCTAATAAATGCTGCTAAAAGAATGACTAATTTGATACTGATCAAAAACAAACACGCTGTTAATATCCGACCAGATCAGATCAGGATCAGAGCGCACACAGCTCTGGGTTTGGACTGGGAGGTGTGTGTTTGCGGTTTGGCTCATGTGTTATCTCATCAGCTCAAACAGGCCGAGCGCAGCACCCTGTCTCGTTTCAACATGAGCCTGATAAAAATCAACACACTGATGGCATGTTGGCCGTGCCCGCTCCGACCGCATGGACTCGTTCCAAAATGTACAGAAACGCACACAAGCTTTCACACACTGCCTGAGGAGGCGCCTATGACAGAGGGCACCTTGAACGAAACCTCAGTGAGTCACCGACAAAAGAGCAACAAACAACTCGTAAAACACACCATCAATTTTCTTTGTTGTTCACCTCAGAGCAAATAAAAGTGTCATCACGGCACTTGCACCTGCCCTTCATTGCTACATTGCACCGATTCAACACGTGTTTAGCAATATGACAGATTGACCTAGCCCCTGACTCAAAAAGGTAGCAATTATGCAGGAAAAAACAGAAGCTCAAGCTCTCCTTCCAGTTCATTTTGATTAATAGCACCTGTGTCTGGCATAGTTTAGCAACGAGTGGATTTACAACAGTGTAATTGATGGGTGAGCTCCTGCTGCGAGACAAACGTCAAGACAGGATTTCCTCTCGAGCCGTGAGCGTGAAGCTTCCCGGTGTGTGAGGACGGGGGAGAAATCTCAATGTTGGAACAAGAGCCAAACCATCTGCTGGTAAAATGAGTGGAAGATTTGTGTAAGGTGAATCTCAGGTCCCGTTTCCTCTGAGTTTGGACTACAGACTGAAGACGGAGCTGTGCGAGACAAGAGCGAACAGAGCGGGTTTACTGGAGGACAATGGCTCTATACAGCGTGAACAAAGAGTCTTTCATACACCTGAATGTGTGTGTTGAGTTGAGATGAGATCATAAATTAGTAGATAGAGAAAAACATGGGTGAGGATTGAAGAGGAAGCGGTTGGGGAAAGAGGAAGGGGTTCTTGTGGGGGCAAAATAAGAAAGCAGTGAAGGAAAATAAAATGTGGAGGGAGGGCTGTTGGAGTTTTCATTGACACAATCTGATAGCAGCAGGCAGAGGAACTTGTGTAGACGAAGAACACCTCGAGGGTCTGACATGTGTTCCTACTGAGAACATTCAGAAGGAAAAAATGCAGAAGAGGAAAAAAGTAGAGGATGATGCAGAGTGAGCGCTTAATGCAGTGGGTTAGCATTTTCCTGGAAAGTGTTAGCCTCATGCTAAAAGGTATGAACACTGGGGAACAATCCTGTTGATTTAGATTTTCATGCTGATTAAAACTAAAATTGGCATGCTGATTCCTAAAGTGCAGTCACGTCAAGTTTTTCCTCCACAGCTTACCCTCCAGATTAACAAAATTCCACTGGTCAGCTATAGTAAGACTTGCCAGCTGATTACAAATGGACTCATCTACAGCTACATGGCAACTTGTTTGTGCAGTCCCAATTGAGACAGTGCAGTGAGAGATGTGTGCAACTCCCAGTAGGTCAGTACTATCAATATCTGCAAACAGAAAGCTAGCATAGTAGGAACTGAGAGGATTTATGCTGGCTTTTCTCTTAACCTTGTGACCATGGGCATACCATTGTAAGTTTTACTTTGTTTTATGCTGTTTTTTAATTATCAAAGCTTGTAACTATTACATCTTGGTATTTTTATTAGTAGAAGCCATATACTTTGTAAAAACATAATAGTGCTAAATAAACATTGCTGCTATGCCTGTTTCTTTAAAAAGCACATATCTGTTAAGTAGGGCTGCAACTAATGATTGCTTTAGTAATCGATTTCTCTCACTACTATATTTACGATTAATCAATAAATAGAGGCAAAAAAAGGATGAGAATGCATGACAGTACAATTCACAAAACCAACCGTGTTGCTATTTTAGTTGATGACTATTGTTTACTTAAAGATACAAAGAAACAACATATATGAACACAGTTTAAGCTGACCAGACGCTACATTTATAAAGTATAACAAATGACATGAATGTATTGCTACTTAAAGAATCAACAGTAGGTGCAAAACGATAGAAAATATATTGTTTGGTCATCAGATTAAGAACTTAGTGGGCGAAAAAGGCAAATAAATAAAAATGTGTCCTCAATTCACCTGCAGGTCAAACAGTACACCCCATCTGCCCTACCACTATCTGTAGCAGCTAATGCTAACGTTAGTTTAATGAACTCCTTGTGGTTCAATTTTGTAGCTACTCACCCCGCTATTGAGCTCCTGGGCTCGTCATTGATAAGCCCAACATGTTCGTATTTTAAGCGCTGGATCACTGCAGTCGTACTGTCGTGCCATGCAAGGTCATTTTTGCAGATGTTGCTATTAATGCGCTGTGTGCTTTTACTCAACGTCAAAAACTCCCAAACTCAGATTTTTTAAAGACAAATGCCTTTGTCCAGCTCTGCCATTATTTACGTGTTTACTTGTTTCCCTCACCTGCTGGCTCGGCTTCTCCTCCCCGACGCTGATCTTTTTACATGTGACGCATGCAACCCCACAGCCAAGGTAATCTACACTCCGGTCCAGTAGGTGGCAGTAATACACCTTCAGCTAGTTGCCAACTGCTAAATAGTCCAACAAAAAAGAAAAAGGACAAATAAACTGAAGACAAAGTGATAAATAAATATTGTAGCACAATGCACTGATCATGGAAAAACAATGCTTTTACCAATCAATATTTATCAATTCTGACAATTCGTCATTGAAGCCCCACTGTTAAGTGAATTTGTATTTGTTCAGAAAACGGGGATCCTATGGTCTAAAAACTTGATGTGCTAGAGAAAAACTGAGATCAGTTTTTGGATTCTGCACCCAAAAATTAGTCAGAAAGAGCTGTCAGACCTAACTCAACAAAACTTGTGTTCCCCAGTGTTATCAACTCTACACTTCTGTTGATTCCGTATAGCACAGCCAATTTTAGACCCATTTCATAACTTAATCTCAAAACCCCTACAGAGGGATCAGATCTTAAACTCACCCCCTCTTGTAGGCTGTACAATTTCACATTTTACTACTTTGAGTCATGTTCTCTGTTTTCTGTTGAATTCTTGGATTTTTCCTTGGCACTGCAGCTCCTGCCATGGAGTTGTAAATTGTGGTCACCCACTTATGGACACTAGAAGAACGGTCAGTTTTTCCAATTGCAAGCTTGCATGAAAACTGCGGCTGATGCTTGTAGCAGAAAACGATTGAATTTCTTGCTTCAATGACAATGCAAATTATACACTGACCGACCACCCCAACTACTCTCAGAATTGTTTCCATATTCAGCCATTTTTTTCAACTCACAATTTACATCCACTGCAGAAAGAGGTGTATTCTTTAGATGAGTGAAAGATGGAATGAAGGGGAGGTGTGTGGAGGTTAGGGTGATAAATGGACATGCAGTTCATCCTGTTTTCAACACCTCAGAAAATATTCACTTCTAAACATTAACAATAATTTTTCTTTCACCGAGTGTTTCACTGCCCTTGTTCCTGCCTCACCACATCAGGCCATGGCCAGATTTCATCAGCGTAAAGTTAACCAATGACAGAGGAGGCTCTGGCATTGGCGGCTTTGCCAGTTCTTCAAATACTGACAGCCTTGTGGGTTGGGTTGCATGCATAGTTTTCACTCTACAGCAGTTGCACCAATGCACTGTTCAATTTCATGCTTAATGTCTCACACCGGAAAAATAGTCACCCTGAATTAACTACAGTGGCCTGCAGACATGAATGTTTGACAGCTCAATTAAGGAGCATGATAGGAAGAAAAAGCCAAATCTTGGGAAGCCTGAAAATTCAAGTTAAATAAAGTTTGAGGGCATTTTGCCTCAGGCCTCAGGTTAATGTCTAAACATGAATGCTAAATAGCTTTCTCAGACCAGTGGGCACCAGCGGAAACAATCCCCTCTTCTGCTTCTCACAGTGTTGAAACCACAAACCGCTGCAGATTTTAATTCCTGTTATTCTTGAGTCAAATAAAGCCCACAGTTCCATGCTCTGGATTTTGTTGTGGCTGAATTTTTCATGGTTTTCTGTAATAAGCAATATCCTAATAAGCATATCAGGAGGAATGGTGTACTGGGGGCACTGGGATCTGAGATACAAATTTGAATCTAATGAAAAGCAGTTGAGAAGCCAATATGTAAAGTGAAACATGCACAAGGGAGAGGTTTGTAAAAGTGCTGCTTTTCTGTGAATGAAGCTTTCTTGGACATTTCCCCATTAGGGGGATACCTGTCAAGATACTTTTGTACAGAGCTGCTGTTTTTCGTTTTGTTGTGATCAGCCGACAGATTCTTTCCGACAGGTTCTTCTCCTCTGGGATGTCTCCCTCTTTGGATGGCAAGCAGCAGATTTTGACCTAACCAGAACTCTTCATACAGTGTTTGTGTGATGCCAGCTTCTTGGAAGAATGGTAGCATGTGGGACATTTTGTTTTTATTCCTCAGCTTCATTTATCTTTGCGGATAGAATTATAGTCTGAGGAAGGAAAACTTTAGCCTGGCCAAACTATGTTTCACTGTATTAGAAGCATTCCAGAAGAGGTGCAGTATATGTATAAAGTAGGGCTGCAACGATTAGTGGACATAATCTACTACTTCGACTATAAAAAGTCATTGGCACAAATTTTAACAGTTGACGCTAAAAAATGATCACTAAGTTCATACATAAAAGATACTGATGAGGAAATATCTCTGTGCCCCGACGGGGGCTCTGCATCTCCTTGGCTTGGACAGCCTGGCAGTTCCTGGTGTTTAGCGCCTGATAACGTGATATAGAGTCTTCTTCGCTCTCCATTTTAAACAGTTTTTCAGGATCTGAGTCACAATCTAGTGTCAAAACTCCCCTAACTTTTTAAAAGTGAGGACATTTATCCAATGGAGCTCTCACACACAAGCTCACTCAGCAGTGGTAACACTCAGCGGGGCGTGAGAGGGGTGGAGTACGCATAAACGGAGTGGAAGTAGCACACGTTGAGGAATGAAACTAAACGTGTTGTCATGAAGAGCTGGGAAAGAGTCAGATGGGATCATACAGAGTGAAGCAAGCCCCAATAAGCAAATAAACATTAGAAAACAAACCCAAAGTCACTAATAAGCGGTCTTGTCAACCAATACTGCGAACAACAACTTAATTCCCCTGCTACCTGCTCACATGACACAGGGCTGACCAATCAGACCTGAGCACACAGGTTGAAATTTGAAGGTCTGCACATTTTAAGGGCCAAATTAGGTTGAAACACAAAATAATCCACTCATCGAAAAAATAACCAATAGATTAGTCGACACAAAATAATCGTTAGTTGCAGCCCAAGTATAAAGAAATAAATGTATTCATCAAGACCTTGGTTTGAACCCAAAACTACACAACACTTTTAGATTTACTCCTGACTGTTGACAAGCTTCAATAACAGATGACTTAGTGCAGCCTGGAGACTTCCTGAAGCAACATATTAACCTTTTAAGCCCACAGGGCTAAACAAAGAAGCACAGTATACAGATGACAGATAAAGATTTGTTCACAAAGGCATGCAACTGAAGGAACTATCACTTCACCATTAAGCATTAAGAAACCCTCTGGCCAATCCACATCTTCTAAAAGAACCAACAACTTTGACCCAGAAAACCAGAACTTTTTCCATTATAGGATGAAATTAGAATATGAACAAAAAAGTATTAAAGTCATACAAGAAAAGAATGGATACTGTAGTATCATGCATCACAAGCTTGTTGTTGCATCTCTTATCATTTTTATCAATTTGTCGGTGAACGATCAAGCTTGTCAAATAATCCTGTGGAGAGCAAAGTAGAACAAATGAGAGCGGGATTGCCTGTGAAGGTGAGAAACGACAGCAAAGCCCTGGTCTCAGGTGTTCCAGAGGAGAAAGTTGCTGCATGGCAAATGCATTTTAAAATATCAGCCCTAATTACATCAAGGTCGAAACAGTCGGGATCAAAGAGCAGAGCAATCACACTGGCCCCCAGATGACCACTTATTACCAAGGCTCCATCTGCTTTCTTTGAAGCACAGCAGCTCTGAGTCAGTGAAACCCAAGTAAAATAACCAAAACGAGAGTACAAAGCAGAGAAATGCTCAAAAGGATTGAAAGTGTATTTATCAAGCATGTGTTTTGTTCTGTGTGAAGAGTGACAGGATAATAGAGAACAAAGCATCAGGAGGAGTGTGAGGAGAGGGGAGGAAGGCAGCGGGAGACAGAGGGGAACCAAGACAGAAGCTATGTTTCCATCATCCTGCTGTCACAGAGAGGTTTTTTTTCTACTTAATTTGCAGTAAGAAAAGTTGCAATTCTTTGCATCTACCCTAAAAAACTCAAATACATGATTAAATTACAAGATCAAGGCCCTGGATGATTTACTAACTCAAGGTAATCAAATAGAATAGGACAAAAAAGGTTCATTTGCAGCAGTAATGAGATCATCTCTGAGTTCCTGAACAATTCAACCTCCTGTGCTGTAAGTTATCTCTTAACCGTTCAGCCAGAGACTTTAAGTTCCTTTGTGATGATGCAATATGTTGGGGTTCTTATGTTTCCTTACTGCACAAGTGTCAAACTTAAGGCCCACGGGCCAAATGTGGCCCGCCACGCCATTTTATGTGGCTTGCAAGAGCTTCAAGGGTCTGATTGTCTTATCATGGAAAAAATCAAAAGTGTCCATTGACCATAAACTACTTTTCCCATAACACCTACTGATTATGTTACCTGCAAAGTGATGTCATCCACTGCTAGATTGCAGTGCTTTCATACCATGCCATGTTTCAAACTAGTGGAATTGAGAGTTAAAGCAATCATCCCAAAATGCCCAGAAAGAGAAAAGTTGATGCAGATGGAAGGCTGTTTCAAGAAAGATGGGAAGGCCAATATAGGTTTTTGCTTCAAGGAGAAAACCTTGTATGTCTTTTGTGTCATGAGGCCGTGGTGGTTGTCAAAGAGTACAATCTATGTCAGCATTTTGACACAACACACAAAGCTAAGTATGCCAAAGTGAGCCCTCAAGAAAAACATCAAATAGAGCAAAATTTAAAACACTAATTGCAATTGTAGCAGGATGTGTTCAAGAAAGCCACAGCCAAAAACAACGCAGCAGTGAAAGCTAGCTTTATTGTGGCTGAAGAAAACGCAGTGCTGCAAAGTCTTTTCAGAGGTTGCATTTCAAAGCAGTAGCTGCATTTATTTAACATTATATTTAGCTAAATTAAGCTACAATTTATACTGTCTTACAGTTACGTCTGGCCCTTTGAGAGCACTCATTATGCTGCTGTGGCCCTTTGTGAAAATGAGTTTGACACCCCTGCCTTAGTGGATATCAAGGTAAAACACGAGAAACACATCTCAAACTGTGATCGGAGGAGAAGCCTATGTGCAAATTAACTGTTTGTGCTGTGGTCTCTGAGGGGCAGCATTGTAGCTATCTTTGCATTTGAGTTTGATGCATTTTCTACTGTCAGAACTTAAAATTGTGAGTTCAGACTTTCTGGTGGAGCTGCGCAGTGGCGCAGTGGCCCCACATTGAGGAGGGTTTTTTTGGCCCATAAAGAAACCTGGTTTAAGCCTCCCAGTCTGAAGTCTGCATATTTCTGTAGTATAAAGACAGGCTAATTAGGTTGATCTTCATCTACAGAAATATGACATCATAGATAGATAGATAGATAGATAGATGATAGATAGATAGATAGATAGATAGATAGATAGATAGATAGATAGATAGATAGATAGATAGATAGATAGATAGATAGATAGATAGATAGATAGATAGATAGATAGATTTACATGGAAACGCTGAGGGACTGAAAACACTGTAGTAAGCATGCCAAGCCTGCAGGTGGTGCTATAACTGTCTTTTCAAGAAGCTGCTTTTGGGATCTTCACCGAAGTAGAGTTGGGCCAATCATCTGGTGTATTGGCGAATACTAAGTGCAAAAGTGGAGCAACAGATGCACGTTTTGTTGAAAGACAGTCAGCAGATTCAGCAGATTGAGCAGCACAACCACAACATGGTAATTCATGACGATAGTATCAACGGTACTATTGTCCTGTTGTATGTGCTTGCGTGAAGCGGAGTGTGACGTCAGCGTTTCCACTGAAAAACGCCAGGAAAAAAAAATACCCCCCCCCCCCAAAAAAAAAAACATACTGTTAGTGAAATGTATTGTGCTGATAGCTGTTGTATCACTTAGTTTGGTTTCTTAGCCTGCTTGCTTTCTGGTTTTCACAGTGAAGTTAATTAAAGAGAGAGCTGCAAACAAAAAAAAAAAAAAAAAGAAAAACGCCAGCTTACTGTTTACACAGCAACGGTGTCGGCAGTGTTTTAGAAAAATCCCAACCTGGAAAAACTCTGGCGTTTCACCCCAAAACCATTGTCGTGTAAACTGCCCCTTAGTTTAGAGGTCAGAGTAGATTATTGGAGACAAATGGAAAGATTAATGCTTTCACTTCTTCCCTGCAGCCTAAGTTAGCATCCCAAGTGGGCCACCATTATCAGAAAAGTTGGAGTATGCCCCTGATTGCATTTCATCAAACTTACTTTGCAATCATAAACCAGGAAATTAGTCAGTATTACCATGGCTACATAGGACACCAGCTCAGCTATTACCAAAAACTGTCTGTGTACATTCAGTTCATGTATTCAGCTTTGGTGGCTGTAAATGAACCCAAAACACAGTTCAGTTAGAACTGGCAGAACATGGAGGAGGTAACCAGAGAGGGAAAGAGGCCGGAGTAAGGGCTTCGTGTGAGGGAAATAAAAGTGGGTAGTGTTGAGTTAAAGGGCGAGGTGAAAGATAAGACAAAGAGAGAGCACGCATGAACAGCAGCCTTGTCCAGACAGAGTGAAGTGAACCAGAGCAGAGCAAGTGTAGGTCAAAGCCTGACAGGGAAGCAAATCCTCCATCTCTGTGAACATAAAACACCGTACATTGTTTTATGACACTCAAACCAACGAGCAGGGAGGTCACAGACACTGAATAAAAAAACAGCATTGTGTGCCGCTGCAGGCTCTGCTCTGGAGCCAGGAGCTCTCAGAAAAGTATTACTTGAGCAGAATAATAAAACTTGTGAGTCAAGTCTCGCTGGAGCATTATTCCTCTAGCATGGCATGAAAAATACCCTGAGCGTTCGCTCTGTGGTGAAGGCAGAGGGAAAATGGATCAGGATCAGGAGCTGAAGCAGCAGCTCAGCAGGAGTCTCTGTGTGGGTTTTCGGAAGCAGGGTCTTTAAAGAGGTGTCGAACCGATCGGCTCTGCATCAGTCAAGCTGATACACCTACTCAACCAGCTTCTGTGTGGCCTGAGCAGCACCCAGGACAAACCACCAGGGGCCATCAAACAGAGGCCCAAGTCCTGCCAAAGCTGATCACAGCCCGTTATGAGCCTGGAATTACAACATTCATCTTCTGCCAAAGCCGTTTAAAATCAAAACGCTGTTTTTTATGAGGAGGGATTCTGCTGACAAACTTATTCACAGTGACTCGCAAAAAAAGAGAAGGAATAAGACCTCAGCCTGAGAAGAGTAGGAGTTACAAATCCTAGTATCTAAAAATGTGCGGCACACTTCCTTTTCTAACTTTAGAAAAGAGATACTGAAAATACTGTTACTATAAAGACAAAGGTGGAGGAGAAATTTACCCAGTGACAGCAGACAATAATATTCCAAACTTACAAAAGACAAAAACAGTTTGGATTTTTGACGTATATCACCAACCAACGGTTATGGGTAAAAAGGTTGACCTGCATGCTGATATGACACTGGACAGATCTGCAGTTATCAGACAACCACTGCTTCTAGCATCATGCTGCCTCTACCCTTTCCAGTCAGTCATTCCACTAAGTGTTGGAGATCAAGCTAAAGACAAACATATTATATCATACAGAGGGAGTACAGTTAACAAAGAACCAAAATAGGCAACAACACTCAAACTTTCCTTATGTTTTTATCGCAACATTGTGCTGTGAGTTACTTCACTGTGCTTTTGCAACCAAATACTTCAACAGATGGTTAAACTTAAAGCTAATGCACTTGTCAGATGCAAGACTATTTGTCACTCTGTTTGGGCCTCAGCTGAATTATTGCATCTAAAACTGTCATACCACCACAAAATAGAATGATAGCAATTAGTTTCAGGGGATAAACACATAATATGTTTGTCCAATTCAGTGTGCAGTAGCCATAGGGAAATAGTAAAATTTAATTCTAGTAGTTTTGTTTGTTTTTTATTATTTTTCCACCATCTTTTTTTTAGGGTTTGAAATTGATATCTTTAAAACAATGTTTTGCTCTGGGCTGACCATAGAAGACTTCAGGGTTCCTTCAGCTCAAAGCAAGTTAAATTCAAGACTTTTTTCCGACTTTTTAATACCCTTCGAAATCAAATTTAAGACCAACTTCACAATTAACACAAATGAAAAAAACAGCACATCAATTACAAAGGGTTGGGGACAATTAATAGTCTTGGCTGCAACCACAGCAATCTTTGTTGGTTCCGCTATTGTGATTGTGTAATGTTACCATGAGAGTCACATGGTAAATTACTCGAACAAAAAAAAAAAAGTTATCATTTATTTTGAGATTTGAGAGTATTTACAATCATGCTAACATGTGTTAATATTTTTTAAGATTTTTAAAGATTAATTAAAGACACTCTTAGGCCATCTAAGGCCTTGTTTTTGGATTGATGATTTCAATGCCTTTTAAGACTTTTTGAGGATACGCAGGAACCCTAATGTTAACAGTTTATCATCTGTTGCTTACAACACCCTGTTCTAAAGAAGTGCATGTCAAAAACAGTATGTCCATTGGAGGTGAAGTGGTTGGTACAGAGAAACAAATTATCTGTCAACTCCAGCTGGTAAGTTTTTTAAGAAATAAGACACAATTGTTGTCTTCGGTTTTCCAAAACTTGGACAAAGTACAGACATGTGCGTTGGTTTTCACAACCAACAATGGAGCAGTTGGTATGTCTTTGAAATCTTGACTCTTCAGCTCTGTAGAAGACCAAATTTTTAATAAGCAGTCAAGGAAAATGTGTTTTTCATTAAATGGAACACTGAAAACTTCTGGCTTCAAGAAGCGTGACAATTATCCTTTTACTTGTGAGCAAATTTATTGAATTAAAAAGATAGGGTGACACTGACACTTTGGTACAAATTCAAGAGAATGAACCCCACCACACTCACTTAAGAGGTCTTTTTGTTCCCCTGTTTCTCTGGTGTAGTATTTTATTTCAAGTTTTAAAGGCAAAAAGACCAACTGTTAAAAAAAAAAAAAAAAAAAAAAAAAAAAAAGGTTTTCAAGTTGTATTTAGAGGAGAGATGTGTTCAGGGATTGGAGGTCAACAGATATTAATGTCACATTTAGATTTGGTATTGACACACACCACTCATATGCCTCACAAACGGTTGCTTGCCTGCAAGTAACCCCAGACGTGTAATAGCCCCACCCATCAACAGATGGCAGTGTTCTGTCTGTGATGGTGAGGGGAGCAGAGACAGCAGCAGCACAGCAGACCCCTGCAATGAGGGAGGCTGCTCTAATCACGGCTCTAACCTTGGGAGACGACTGTGAGGCTGCAAATGAACCACACAAGTAGAGTCTGGGCGGAGCGGTGCCTTCTCCCCACAGAACTGAAGATTAGCATCATTTTACATTTTATTAAATGTTTGCAGTGGATGCTTTTATTCTCTGTGACAGGTGTAAGTGGGAAAAGCTTTAGCTGCTTGTTCACAAAGTAATAGAGGTAATGTGAGGAAATTATAAGACAGAGGGGAGCTGTTGACTGATTTTATGCCATCTACTTTATTTTCCCCATTCCTCATATTCAATCCATTCTGCATAGTTGTATGTAGGCCTCATTAACATCCCAGCATGCTGCAAGAGGACAAGAAAGATGAACAGAAGTGTCTTGAGTAAAAACCAGGGAGTATGAAGAGGTTAGAGGTAGGAGAAAACAGGACATGAGGAGGAGAAGGGGTAAAAAAAGACAAAGGGAGAGACAGAGAGGGAAGCAGGAAGGAGGATGCAGCAGATTGGGAATCCCTGGGAAAAGGTCAGATGCCTCTTCAGCACTTCTCCTTGATAAACTGAGGGAAAGGGTAGCCTGGATAAACCCTCTTTTGTCTTATTTACTGAGATGTCAAGGATTTCATCACTGGGTCTATAAATGGGCTCCTATGGGGCGGAGAGTGTTACGCTGAACTGGAAAAAGCAGAGAAACACAGCAGAGTTGGTGAACAGTTGTGTGTAAAGAGTTGCTGATTCAACGTCTTTCACTTGAAGTTTTTCTGCATTTTTACCTCCACCAAGGAGGTTATTTTTCTGGGAGAGTTTGTTTGTTTGTCTCTGAACAACATAATTCAAAAAGTAACTGACGGATCTTTATGAAATTTTCAGGAAATGTTCAAAATGAGATAAGGAAGAAGTGATTCAATTTTGGAGGTGATCTGGGTCACCGTCTGGATCCAGGACTTTTTTTAAAGGATTCTTTATCATTGTGAGATAGGGCTGGAAAGGAATATTCCACCCCATGAAACTGACTAAATTTCCATTCGGATTTGCAATTTTCTTTTGGAATGAGTTGTATACAAAGGTTAAATTCTTTCCGTTTGAGCAAATAAACCGAATCTAAGCAGAATATTTGGGTCCATGTATGCGTGGCTACTGTCAGGTAACAAATTATCGTACAAACCTGCAACTAACACCAAATTGTAGTAGACAGTCTGCTGAAAGGGAGTATAACATTAAAGTAGGACTAAAGTGTTGGTGACAACCACAATATGCTTTGTGGAGTTCTGCACTCTCTGAGTGCTTTTCTAGTTTTTATTTTGCAAAGTTAGGCAGATGAACATGGAGTCAATTGTAAGATACACTGATGTTCATTCTTGCTTAGTAAAATAACATGAACCCAAGTTATTAGCTGTACTTGTACATTGATAAAGAATGTACCAAGTGTGCCTTAAAGTCAAAAGAAGACTTAAGTTTTAAAGGTATGTTTTTAACTTTACATTAAAAGATAAAGTTGACTAGTGGTTTGTCAAATTAGAGACTTAACAGGGGTTAAATTGAGGATATTTTATGGAAAAAATTAAAAACTGCAAAAAAATGAAATCATATGAAGTGATTCTGTCTTTTTCCAAGTAAAAATTGTTTTGTTATACTTAATATGTGCCACATCTAACAAGTCAGTCCAGAAAATATCTTGTATAAAGTAACTGAAAGACAAAAATGAGAACAAGAGTAACAAGAGACAAGTTGTATTTAGACATTATTCTAGTTATAAGCACATTTTTCTTGTTTCATTGTCAGATTTGTTTTTTTACTTTTTACAAGCAATTCAGATCTCATTTTTGTCTTTAAATAACTTGACGTTAGGTTCTACCTAAAATTAGACATCTTAGACATCTCAATATTCAATGGCAGTGTTACACCAGCGTTTTCTTTTGTTGGTATCTTTTCTCCATAAGCAAAAGACCAAGCTTTCTAACCTTAGAGTATTCACTGAGTGTAAAAATGTAATTCACCATGTAGAGACAAAAAAAGAGTGCACTCTGTTCCTTTGGTACACTTAAGCTCATTAAAATCAATTACGGACTCTGCTTCATCTCTCTCTGCTTCCTTAACCCTCTTCACGACTCACTACCTCGCCTCCTGCAGCTCAAACCAACATGACCTCCCACTATCTGCAGCCCCCACTCACCACATACTGAAAGCTGATGGTAAATATTTGGGTTATTCCAGCCGTGACCACAGTCCAATCCCCCCTGTACGATAACATAATGCTGAAAAGTGCTTATGATGGGGTCGCCAGTGGCTCAGTCGCCCTGTGCCAAAACCACACGCTCAGACCTTGGCACTAAGAAAAAACATAGCTTACCCTGAGCTTTCGAGGAGGTTTTCTGCTGACTTTGCATTTCTGAATAACTTCATAACTATCAGCTGTCAGAAAAGGTGAGAGAAGGAGTGAGGAGCAGACACTGTCTTATCATCTCTGCATGTAAAGAGGGATGGCAGTTCACTTCATCGATACATAAGTTCATCAATCAAACTGCCCGTGAACCAAACAAGAAGCATTTCAAGGCATCAGTATGTGAAGTGTGGTGCATGAATCGACTGAATCAGACTGAAGTGGAAAAACAACTTTGATTGAAGCTCACGTAAGTCAGCTTGTGTCACAGCTGCTGCTGCAAAACGTCAACACAGCAAACTGCAGAAAAAGTATCAGGTGTTTTCATTGATTTGTAAAATGATTCAATGATTGTTCCTTCTTTTCCTTTGGACATATTATCACCTGACTGTTGTGTTTTGCTACCTTCCAAAACACCTTGTAAACTGGATGAAATTATGATTGTAGTGATCATAATGGTCATTACCTCCGCCAAGGTATGTTTTGAGAGAGTTTGTTAGTCCATTAACAACATAATTCAAAAAGTAACAAACAGGTCTTAAAGAATTTTTCAGGAAATGTTCAAAATGGGATAAGGAAGAAGTGATTACATTTTGGAGGTGATCTGGATCACCGACTGGATCCAGATTTTTTTTTTTAAGGATTCTTTATTATTGTGAGATAGGGCCGTTTTCACCATATGTGGATGTAACTCCATGATAAATGGTCGGATAACTTTGCAAAACAATACAAGACAAGGTCACCATAATTTCTGACTCATCTTAAAGTATCATCCAGATTCTGGCAATATTCTGGATCCTAAGATCCGGGATATGAAATATGTACTGGGTCATCATAATTTTCAACAATATCAGGTAACAAATTATGGTACAAACCTGCAACTAACACCAGATTAGGGAGTATAACATTAAAGTAGGACTAAAGTGTTACGTGACAATAACAATATTCTTGGCGGAGGTCTGCGCTCTTTGAGTGCTTTTCTAGTTATCAGTTACTATTATCACTAGTGTTAACTAGTTATGTCAACTGAAGCTTAGTCGTGTAAAAATAGACCAAGTTAAGAAATCCCAGAATTTCCATTAAGTCTGTGAAAGGCAACCCGTCAGGCAGAAGAAATATTGCACTTTGTAGCACACCTCACGTAAACGATATACATTTAATGCACACATGACAGGTATCATAAATAACAGTATCATAGAAGGGCTTGTGTAAAATATTGGTCGAAGTTCAAAGTGTACCTTTTCAGTAATTAACCCCGAGAGGTGAGGTGGTGTAATAGAGCAGTCTGATGTGACTCATGCCTCTAATGAGACTTTTAACTGCTCTGTAAAAACAGGGTCACAACCAGCTGACCTGGCCGTTGCCAAGACAAGGCACCAGAATATGAATGCAAAGTATGAAAAATCTCCACTCTTCCCCCTGCAGCGAAATGTCTGGCTACATGCTGGGTCACAGGTCAAAGGTTAAAATAGCACAAGAATCGCTCTGTTACAGACTGGGGCTGGATCCTTGTACACTACATTTGCCCTGGAGGTTTGACAAAGAGAGAAAGAGAGGACGGACAGAGTTAGAGGTAACAGAGAGTTTTCCAGTCCGGTCAGATGTGAGCCTGCGGCTGCACCGCTGCAGCTCCTCCTCTGGCTGCTGTGGTCAGAAGCTATTAAGGACACATAAGAGAGACGGATGGCCGCTGACAGGCTGAGGAAAGACCCAAACGTATTTCTTTAGACTCCTCTGACGTCGTGATGTTTTAGGAGGACGGTGGTGGAGGACGAATATGGGGGTCACATGCTTGGGATTTATGCTGTGGTCTCTGTCCGGATCCTAAGTTCACGACCCCTTCCCTCCCTTCCCAACAAGCAGGTCTTTGTGTTGCTCCTAATTTGACTTACCCAGTGTTTTCCCCCTACTGTTTGGCCGCACTTTGAGCCTGTCTTTTTTGCTGTTATTTCAGCAGTACTATTACAATGAAAAGCCAAGAAAACACATAGTTAACTTGTCAGGATGATGAGGCTTTCACAGCTACTATCAAAACAAAAAAGAAGTGGAAAATTGTGAAAAGTAGAGATAGATTAATGTTGCAGAGCGCTGCCTGGTTAGAGAGTCGAGAAATTTGGTATGTATAAGTTATAGAAGCTTCATGCCATTGGGGAAAAACACTCAAATAGCATACCAATTAAGTTATTTTCTCTGGTTTTTGTCGGCCCAGTGATTATTTGGGATAGAGGAGGTGCAGGGAGGCCTGTTCTGGTTTGGCCCTGAGAACCACACCAGCCTGAGATCTTCTCCTTTGGTTGTCATGACCACAGAGCTCTCCAGTTACTCTGTGTAGAGCGGCCTCGCTTCCTGCAACTTATATTCTGAGAGTGGCTATACCGTCTGTTTGTTTGTGTTTCTGGGCGTGCTCGAGTCTGAGTTCACTTGCGTTTCTTTCACTAAGTAGGTGCAAAATCCTGAGACGGATGCAAATTACTTGTCCAAACAAATCTTTGCAACAAGTGTCCATCAGAACACATGCGATCCATTCCATCAGCTGTCCAGGTTTGTGCTGATCCTGATTGACAGTTATTGACACCAGACGCAGCACATCTGGAACATTAAGATGTGGTCAAACCCAATCTTTTGTTGAGTTCACCAAATGAAAGGCTTAAATTTACTGCTTAGGCAGGACTTCAGTCCTCTCATAGTGAGGGAAAACAACCTTCACGGCCTTAAAGAAGCTTTACTGCCTTTTGTTATGAAATGACTTAACATTCACGTCAGTATGACAGAGTGTGCACTTCGCAGTGTGAGAAAACAAGATTTAAGATTTCATTAGCACTTGAGAAATTCATTTTCATCCTCGGGATCAAAACAGTGGATACAGATATTGATAAGGGATCAGCTAGAAGATTAGGTTAAAAGTGGGACTTGGATGAAAGTTTTCTTTTGTCATGAGAATCTTTTCAGACTGTGGCTGAGGACACACTGACTAGTGATACAATGTTTTGTTTTTCCTCTGAATAAATACGACAAAAGGACTCTCCTTTGTTAAATCCAGTAATTACAGTTTGATATTTGTTCAAACAGATGGTGGCACTTATCTGTAAAGTGAGTGTACTCCTGATGGCTGAGGCCAGCTGTGGCTCAAGCTGATGGAACCAGGAGCTCAACACTGAGAACTAAGCTGCACAAATGAGGGTCTCACTAACAAAGCACTGAGGAGTTATGATGCTTTTCTTTTGAAGACAACATGAATGCAGCAGAGATTTGAGGTATTGTGCCCATCCAACGTCGCAAGCCCCCAAAACTATCAATACAGTTTAATTTTTAATTGGTCATTTTGGCCTTTGGGTCGTCTTTCAATCAGGGTCTTTTCTTATTGCAGCTTACAACCTTTAAATAAGGCCTGGTTTTGATCCTAATTTCAGTGAATGATACTTTTTGCTGAGGTATTTTTGCCTTTATTGCAAAGGACAACTGAAGCAAGACATAAAACACCAAGTGTAGAAAGTGAGGAAAGACATGCAGCAAAGGATCACGCCAACAGTGAAAACAGACACAGTCTCTGTACACAAGCTGCACTCTCCAGCTTGTGGAAACTTTGGGTAAACAACAGACTGACAATCCTGCATCTGGCTGTATGCTGAAGAGAGGGTGCTGAGACATATCTGCCGTGTTAGCGTTACACATCAAAGCTGCACTTGGAGGTTCCCATGTTATTTATTATTAGTTTATTATAGACATGCACCGACCAATCCGTGCTGATTTCCTTAATTTCGGGGGATCGTTCCATCCTTACATATGAAACTGATCTTATATACCTCCGGAAAGGTCTGACAGACAGGCGTTGTTGCTTTTTGTTCTGAGACCTAAAACTCAGGACATTTTATTGGTTAAGTTAAAATGTAAAGATTTTATTATTTCAAAGGTATTGTTCAATAATTTTCAATAAAATAAGACTGGAACATTGAAGGTATATGCTGTCAGTCATAAAAAATAATACCTAAAAATCAGTATTGGCCCAAATTGGTATCGGCAGGTCAGGTTTTTTAAAGATTGGTGATCGATGACCAGCCAGAGAACTGTGATCAGTGCACCCCTAGTTTATCAATTTATTTTCCACAGTGGGCTGATTTTCGCAGCGTAAAACTCACATTGTGCTCAGTCTGTGCACTCCTAACACGTGAAATAAAAAAAGCTTGTTAATGAAACACACTAAGTGGAGAAACAGTTTGATATTTAGTACTGGACCAGAGCCTGACAGCACTGACCGAGGCTACCTGAGCAGCTGTGTGTACCTGCTTCCACATCTTGCATTTGACATGGCTGGAGGGACGGATCCACTTTCTCTGTTTCCAGTCCTTCTGCTCAAGCTCCAACCTGCTTGCTTTCGTTTTCCTGGAAGAAAGACTGCCTTAGGGGGAAGCGACAGACTGTTGCCTCATGTGACGCTTGGCACTGCCATTTGGCGGCTGGCACTGCCAATCTGGGCGCCATCATGGGACCCACCTCGAGAAAGAAGCCCCCTGTTGTGTGGCACAGATGGGATACCATTTGAGCTGGCCCACTCGGTTAGTTCAGTGATTCATGTTGACCTGGTAATATTTTTACAACAGAATACAGCTCATTCATAAGAAATCTTTCATAGTTACAGAACAAAAACTGAATTCTGCAGTTGCCACCAGAGATGAGAATAAACGGCATGAGGGATTTCGATTCTTCCTTTTGTCATGCACTTCATGAAAAATGAATGCAGTCTAACATAGGAATGACAAATCTTAAGAAAGTACCACGCTGCAGAATAAATTTCCAAATGTAGCAGGGAGAATCGATAACAGACCTGTGTTACGTCACGTACAGGATGAGGCTGTTTCATTCCTCTCCAAAGCAGTTATTTTTGGAAGGTTGACGTTTCACACACAAGGTGCCGGAGTTCATGTTGCACAAAGTTGCTGGGAGCCAAAACAGGAAGAGGCTTCTCCCAAGAAACAGATGCCAAAAAAGAAACAGATGACTGGAGTGTTGCAAGGGGTAGAATCTGCCAAAGAGGTGAGCTCCATTTACCAGAGATGGTTTCTGGTTGAAGAAGTAAAACAGAGGGAAGTGAGACAAGAGGCCGGATTCAAGACCTTCTATTTTTACTCTGACAGTGTCTGGGAAAGCAGAGGCTGGAGACGGCTGAAGAGGTACACAAGAAAATAACAGAAAGCATGCTGATTTTACAGCGTATGCAGGCTGCTGGTGTCCTTGATTCACATAGAAGATTCACATAGATAACTAGATTGGATAAATGAAACTGTCTATTTTGGGGCTCTTTTCAGGAGGAAAGGGTTTTATTATTTGTCCATCGTGATTCTTTTTGTTTCCAGGGCAAACAAGTTATCAAAAGGAAACATGCACTACACAGTAAGGTTTCCAAAATACAGCAGTCAAGACAGAAACAAGAAACATCCAGAAAGAGGCAAAGTTTGAGAGTTCAGAAAGACTCCCGAAGCTTGCTGAAAACATTCAACTTTTATGAGTGTGGGCCATGGAGCAGGAATTACAACGCGGTTAACGGTTGAAACCTTTGCATGCTGGTCAAAGCACCAAAGCTCCTTATGGTTGGGAAAAAGATTGTGGTTTTTGGTTCAAGTTAGCTACATGGGTCAGTAAGGCAAGCATTAAAATAAGCCAGCTTGTAGTAAGAACTCAAAATTAAAAACTGGATTCACCAGGAATGGACTCCATATTTCTGATGAGTGTATGCTTTACATCTCTCTGACACCATTCACCAAGAGGCTCTTGGCCTTTATAACATCACCCAACTTCATCAGTCTCTTTTTAGTAAAGCAGAAGACTAGAAAAACACTCCGCCAAGCATATTGTGATTGTCACAAAACACTTAAGTCTTACTTTAATGTTATACTCCCTTTTAGCAGACAGTGTTGAAAATTGTAATGACCCACTACACATTTCATATTCCAGATCTTAGTATCCAGAATATTACCAGGATCTGGATCGTACTCTTGCATCCGGCAGAAATTATGGTGACCTTGACTTGTATTGTTTTGCAAAGCAATCCAACCATTTATCGTGGAGTTATATACACATATGGTGAAAACAGCCCTATCTCACAATGATAAACAATCCTTTAAAAAAATCCTGGATCCAGATGGTGATCTGGATCACCTCCAAAATATAAGAAGTTCTTCCTTATCCCGTTTCGAAGATTTCCTAAAAATTTCATGAAGATCCGTCAGTTACTTTTCGAGTTACGTTGTTCATAGACAAAAAGACAAACTCTCCAAAAAATATAACCTCCTTGGCGGAGGTACCAGTACAAAGTGTTTTTATTTAACCAAGCTGCAGCACTACTTGGTTGATGTAGTGTGGGTTCCTTCTTCCACACTAACCCAAGTGAATAAATATTTGTGTTACATCAGTACGTAAGGTCTGAAGGTCAGACAATATTTGGAGAACAACAAACATTTGTATTCGATTTGCACAGCATTGATGTTTAAACCACCACTGACAATTGTTTGTTTTTTAGGGATGACAAGATTAATGAAAAAAATTAATTCCATAAAGTGCATCAGGAACTAAAAAAGCTCTAAATGAAAAGAGGAGCTGAGAATCAGAGGTAAGGTCTAGAAAACCAGGTTTCATCGTTTCAGGTATTTAAGGTTGTGGAATGATGTATGGAGATGTCACGATACTTCTCTTTGGAGTCAGGTTTTCTTTCTCCCTTTTCCCCCCTTACTTTTATAAAAGGCTTCCCTGAACTTCACTTAGAGATATTTGATCTGATGTATGGATTTATAGCAAATAAAATCCCACTGTCAGATCTGTCACAGAGACAAGAAAAAAAAGCAAGAGTTCATCTGGTCACCAAAGAGTGCAGTTATTATGTACACCCACTCTGCCTGGCGAGACAGAAAATGAGAAATGGTTGTTTTACACCGCCTTACTGAGGGGAAAAGGGGGCAAAAAGAAGTGGGAGGTTAGAGGGAGGGAGCTGCAGGAAACGCCTGACCGCAGCCATGTCCTCCCCCTGATTTATCCCCCTCTCCTGTCTGCAGAGCTATTAAGGGTAAGACAATATTTTCATATTGTTTTATTAAACACTATGTGGCCTTATTTATTGCTCTCTCCCCAGACAGCTATCGCGTACCTGCTGCGGCAGTTTGCACAGCCCCTGACCAGACTGAAAAGGACCATTGAAGCTCCATGAGGAGAAATATGGAGCTGTCAGAGAGAGTGGCCCCCCACAGAGGGATACTGCACGCAACACTGTGTCTGTGTGTGTGTGTGTATTTGAGATAAATGACCATGTGTGGCTCTCAGCAATGTATTACGTTGTCTTTCTTTCCATGGGTGTTTGTGTCAAATAGAAGTGTTTCTTTGCATCGGCAGAGTGTGTATGTATGTGTCACTACATGCCTGCCTGTCTGTGGAGTGCATTTTTGCAAAAATGGCTCATTGTGTTGTTTTGTCACTCAGCACCCCACTCTCTGCTGTCTCTCAGTACCAGCTTTATAACAACATATGCTCAACTACAATGTCCTGAAAACAGGCAGCAAGGTGGAGCTGAGGTTGTCAAGCACTTATTTAGGCAAATGTTCGCAATGAGTGTTAAGGCTTTTTTGGTTGACATGCTCCAAAGTTCTGGGACCTCAGTGATGCGGTTGCGCCAACAATCCATGTTCCTTTAAAATCATCAAGTGAACAGTCAAGGAGTTTTTTTAGGTGAAATGTGCCATTTAAAAGCACTGTGGGGACTCTACTTTTAACAGTAGTGTGACAATAGTATGTCCTTTCACAAACGTGATGGGAGCCTATATCCAGTTGCCATTTAGGTTACCAGCAGGCTAACCTCTTTGCTCTGGTTTCATCACTACAACTTGTGCTAACAGGGCTAGCTCATGGCATGATTCAAGACTGTTTTCTGTCTCCGCTGTTTGATCCTTGTGCTTTAAGAGCATGTTTTGGTATTTAAGCTTAACACCACATATCTAACACTGCACATTAACTTTACTATTTTTGTTTGAGTCAAGTACTTCCAGTCATCCCTTTTCTTGACTAACTTACTGCAGGTGTGGCAGGTGGTTCTGTATTTGTATGTATATTTATATACTTGTGCTTTGTATGTAATAATATGTTTCTAGAAAGTAGGAGTGTGCCATATCATACAGTCTACGATAATACAGGTATAATTTTTTGGTTGATATAAATGTGTCATTCTGCAATATTTACTGTGCAGAGACACGTATGATGAGAGCGAAAGTAGAACGGCAGCATCAACTTTGTCCTCACATGAGGATTTAGTGCCTAAAAGAGGAGCTACCTCAGTGATGTGGAGGTGGTTTGGCTGACCAAAGATCAGAGATACAGCAAAACACAATTAATGCAAAGTGTGCAAGAGAACAATTACCGTGAAGGGTGGCAACACAAACACAAACATGTTCCACCACCTAAATCTGAAACACACGGCCGAATACAACCAGGCTATGAAGACACGTGAGGAGGACGTGGAAGCTACGTTATTATAGGTGGTTAGCTCATATTGCCCTCCTAAAACTTCAGCACCTTCAGTCCATGCCTTCTCCTTTCTGTTGGTGTCCTAATAGAAAGAATGTGTTGTGTCGTGTCACCTGCAAGATTAACTCTTACTCAGATTTCCTTTGGATCTGATCTACTTACTATGTTTACATTTCAAGCTTGTGTAGTAGTAGTAAATGATTAGAAAAGTGGCTTCCATACTGTGTGTGCAATAAAAATGCTGTTATTTAAAAGCAGCAACTTTTAATAATAAGTTGTTGTTGTTTTTTCCCGTCATAAGTATCGTTATCTCAACTTTCCTTAAAATATTGTGATATAAGTTTAAAGCTATGTCGTCCACCCCCACAAGAAAGTTGCCATAGCTGCCATAAAATAGTTGATTTTGCTGAAATCTGGCTCAGTGTCCTTAAACTATGGCTGGAGGAGTCACATGTTTGTGTTCCAGCAAGTATATTTGGTAATGCGAACAACAAAAAGCTGGGTCACACATGTAACGCTGTATGAGTCCAAGTACAGCATTTGCACAGGTGCTACTTGAATAATGGGAATGACGGCGAGTACTTGTGTACTCATACCCATGACTGACCAACAATAATTAAAATACAAAATCAACTTGCTTCAAAATAAGGCAAAGTTCAGTCAGGTTAAGATGTGCTGACTGTAGAGATATGGTTTGTTTGTTCTTTCAGGCTTTAAAGGAACAGAACAGCAAGCCCAGGCATGAAAGAAGTTGGCTTAATACTTGTTGCTGAAAAATAAAGTCAAATACTGACACATTTAAATGACTTAAAGCCGCTGCAGCTAAAGTGATGAAATATGTCAGTCTTTCAATTGTTAGCAGCAGTTACTCTGCTACTTTGTGTTATAGTGAAATCATCCAGCCATGCCAAGACATGTTATAAACCTTTGGCAGACCCTCAGACTCAAATGTCAGCCTCAAGGTCTGGGCCTGAATTCCACTACAGAGACCAAGATGAGATGAGTGATTGGAACAAAATTACAGCCCATAAAGATACGGTATATGATATCATGTAACTGATGTCTGGTTTGGAGTGACATCTGAAAAGAGGGAATAAAAAGTGCGGCTCTGCTGAGGCGTAAAATGCCATGAGAGTACACAATGGAAATCAAACCACAAACCCTGGCAGAGAAAGCATCATTCATGTTGGTTTTACAGACAGAAGAAAACTGTTTCAGCCATATAGTAAGCAAACCATGGACTGAAAGTTGGATTTATGAAAGCAGGGAACTCTGTCCGGCCTATACTTCCCTGTGTGATAGAAATGACTGGAAGCTGAACGAGGGACAGTGTTTACTGCTGTACTGATGAGACAGCCACAACTGAGACAGAAACAAATGGTATCTAAGTGCTGAGATGTGTGAGTGTGTGTTTGTGTGACACAGCGAGCAAATCTACCACTCACAGCAGCGGTGAAAGCGGCTTTAGAGAGCTCATATCAGATCGAAGAACAGGCCGTCAGCAGAGGTGGGTGATACTTACTCAAATAGATGAGGCAGAGAAAAAATGAGGGATGGAGGGAGAAGAAAGGATGGGAGTCAATAGAACAGGCTGGATTTAGGAGGACACAAGGAGAGACACAACCTAGATGTGTGAAAGAGTCCAAATGATTTTTTTATAAGCTTTTGACTGTGCTGACACACTCATAAAAACTAGATGCTTTGTAACTTCGACATGTGACTTTTTGTATGTGTTCAATCAAAGTAAAACTCACTTTACAATCACCACAGGCATTACATACTTAAAAACAACAAAGATCATGCCCTAGATGTTCATAAATACCGACACAAAGCAAACCTAATTATTAGTTTTGACTCCTAAATACATTGCCTGGTCAAAAAAAAATGGCCTCACATTAATATTTCATTGGACCGCCTTTAGCTTTGATTATGGCACACATTTGCTGTGGCATTGTCTCGATACGCTTCTGCAATGGCACAAGATTTATTTCCATCCAGTGTTTCGTTAGTGTTTTACCAAGATCTTGCATTGATGATGGTAGAGTCTGGCCGCTGTGCAAAGCCTTCTTCAGCACGCCAAAGATTCTCATTGGGGTTAAAGTCTGGACTCTGTGGGGGCCAATCCATATTTGGAAATGATGTCTCATGCTCACTGAACCACTCTGTCACCGTTTGAGCCCGATGAATCCTGGCGTTGTCATCTTGGAATATGGCCGTGCCATCAGGGCAGAAAAAGTCTATTGATGGAATAACCTGGTCATTCAGTATATTCAGGTAGTCAGCTGACCTCATTCTTTGAGCACAGACTGTTGCTGAACCTAGACCTGACCAACTGCTGCGATCCCAGATCACAGACTGCCCCCACAGGCTTGGACAGTAGGCACTAGGCATGATGGGTGATCACTTCATCTGCCTCTCTTCTTACCCTGATGGCCCATCACTCTGGAACGGGGTCAATCTGGACTCATCAGCCCACATGACCTTCTTCCATTGCTCCAGAGTCCAATCTTTATGCTCCCAAACTGAAGCCTTTTTTACCAGTTAGCCTCACTGATTGCTGACTGACAGCGGTCAGACTCTACCATCACCAATGAAAAATATTGGTGAAAAATTAATGCAACACTGAATGGAAATAAACCTTGTGACATTGCAGAGGCTTATTGAAACAATGCCACAGTAAATGTGTGTCGTAATCAAAGCTAAGGGTGGTCCAACGAAATATTAGAATGTGACCTTTTGCGTTTTGGTGGCAACTTTTTTTGTGGCCAAGCAGTGCATATGTGGCTTGTACAAACTAACATTCTGTCTTTAAATGACAATATTTCTCTGTTGGCACATTTTTTTTAACTCAAAAGTGCGAATCAAAATAGTCAGGACAAAGAAACTCTAATCTAGTGCAGGTCCAGGTTCTACTCTAAGAAAGAATTTTCTAAATCCAAGTCTCACCTCCTACACACATTGATGTAAACACACATATCCACGTCATAAACTCAGGGGTTCCTGAGTTTGTGATGTGCCGCTGACGTCTACAGTGTTTGACAGTAGAGACGGAGAAGGAGCGAAGTGACACAAAGACAAATGATAGATAAAGCGAGAGACTGAGAGAGACGGCTGAGATGAGGTGGGAATTGAGGGGCTGAAGTGTGGTGCTTGTTTCACTTTGGCCCTGTCTCTACAGATCAGGAGATGCAGACAGCAGAGCAGCCAGGGGAGCAATAGCTCTGTCAGAACCGCTAACTCTCAGAGGGTCAAAGAAGGGTGGAAGGAGGGAGGAATAAGATGAAAATTAACTCCTCTGTGACACAGGGTTCATTTTCAAGTTTCACAGGCTCATGTTTAAGCCATGTTAACACCTTTTAATGCCAGCAGGGATTGACCTCAAGGCTAATTTAACAGTTAAACCTATGAAGAAGAGATCTCATGCAATGTGACTGTTTCATGACATAGCCCATGAAATAATATGGCTTTTACTTCATGATAGATATAAACACATTTAATATATCTTTTGTGTTTGTAAGGTCCAACAAACAATGTGTGACAGATGCAGGCACAGGGTGTACATGAGTGACTGCAGGAAAAGTCTGGCAGTGTTAAAACGTGAAAGTTGGTTTCTTTTTGTCCCTTCAGTTACTATTTTTTTTCTTCCTTTAAAAAACACAGTCTTCACACTGAAAACGTACCAACTTGCACAAAAAAAACCTTTCAGCAGCCGGCTGGTGATGCGCATGTGACATTTTGCCAAACAGTGTAAGAAAGCTATTACAAACCCCATGTGACAGAACAGGCCAACCTCTCAGTGTAACATTCAATACACTCCACTGAATCCCAGTGCACTTCTCTTTAGGTCTGTGGATGCAAGTTGCCATGCTTTTTTGCCTTTTTACATTGATTTAACATAAATATGAACCCTGCATTTCAGTAAAGCCATATATAACTTTTGTGGGATGTAAAGCAATGAGTTATTCATAAAGGATCAGTCAAAATGCTGCCTGATCCACACTTTTCAGCAGCTGTTTTTTAAGCACAGGGTAGTGTTTTCTGAGCCCCAAAGTAAAAATTAAATATCCGAATCTTGTTTTTTGTTTCAATTTTTCATTCACAAATTTGGACCTCAGCAGCTTTTGACCTCGGAAGACATGTTCCGACGTACTGACCGACTGCTGTGGTGCTTATCATAGGTGTCATAAAAAAGTAACTACTCCTTTAGATTTACTAATACATGAGTCAAAGTAATTAAGAGAAGAGGGGGGAGCATTTCACAGCTTACCTTAACCTTGAAAAGCTCTGCTGTTAATGAGCAACATATAAAAGAAGAATAATGACGTCTAACTACCAGTCTTGGAATCACTCCAAAAAAATCCACCTTCAACCCTCCACGCCATCCTGAGGTCTTTTTTCTAAATCAGGCCAATCTGAGGATTGGCTGCTGGCTGGCTTTCAGGGGTGAAAAAAAAGGAAGTAGATTTCATCACACATAGGAGTGAGGATGATGAGAATCAATGAGACTGACTTGCATGGGGTGAAGTCACAGCCTGTGAGGATGGCACAGCTGAGCTGGAAGAGGGCTTTGTAAGTATTGACGGGTGGAGAGTTCAGCTACAGGTCAGACTGTGGCTCTCCTGAGGGGAAATCTGATAAAGCTAAGAGAGGAAATAATGACGTATATGTTGTTTGAACTACAGCCAGGCAGGTGTTTCATCATCACGCTTTAAAGAGTTAACTCAGATGAGATCAGCCCCCGTTCGGATTTCACTGCTATCAGACAGACTGAGGCAAGTGAGACAAAGAGACTCCTTTAAGTTTTAAACTTATAACTTTCAACTATAACCTATAATCTTCATTTATTTTCTTTAAACCCTTCATAAATCTTATTTTGTGTCTGTAATGTTCTGCTGTTCCTGTAATGCGACTGACACTGGAGAATGTTGAGCATGAAGTGCTGTACCTAAGACAAATTCCTCCAACTCTGTTGTGTGGCCATTAATAAATGATTCAGATTCTGACTCTGATTCTAATGCAAGTTTTAAAAGCTAGAGAGCATCAATTTAAATATTTGGATTGCACTTTGAAGGGATCTTATACAAATACAAACGTTGTATCACTATTGTGGTGTAACAAGGTCCTACAGTGGTGGCTGCCATATTGGAAATGCTGACTGTGGTGGTTTTCTAAACCAGGGGTTCTCAAACTTTTTAGACTGTGGACCCCTTTTAGGTTAGATATTTTTCCAAGGACCCTCTCTCAACAATGGTTAGCATAATGATAATACTATTAAATAATGTGCAATGTGATATGTTGCAAAAGTAGAATGAGGCTTAATTTCTCATTTAAAGTAATTCATTTTGTGAACTCTAAGTCTGCAAAACACACCTAACTGCCCTTTTGGGGGGCTGAAATGCACGTTGTACAGTCCTTTACTTTCTTCTTTTTGAGCCTGCCTTAGTCTGTGCTAAACCATCTACCTCATACTACATATAAAGGCTGGTTTCTTTGTTTTGGAAAGTGAAATACACCTTGAAGACAAAAACACTTCCATAGCTTCAGCTTACGGTTTAAAAACAGTTAACAAATGGTTGACTCTAGTAAATTTTGTAGAAGTAAGCGAATACCTGTGAGAGAGCAAGCCCCATTTTTTCTGACTAGAAGTGACAAGATTTACCAGTGTTAAATGTCATCCACCTTTTATACAGTCAATGTCTGCGACCAACAAGAAACAAATATTCAGTGCACCCCAGGAAACAAACTAACAAATAAATATTGGTTGTTTTCACTGGTTTCAGTTGTCTTTAAAATATGGCGTGGAAATGATAAACATAATAACAAAAGAATGGATGCAGGCTGCTTTGTAATCAGCACTAACTTCAATCCTTCCTAAAATTAATACGAGTGTTGTGTTACCCTTCAGCCCTGCTCAGGAAAACGCTGTGAGGAAAACTGATGGATGATTAAAGATATTAGACTGTGCATTTACTTACATGTCTTATTAAAATGCATGACTGCGCAAAACTCCAGATGAGTTAATCGGGTTATGCAAATACTAATTTGGAGCTTAATTAAGTGATTCTGTCAGACATGTTCGTACATGTCAATATTCAGAGGTGGAAAATTAGCTTAATCCAATTATGATCAAATATTAGTGAGCATGTTAATGACTTAAAAGGCAATCAGACTGTTTCATCCTGACAAACATATCGACTGCAAATCTGGTAATACCAGGAAATGTCAGATGAAGCTAATGCAACCATTGATGTGTCCACTAAAACCTTTAAGAACAACAAAAACATTCACTTTATTTTCCTTAAATGCAAAAGTAGGCCAATTTCCCAGGTGAGCTCCACTGCACAGGGTGAAAAGTCTCCTGATTACTCACATGAGTGACTTTCTGCCTCTAGCATGCTGCTGTGCTAAACACGACCCCTTCACCTCTAATCCATCGTCAACATGCTTCACCTGCCAGCAACAAGAAGATCTTAGCTGCATGACAAGGAGGGAATTTTTCACGTTATCTGTGTTTTTATTGTTATGCAGTCAGATCAAGGAAGGAGTTAAAGCACCTGAGGATAAGCAGCTGAGGCACCATGACCCTTTTACATGCCATTACCCAACCTTCACGCACCCATTTCCTCCCTCCTCTCCCCCTCGCCTCCCCGTCATGAATTTTAATCACTTTACAAGCATGACATTAACCTTTTCCTACAGCAAGCAGCCGTCATATCCTCTCATGTGTGACCTGTGATCTATCCTGCCCATGGTTAATTTAGGGTGGCAGAGGGTGGCCCCACGCTGGGGGTGAGGGTGAACAAACAAGGCGTGAGACAGGTCCCTTGGCGCCCACCTGAAGATTAAACGCTGAGGCGGAATACAGGCGGGGGGCAAAAGGTTAGCCTTGACATGCTTGGAACAAAAGCACCTGCTACACTCTGAATACCTCTGTGAGATAGAGCAAACGTGTGCAGCAGCGTGGCTTTCCAGCATCATCTACCTCAAGAGCATCAAGTCAATCCTGCAAATGAGCTTATCTCGAGCGACTTCATTTATTTATTGTAACACTAAGAAACAGAAAAACCTAAGAATCCAATATCACAACAGCAGCAAGAGGCTCCAAGGTTCAGATTTATAATCCTCTCATAACATTCACACAATAATAGAAGGATTACACAACAAGGTACAGCCTGGTAGACAATACAGGGCATGTATAAGTAAACAAAACAAGGCTGGGGATGTAATTCAGCTGCAAGAGTCTGAGCTGAGGCGCTTCTTTAGAGTTACTGATGAATACTGAGAATGTAAGACACAAGGTCAATCCCTCTAAAATGACTCAACTCTCAAAGGAATGAAAGCTGGATATAAAATTCTATGTCAGGGTGTTAAAACTCATCTAAACTTTTCTTGTCCTTTGATAGAGGTTGGACGTAACTGCTGCCAAAAAAAGGCCCATGGGGAAGAGAATGCTGACTGCTGAGGAGATGATGAGACTGCTGAATGTAGATTACCCTAATTACTGTGTGGCAGGGTGTTTCAATCACAGCTTCAGTAACTCACCGTAAAACTGTAAATGATGACGAGTTTGCAGGTGGTTATGATGCTATTCTGTTGGAATAAAAATCAGGAGTCAGAGTTAGAGGGTGTACCTGTGGCGTTGTGGCATTCTGCTGTCTGGGAGCTCTTTGGATTGAGTGCGAGCTCTGATGACAGCGGTAAGAAAGTGGAGGATAAAACAGCGGCTGAGTGTTGCCAACTTAGAGACTTTGTCACTACATTTATTGACTTTTCAGACCCCTCTGGCGAGATTTTTTAAAGATGACAAATGTGACGTTAAAGCGTGTTTTGATCTCCCAATTAGTCAGAGTGTGTGAGCCCCTCCCCTATCCAAAACAGACATCTGAAATCATGCAAGTGTGTGTCTCATTACGGTTACCCTTTCCTCTCCCCAGCCCAGATAAAGGAGGAGAGTTGATATGAGATGAAAAAAAACAAGAATGGACAGAAGAAAGTTAATTTGTAGTTGTAAACATATTTTTGATGTTGTGTTTTATTTGCTTTCTGTCTCTCCCACGTTATTTCTCTCTCCTACAGAGCCAATGACAATTACATGCAAATGGCTTATGATGCAAATGAGATAACAGCATTGTTTAGTGACTTTGAGTGACTTCTGGGACAGCAAATAGTGACTTTTATTACTGAGGAGTTGGCATGTTGAAACTAGCAATTTTTCACTCAGCTTTAATGATGTTTCACATGGGAAACGACTATACATGACATAATTGATTAAAAAGAATCTGTTAATAGTGGATTATTAGGGTATATGGAAAAAATAAAGGTGTTCAAAACAAAAACAATGTAGACCGAACTGAACTGAAAACCATAACAAGAACGGAACTGTGGATTTTGTGAATTGTTCCATGTATCATCCATGTACCATGACCCGGTTAGGAGACCCTTTTGTGAAGGCCTCATCATTTCAGCAAGTCTTGTGAAGATCTCATGCCATTCTAAAAACAGATGGTTTTGAGCAGTTTGGGTACAAATTTAAGGATTTCTACATCATAATAATATGCAGCAGATGAGAAATTACTCACATTCCGTATCTGGTATGGGCATCACGTATTGTTAGTTTTTATCAAAGAAGGATAAATTACACTACCCCCTCTTTCAAAAATACTAAAATTAAGTGATACTGAAGGTTTAAATAATGGTTTTATAATCGTTATTGTTGTTAAAAGTACAACTAATGAGGGATAATTGATGTATTAATGAATATGTGCCCAGCTCTGTAGAAAATAAGTCACTCCAAACCAGCTGGTGGGACCAAGTTAAGGGAGCTTTTGATGCAGCAGTGACAAATTTCAGTGGAAAGACTTCCAAGGCTGGAGGAGCTGTCTTATTCAGGTTCACATCTCCAGAGATCAAAGTGAATAACCTGTAGATTAATGGAAAGCCTGTGTTTCCTCAAAGGCTGCATCACTTTCACAGATATTGTGATCCTGCAGCTGCTGAACGAGGACACAGTGACATACTGACCTCACAGACATAAATTCATAAAAACTCTGTTCCTTTGATCACACCAGCCAAATCTGAGAGTCAAGATTTGAGCTTGTATGCTAAGCAGTAATTTATAACTGGCCGGGAGATGGACTGGAGTATTTTACAGCAATGATATCAGCCCTTTTATTCTGTGCACAAAACACATTTCTTCTCAGAATATGTACCTGCCATTACAGTTTCCTGAAACCAAATCAGCAGGTATCATCTTGCATTATTGAACAAAAGCACTCTATCAAAGCTCACTGGCCCCCTTGGGAAGCTTGCAGACTTGTCCAACATGTAACAAACACACAGGTATCTTCTTATAAAAAGGAGGAAAGCTGTGAAAGGCAGAGATTTCCTTTCCCTCTCTGTCTCTCCTGGGATCAGCAGGATAACACCGTGCTTCACAGTAAGCGCTGGCAGTATTAGCAGGAGACAAAGTGTGATCAAAACATGTGCCACTCACAATCCCAGAGTGACCACCAGTCTGCACGAGCTGGTTTTATTATCTGGGATTCAATTCATGCTGGTCTTCATCGCTACCTTGCAGGATGTGCAATGCACATGGAAACCAGCCAAAGAGAGCATTTGGCCTCTTGTACATTTGTAGAGTGGTGTTTGGAGTGTAGGCGATGGGGTAAAGCTACAGGTTAGTGTTTGTATTTTAAAATGTTGTACCCTGAAGGGCTGGAAACGCATTAGCACGAGAGGTAGGGAGTATGCGTGTGTCGCACTCTGCTTTGTTAAATCCCTGCTACATCAGGAGCAGCTCTTGTTGCTTCAGCGAGGGAGAGGAAATGATAGGAGGGATGAGGGTTGAAATTACTATAAAAACTCTTGATGTGCTCTTTTCTAAATCAGAAACCTCAATTATGAGCACAAACATACTATACAATCTTCTCCTATATGTTTAAATAGAAAACATTAAATGGCATTAGGACGCCAATATGCTTAAGCAGTTAAGTTAAAAGTGCATTTAAAGGGGCTGTGAGGAGTTTGAAAGTGATCTTGAAAAAGTCTTTCTTCCAGATATACGCCTGATCATAATCCACACTTTAAAATGAGATTATCAACACCAATATTGCTGCTTACAGGTGATTTTTAATTGTTACCTCTTAGCTTCCAGATCAGGTCAACCAGGACCAGACTGATTTACGGCTCTATGACAACACCACACCAGCTAACAAAATTGAGAAGTGAGAAGAGTTGAAAAAAAGAAGTGCTTTTCACTGCTGAAAACAATTTCTATGATTAATTTTATAGAGATGGCCGACACCAAAGCCTCACTCTTAGACAGAAAAAGGGCAGAAGAGCAGAAGAAAGATAAACAGGAGAGTGACACAGCCCAAGCTAAAGGGTAATTAGCCTTTAGCTCAGGCTGTATCATTATATAACACAGGGGTTAGCTCTGCTTGGTAGATGGCTGGCAGGACATAGCTAACCAGGATTTGCTGATGTTACACATTACAGACATGACTTAGAGCACTGGGCTGCCAGCTGTGCTTAATATAGATGGCTACTAAACTACTTACAAACTGACAGTGTTTACTCGTTGTCCTGTTAGCTACAGACACCTCGGAGCACCAGGCTGACAACGTTGCTAACATATAGCTAGTTGCTACAAGGTTTGCTTGATGTCGCGTTTCAAACCATAGTGCTATGTAAATGTACTGTTAAGTACCTAACCTCAGCGCGTTGCATCCAGTAAAAAGTTGTCTTGAACAAAGAAAATTTGTTTTTGATCCAATCTCCATTTAATTCCAAAACAGACACACGCCTCACTAAAAGTAATTTAAGACAGTGTGCGGAGACTCCGGGCCACAAGGTGGTGAGGGAGTGCAATCAAAACAGATCCTTCTTATAGCATCTTTAATGTAATTTGTGTAAACATAGGTTTAGTCATCACAAAGTCACAGTCCTTTTGTGAATTTGCACCTTAATGATTAGAATGATAAAAAAAAAAGAGTAAAAGAAGCAATATTATTTAGTAAATGAGGAAAAGTAGAGGACAGCCAGACTTCTGACCTGATGTTCTGTTAGTTACTATCTTTTGTCTAAAATCTTTGTACTTGTCTAAATATAAACACAAAAGTATGTTTGATGTGTTATTGGACTGAACACAAGTTACGGACAGAAGAGACTTCAGTCCAAACAAAAACAAACACTTAAAGGTCAGCAATCAGAAGCATGCAGAGATAAGCAACAGACTGCAACACGATCTCATCAGCTGATGCCCTTTTAGAGGTAAAACTCAGCACAGACGGCAATAATGGGTGACTGACTCCTCAGAGACTGTGAGATAAAAAGATATTTGACACGTTAGCATTTTAACACTATCGCTTAAACTTCTTTGAGGAAATGGAGAGACAGCTGTCGATTTATGGCAAAAAATACTGCCACAAGCTCGGATAAAGAGTGAGGAAAGCGTGATTCAGAGACAGGAGAGAAAAGTTGGTGATTCTACCGAGATCAACGGATCAGATTTAATTTATTTGTCCTTCTTGCACAGTAGCCCCTTAGCACTGACAGAAGTTATCTTATGGATGGTGTGGCCTACGTCAAACATTACCACAGTGCCAAAAAAAGAAATATTTAAGAGAATTTCTATTTCTATTTCTGACTTGGTCCCTTACTCTAGAAGTTACTTACAACAGCACCTCTCACACATGAAAATTGAATATTTGCGAGAACTGATATTTGCTTGTTGTTCATCACCCCTGGCTGTCTGCTCATGATTCATTTTCCCAAATATTTCGTGTTGTTTTTTTTCACATCTGATAACCCTGATTGATGCTGGAATTTTACTCAGAAAAAGTCTGGGTATAGTCAGCGGGGAAATTTGAGATGTTTGCATCAATGAGAACAACCAGAGAACTCTCTGTTTGACTGATTTTGCACCATGCTAATATTAAAACTAACACTGGCTCTGTTTAATCAGATCTAATACAGGATCCACACCAACCATGGGGGACATCTTCCTCCACTTAACAAGTGTTACCATGATAAAATAGTGTATTAAAGCTTTAAGAGTTAATGACCCTAATTATTGAACAATGGTTGGATAAAAAGAGAAACATGATTAACTAACAGCCTTTGAAATTAATAACCAGCACTCCGATTCTCTGCTGTCCAGTTGTTTGCTGCCTCTCACCGTCACTGACTGTCTCCCCCCCTGTAATGAGCTTCATCAGAGCTACAGGGCCCTTTGTGAGGGGCCCTTATCATGCCAGTCAGCCCAGCACTGGATATCTTTCCTAATTAAATTGAAGCCAGCTTGGCAGGTGTCCGCATAATGAAAGACCAGAGACTTGTGCTTATTTCCACCATGCTGGGAAGGCAGTGACTCATGAGGTTCAGCTATTTGCATAATGAGAAGAGGAAAAGTGAGAAAGTCCTCTGAGAGAGGCCAGAATAATGTAGCTGAAGACCACAGGTGAGAGAAGGCTACCGAGCGATAAGAAGGAGGGAGAGGTGTGTGTGTGTGTGTGGGGGGATGGGGGCAGCAGTAGATGGTAAGTGGACTGAACAAGTGCCAAGCATAATTTTAGCAGCCGAGGAAGACAGGTGTAGTGAAGCCTGGTTTTTAAGCTGCTGGGCTGATGTAACAACCTGAGTGACAACCAGTCCACACAGCCATTTTCCCGGCTGTCAGTCTGTGAATGAGACACACTGTCACTCCAGCACCTCTGTGACCTACATGATCCTGTTCCTCTGTCACAGCGAGTTCGTTGATTGTCTTGTTGCTGCGCCCCTTGTTAAAGATCTACTGAGCATGAAGTGAAAAAAGTACTAAAACGTGATCCTGCTGTTTTACTTAAAAGTTATCTCTTAAAAGTTTTGTGAAATTAGTATTTTCTAACGTTTTTAACAGGAGAAACACTTCATTTAAATATACAAACAATGTTTTACAAATTATAAATATTAGACCAACACCCAATGCAAAGTGTTTACCAAAGTTACTAAAAAAATTAACAGAATATTCCTGATCACCAAAATATTTGTATGCTTCTATAATAGTTGATTCATCATATCTGATGAGTGTCCCTAATCGAGCCCTGACCAAGGGGAAACATCCAGTTTAGTAAAATGAAGTCTATGTGGAAGTGCTTAACGTTGCTGTTGAGAATCTGCTTGAGGCAGATTTTGAAAGAAAGACAAGAAAAGTGAGTTGATCAATATGATTAATATGTTATCATGTTGAAGAATTATTTCAAAGTGTAAGAAATTGTAAACATTAACATTTTATTTTTTAAAACTTTAAAAACGTTGAATTCAAAAAAAGTTTGCGTACTTTTAACATTGAATTATTTTTTAAAGATTTCAGCAATGTTTAGAGATACTTTGCTTTTTTCAATATTTGAATAAAAACTAACATTTTGTGAATTTTTGGCAACTTTCTGTTTTTCTTTTTTTTTTAGCAAATTTATGTAATTTATGACAAAAATTAAAATGTAACATGTACACTTTTATAAACACAAGCCTCTTGTTTAGATAATTATTTTCTAGATTTTTTTCTGCATATAGAATTTTATTCACTTTTCTTCTTTTTAATTGTGAAGATACAGCCGATTTTGTTGCTCCTGAATGACTTTAATCGAGGTGTGCTGAGGCAAAATGGTTCCTGTGAATCTAAAGGTTGCGGACCCCTGTTCTACACGTAGATAACGTCACACTGGTGAGAACTACACCATCCCTGTTAATCTGCCACTATCTAGTGCTGACTGCACTTAATTAACTGTGGTTTGGTGGGAAAAGTGCACGCACAGAGATTTCTGAAAGTTTATTCAGTGTGAAATCTTAATTGCTTGCTTGTTTGGGAACCATTAATGGGAGAGCAACAGAGTACCAAAGCAGCCAGACTCATGAGATGTTACCCTCCCAGAACAACACAGAGAGTCAAAGTGTCTCCAGAATAATGAGGAAGAAACCAACGATAACACAGCTATGTGTCACGTCTTCAGTCTGAATCTTTTTTTCATTAATCAATAATAACCAGCAAACAAGACAACAGCTTTTTCTTAGTGTGAAATTGAGTGTTTTTCTTCTTTACTAATTTACTCAATGGAAAAATAACGGAGCTCTTCAACTATTCAGGGTGTGCTCAGTTTGTTTTTGGCAGAGAAACAAAGCCACGCAGCATAACGATTACAAGTAAAGAGGTCGATTTATTCCCACTCCAGACAAAAACATTTGTAGACGGTGTCTGGGTGCTAACACACACTCTCTCACACACAGAGGCAAGACAAACACATTAACAAGCAACACACTTGTTACTTCCTTGTAAAAACACATTTTCAAAGTGTCAGTGAATCACGTATAAACAATTCATTTTAAAATGGCCTTCTGTAGCACTAATTCCAATACTGACATGTATTTTTTATCCACTTTCTATTGCAATGGAATGAATAATTCATCTTTTTCCACATTCAGAAGGCAATTATTCTCTATCTTAAAAGTGTAGAAATCAGTAAAGTAGAAGGAGCGACTTGTGTGAGTGCGTCAAAGTCATGGTTTAATTTTGAACTTAAAAAGGACGTTCAGTTGTCGCTGCATGTTGTTAACACAGTAGGGTTTGTGCTGCAGTGGAAATTAGCACAGTTGGAGAAGAGATCAACACGCTTTCTATGCACAATAGAGCTGACACTTACAGTCTTGTGGTGCAGCATCCTCAGGCCTGGTGAGTATGCATTGTTAGTCTCGCAGTGGGACATGAGTGCAGAGTGGTAGCAGAAAAAAAAATGAAATAAAAAGCCTGCGGTGGAGGTTATACATGAATCTGAACAAATGGCGATTTAATGTAGCCTAAAATGTGGGCACATTATCTCCACTGACGTTAAAAGTGATCATTCCTCTGCACTGTGCTTTCATCTAGTGCTAAATGATCCGATATTCCAATGGGTCAAGAAGTCTACTTTGATACCAAGAAAATGAACATTATTTAAGCTTGTAATGTGCTTTTAAAATGACACAGAAAGAGATGCCACATGGTCAAGAAACACAGGTACAAACCATAGACTGTAAATAGAGTGGACAGTGTGGCTCCGCCTTTTCTCATTGTACAGTTTTGAAGCCAGAATTCGTCCGTCACAGGCACAGCCATTGTAGCAGTTGTACAGCCAGAGTCTGCACAGTAGAGGCTATGGGGGACTAAGGGAGAGAATCTGAGTGGAGCTGGGTGACAAAAATAATATATTTGTTTTTTCTTCCGAGAGTCTAATCACTTCTTGACTCTACCTCCCGACATATTTTACAATCCCCGAAAAAAATACAGGAGAACGGCAGCTGTCAATCATCGTTAAACGTTGAGTAAAACCTCATTTTTAACCTCATATAACTAATGCAAACGAAACTTTTTGGAAAAAGGGGACTTGAATAAAAGGCAGCCAATTGATATCTTTAAATCACCACAACAATTGGACGTGAGAAAAATTTCTACGACGAGTATTAATTTTTTAAAGTTTGAACACAGCCCATCTGGAATGACTGGAGAGCTGGATTTTTTAACCTATACTGCAGCCAGCCACCAGGGGGAGCAGTTTTTGTGGAGACCTCACTTCGAGCCAAGCAAGCAGACATCCATTTTACTTTTTTACAGACTATGGTAAAAACCAGTAAGGGTGGGAGAAAAAATCAAAATACCATATATCAGGATTGTTTGACAATATCAAAATCGGGAGTCTTCGTCAAAAAAACATTTTTTTTTTCTTTCTTTTTTTATTCAAATTCTTCATTTCAGTCTTTGTCTATAAACAGGATTGGAAAAAAGTTACCACTTTTCACCAGCAGAGTGTAAAATGTTTCTCCCTGACTCAGGTGATGTGCATTTATGGGAAAACATGGCTCCTGATATAGTCTATAGACATTATCCTCATCATTAACTCTTTCACATGGTCTAGTGTTAAAAAAAGCATTTAAATATCGTAAATATTGAAGAATTGCAATTTAAATCGAATCGGCACCCCACAAAAAAACGTTATAGAATCGAATCGTGAGAATAGCATATCCTCCCAGCCCTACAAACCAAATACAAACCAGAACATCATTATAGACCACACAGAAGAAAAAAACAAGGTGCAGCATAAAAAAGGCACTCATTGAACTCCATTGGTAGATTTCATCTTTGGTTTTGTTTTATTGGAAACCTTTTTCTTATCTAATCTTTTAATCTTTGATTGCTGAATTATTTGAGTGAACACCTGCCCTTTGTGCTCTCTGTATTTCGTGGTTTCGGCGTCATAGGCTCTGGCTGTATCAGTGACTGTGCATAAGAAAATCTCTTTTCTTTTTTTTTTTTTTTTTTAGAAATTGTGCTTTCGACTCCCCCCTCTTCTTCTCTGGCAAACAACCTCACAGTCAGCAGCAGAGATCAGCAGAAAGATACCGCAGCTCTGTCTCTGACTTTCTTTCCCTTGTCTTTGTCTTCGCCCTCCGGCTCATCTTTTCTCAGCACTCCATGGGTGGGAGGCAGAGATGTTCAAACCATGAGTCTGTTCTTAGTCACACTGCAAAATTGATTGCAAACGGAGAAGAATTAGGGGAAACTGAAATTATATCATTACAGCATTTATCTGGGAGGCATTTCTGCTGCTGATGAAGCCCAACAGGAAATGTTCGCTTTGGAAGATCTGCATGATTTAGAATGGGTGCTACAGTAGAACACACAGAGGGAAAGTGAAGACAGATTTCTCTCTTTAACATGAGTTTTAATAAACAAAAAGGATGATAGATGTTATGGAAACAATCTTAAAAACATAAAATACCAACCCAAAATGCTCATAAAAATTAACCCAGTTGCAATCTCATACCATGTGAGACCACCCATACGAGGTTTATGATGGTTCATCAGTTTGATGAAAATGCAAGGATACGGCTTTGTATGGACATGTTTGGAGGCATTCCACGTGTCTCTTTCTGTCACTTTGGAAAGACGTCGAACAGACACTGGAAAGTAAATTCAGTGTAACCACATTATGTGGATGTGTTAACTCTGTGCTAACAGAAACCCCCTGCTCTTTTACCAATGAGCTAGTGTTAATGATTGGATCACCACCAAGAGTCAACTTCCCAAAAATACTGCTTTCTTTAACTTCACCAAATTTGTATGCTAAATAGGGATGGAACCGTTCAAAAACCACAGTTCGGTTCTTATCACGGTTTTGTGGTCATGGTTTTTCGCTTCGGAAGCCCTTGAATCCTTGTTAGGAAAAGACACAATATGCAAACAAGGTGAATGGGTATGAATACTCTTGCAACCCACTGTACACCAGGCACTGAAATATTCCTCAATTATGCTTAAATAAGCTCAGAAATTGTCCTTATAGAAGAATTTATCATATTATCATGTTTATTTCACAAACTAAAACATTAACATTAAATACTTGTTAGAATGAAATACAGTCATATGAGATTTCTACAAACTGCAGAATGGAAAACTTGGTGTGTATAATTCTAGAAATGACACTTCCCTGATCATTCCCCAACCTGCAGTGAGCCTTGGTTGTTAAGAGATATTGTGGGTCAAAATCATGTGACTTATCCCCTCATAAAATCCTAAGTATTCTTTGTGACCTTTAACCTTTACAGCACACACAGTCACTGTCATTTGCCACTGTAGCGCAGCATTCATCCCAGATAATACAGCGTGGCATTTAAGGGCCATTCTGGGGACAGCGGCTGTAGCACCGACTTCACTGAACCATTCACATCATGCAGCAGACACAGGGGTGGGGGATGGAGGGGGTGCAGCTTTTAGTGAAGTACAGAGCACAGAATAGATCAAGATCATGAAGTTGAGGCCAAAATTATTGGCCCCCCAGGTCTTATGGGACATTTTCCTAAAAGGCTGCCCAGTGTTTGCAGCATTGATAAAACTTGATATAATCAAACATTCACCAGTGCTATTTAGTAGCTTGATGCGGATGAGACTGCACTGGAACTGTTTGGGCACAAGGATGTAGCTTATGTTTGGCGAAGAAAAGGAGAAGCCTTCAACCCTAAGATCACAGTTCCCACAGTTAATCGTGGTGGGAGCAGCATGCTGTGGGGCTGTTTTGCAGCCTCAGGTATGGGGAGCCTTGTTCAGGTGCATGGCATCATGAAAAAAGAAAATTTTATCCTATTGAGAATCTGTGGCAGGTGCTCAAAGTGAATGCCCATGTTTGGAAACCACAAAATTTGGACCAACTAGAATAATTTGCAATGTAGGAATTGGCCAAAACCCCTTAGGAGACCTGTGCCAACCAGGTAAAGAACTACTCTGAGAGGTTGCAGTTAGTTGTGGTTCAGAAAGGGTACACCGTTGACTATTAATGGCCAGGGGGCTAATAATTTTGGCCTCAGCTGTATGACTTGGGCTTATCTAAAAAAATGATCCAACTCAAAAACCAAGGTTAGGGATCAGAATCAGAATCAGAATACTTTGGATCCCCGAGGGGCAATTTAATTTCAATTACATCCCTTAAGACATATGAAAAAACAAACATGGGGAAGCACAGAAATAAGATGAACCTAGGAGCTCGCTAGCTACCCAGCACAACATTGGGAGAAGAGAGGGGAAAAAAAGGTCAATTCCAGACTATTTCCAGCAGGGGGAGTAGTTTGAGATCAAGGAAAAAAAAAAACACATCAGCATATGAACACATGATAACAACAAACATAAGCATGAGGGCTTGCACAAATGGGGGAGGTAGACTGATTATTAGCTGGGCTGATTATGGGGGCTAATATTTGGCATCTCGGGGCATATCGGCATCGGCCTTTCTTTTAATCTGACGATATGAAACTCATTCATCCACTTTGTTGTTTTGGCCCTGATGCTTCTCTGCCAACAATTTCTCCCTGTCTACACAATGGAAGCCCTAGATGGTCATTTAAAATCAGTCACGTCAAACCAAACAGAAAATTAATTTAACTGTATTACATGCCTGTAAAAGGCAGCACAAACTCCATTCTGTCTAGTTTTGTTGCAGTTACAAAGAAATTTTGGAAAACTTTAGGTATTTATTTTTCAACTTTATAAAACATGCTGCTAAGCGTGGGAGCTGTTTAATAAACATATGCTTGAAGGCATTTGAATGCAGTAAAGTGTTGGATGTTGGATTGTTCCAAAATTTTTACGCCAATATTTTCACTTTGAGTGCAAATGAATATCGGCTTCGAATATCGGTCATCGGAATAATAAACATTATCTGTATCGGCCACAAAAAACCCATATTGGTCTCTCCCTTACCAAGATGGTGGAGAACTTCCTGGTATTATATAACCTCTGGGTGAAATGAGCTGCTGAGAAGGAGGAGTTTGAAGAGAAGAAGTCAAATCCCTGCTGTAAAGAATTCAGAGTTCAGTACAAAGAGGAAAAGAAAAGCCTGTGAGTGTATGATCCCTGCTGCTAAAGAGACACCACATCTCTAACCAGCGCTCTTTCCCCTGCTGAGCCTTCTAACCTGTAGACAAGATGCCAAAAACCCAGCGTCAGGTTCCCTCCTCACACTGACTGATGCTGAAGAGCTGCTCCACATGTCACATCCTCTGCCTCACTGCAGCCATGCAGGCAGGGTAACAGCAGCAACAGAGTTAAGAAATAATCTCCCAAACCCTGCACACAGCAAGTCAAAGGTTGCATCACCACAGAGCATGAGGGGAGGAAGCTGCAGAGTGATCGATGTCAACATGTAAAATGCAACAAACTGTTGAAACATTTCTTCTGAGCTCAACTCAGAAAAAGTTTCCGGCATCACACTCATGACTGACAGAAAAGTGAGCATCTCAAGCTTCTTTCCTCAGCTCCTGTGCCCCCCTATAAGGCAATGAAGTTCATGTCTGGCTAACTCCATAAAGAAAAGAAAGGTAAAGTTTCCAATTCATACGCTGTAAGAATTCATGATGTCTCAGTGTGAGCCAAAACAGCCAAAACACTGCACTGCAGGGCTGTGTATCACTGCATGCAACGACTGTCTTGTAATGCATTTGTTCTGCAGAGTAATCTTTTGAACAACCAGAACTATTTGCATACATTAGGAAGAAGTGCACACATAAACTGTGCACAGAAATTAATCTGCTGTATCAAAACACATCCTTGGGATTTTAAATATGAACTCAGTCTCAAACCTCATGACCTGGAACACATTAAACAGTCGCCACCAAAGTCTGAGCGTTGATATTAATGATACTAAAAGTCACGTGGAGTAGTCAATGAACTTGAGCGTGACCGGCTTGTTTTAATAGTCAGAACACACACAGTGCCCGTGCACCTTGGTGGCCTTTTTAAATGTAATTAAGCTCCAAATTTATTCATTGACTTCAAGAGTGAGGAAACACAGAGGACGCAGAAGGTTGAATCTGTAAGCCAAGAGGGAAGACGACGACGACTCTCAGAAAGAACGTGAGACAGAGGTTATGAGTGATTGAATGTGAGCTGAAACAGAGTGTGCGTGTGTGAATGTGTTTGAGCTGAACAGCCTTGGATACAGAGCGAAGATTAACATCTCTCCACAGTCAGGGATCAGTGTGAAATTACAAAGGTGTGCCATAGTAATTTTCGCTGCAGTGAAGCCGCCTCCTCTGGGGTGTGAAATTCTCACCACAAACCTGATTCAGGTTTTCTGTTTAACTGGCTGCAGAGATCTTAGGTATTCTGGCTCACAATACAGTGAACACTGAATCTTTTTCTCTGAATCTGAATTGTTTTCCCTCCCAAGCAATTTTACAAAGAAAGAAGGAACAAAAGAAAGAAATTCAAATATCAAAACCAGGGATGGGTACCTGTAGGGCTGGGGTGATATGCTATTCTCGAGATTTAGTTCTATAATGATTTTTGGGGTGCTGCTTCAATTTAAATTGCAATTTTTCGATTTTTATGATTTTTGCAATATTTAATATGCTTTTTTAACTCCAGAACATGGGAAAAAGTTAAATGATGATGATGTCAGGTTAGACTATATCAGGAGCCATATTTTCCCATACAAAACACATTACGTGAATCAGAGAACATTTTGCCCTCTGCTGGATAAAAGTGGTAACACTTCCCAATCCAGTTTATAAACAAAGAGTGAAATGGTTGAAAAATATTTGGGTTTTTTTTTGACAAAGGATCCCAAATTTGATATTGTTAAACAAAAATTCCTGATATATTGTACTAAGATTTTTTTCTCCCTCCCCTAGTTTGAAACGATACAATACCCATGCTTCATAACAGGCAATCAGTATCGAGCATCTTTCCAATTTTCAGGAATTTTTTGCATGTTTGTGTGGTGATTGATTTTAATTTGTTTGAAAATAAATTGTCAAAGTTTTTTCATTTAACACATTTATTTCTGGATATATACAGTTGCAATGCTGTTTTTATGTCTAGCATGGAAAATCATCTTATTACAAGCTGTAATAAAAATAGAGATGGGTACCTTTCACATTTGAAACTATACAGTATCGATGTCCAGTACCTAGCAATCGTTATTGGCACTCAAGGCTTCCAGTTTTCAGAACCTTTGTGCATGTTTGTGTGGTGACATATTTTGATTTGTTTAAAAATAAATTTTCAATTGTTTTTTTTTTTATTTAACATATTTACTTCTCAATATATAAAATTGCAATACTGTGTGTTCATGTCCAGCATCAGAAATCATCTACTCTTCCATTCCCTTGCAGTCACAATGAAGCATTTAGGTAGTAAAACATGGTGCTGTTTGATCTTACCTGAATCAGTAGTACAGATTGGATTCGTTCGGTACCTGTAGAAGCACCTAATTTGGTACCCATCCCTAAACACATGAAACCCAATGAACATGGTTGAAGAGATGTCAGAGTGAGGCTGCTGCTCACACAGAAGCACCAAGACCTGATTGGGGCTCTCAGCAGTGCCATGAAAGTTAAATGGGATCTTCCTGGCAATAATTTCTAGACTTAAGAGTTTGAATCAGCATCTCTCCCTGCTGACTGAGCATCCATCAAATTACTATAAATGTACAGAATTATAGACAAGAGTTCAGGAATCGTTTCCATACAGCAACTTGAAACAGCTTCAGGTGCACTAGCACCTCTATCTGGACTGTGGTGATGGGTTCGATCTGGCTGAAACAGAAAGAGAAATATGAGAGTTTTGATCTGATCAAGGGAAAAACACTGAGTACATACAAATGAAAGTCAATGAAAATGTGTTAGTGATCTCATCTGAGCTTTATCTGTCAATGACAAACTCCAAGTGAAATGGGGCAGATAATTATATATCTGCTTTATAAACTCAATCCACGACTAATACAATGACTGACCATTTCTGCTCTAACAGTACCAACCTATTATAAAAGTGACAACCCTGGACAGACAGCCCTGTTTCAACATTGCTATCATTTAGTTAATAACTGCAATTTTAGCTGAAATAGCCCCAAAATAGCGGGCACTGAGATGCCAGAAAAATCACTAAACAAAACTGTCCCAAGTCAGGAATCTGCAATGACAACAGGAAGTGATTTGAACAAACAAGGCTCCATGTGCAGACAGGTGATATGAAACAACTACTCATGTTAAACAAAATGAAACTCTGTCTCCACATCCAGCTATTCATAAAAATGACAGGGATTGATTGCAAACAGTGGAGGTAATTTCATGTGTCCATCACATGTAGGCAAAGATTGTCTGGCTCTGATGAAAAGAGGACAGTGTTGTAAACAGGCTGAGGCTCACTTCTGAGGGCAGTTTGAGCCTGAACAAACAAAGCACAAAGTAAACTTTTCCAGTCTTTTTTGTTCAAGCCAAAGAAAACTGTTTGCAGGTGTAAGCGCATCCTCCAAATGAATCTACCGGTGAAGCAACAGCAGATCAGGTTGAACTTTGTAACCCAGCAGCGGCTGCTTCTCTTCAAGGTTTGTTTACTCCCCATCTGTATTTTTCCTCTCCATTTTCCCCGCAATCATTTGCGGTCTCTTGTTCTGATCTGCCTTTTTGTATGTCCTTGTTATAGTCGAGTGGCTCTCTCTGCCTGAACAGGTGACACAGTGGAAGCCTGCAGGAGAGGGCTAATGAGGTGCCCTGCCAGTCTAAAACCTGGCTCCTCATCTGGCCTCTGCAGCAGGGGACTGCAGAGAAAGGGAGGAACTGACGCACCTGTCACCCACTACTGACATCTACACATAAAACAGCAGGCCAGTGATACTGGAGCCCTTAAGAGAGTTATTTTTTCACTGTGGACTGAGTCTGTAGACTTCAGTGACATCTCCCTAAAATATAAAGACATACAACAAAACAGGGTTCATCTTTTCTACATCACACATGAAGTGGTGCTTACATAAACACAAAAAGAGACAATGTGTTATGGTGACAGTTATTAAAAATCAAAATCAAAATGAGTCAGCAGGATCCTGACAATTTAAGACTTTTAAATTATTTATGTACACAGCTGAAGAATTACTCACTTGATTTCATGCAATTCAATTGTTTTTAGCCTCCTTGATGTAAAAATAACATTAAAAGTAATGTTAGACAACGTGAACAGTAGGGCTGGGATGATATGCTATTCTCCGATTTGATCCTTTTACAATTTTTGGGGTACGGATTCGATTCAAATTAAGATTCTTTTGATTTTTAGTGTTTTAGTATGCTTTGTTTACACAAGACTATGTGAAAAAGTTAAATGATGATAATGTCTACAGACTATATCAGGAGACATATTTTCCCATAAAATGCACATCACATGAGTCAGAAAGAAACATTTGTCAAAATAAAAATTCAGATATATCAATTATCATTTTTTTCCCCACTCCTAGTGAACAGGATGTCTGAAGTATTTATGTTGACATTTCCAACCTTCTCCATCTCTCCCTCTTCTGAGCTTTGCAGCTGACAATAATTCACAAACATGAATAAGCATTGCAGCTATTATCCCTCCTGCTAATGGCTTGAGTTAAGTTGTAGAGATATGCAGTCTAGAGTAGAATGTTGTCCAATTATAAAATCCTGACCTCTGCGCTTGCTCTGGTTTTATGCCATGATTAGTTTTGATTTCATCTGATTTTTGATTTCTTGTATCGCCCATGTTACCTGTGAAATTCTGATAGCCATCCAGCTGGTCTGGTGCATCTTGATTACACGTTTCCTTTCCAGATGAACAAGAGTCTTTAATACTATGTTCATCATCAGGTTATCTTTATTGCACAACCTCTTTAACCTCTCAAGACCCAGCGTGACCCATATGTGGACATTACATTTCTGCCTCTCAGACCCATGATACTTCATTTTTTTAAAAATTGACCTATTAGCCACATTTAGGGACACTGCCTACATCATCTTTTGGTGAAATCGCAACATTAAACTCATTTTAGTGAAAAAACTAACCGACTTAAGTACAATGACCAAGTCTAATGATTACACTTATTAGGTCTTACTAATCCCAAATAATAAGGTGAATTAAAAATTGCACACCAGATAAAAGCTCAGTTTTAAGAGGTTAACAAAAGAGGGTGACCCAAGCTGTTTTGCACAATAGAAAGCTGGTTTTGAAGTAGTCTCAGTTCAATTTGGAAAACAAAGATGCGATTACTAAATTGCTGCCAGATGTCGAAAGTGTCTGAGGTACCATTTTCACTCAACTGAGGCAGCTTAAGCCAACAGGCGTTCCATAGTTAAGAGGAGTGCTTCTATTTATTCATGATAAGCAGATTTTGATGGTAGAGAAGCAGAGGTGGAGAAATCTCCACCCAGTACACTGAGCTATTACTGTGCACACATCTGCTGCTGTGGGATACCTGTCAGTCTGATAGATTTGTTCTCAATTGAACAGCCAGGGCTTCATGGTGATCCTCAGGGCACAGTGCTGGGGCTCAATAGCTTCCACATTAGCACATTATATTCCCTTCACGTCTTCCCCTGTAAGCACACTACTGATGAAATTAATGGAGTGAAAGCCAGTCCTCAGGAAGGGACCGAGTGAAATCAGTCTGTCTCTAATGATTTCAATGAGCCATTGCAGTTACCAACTCCTACTTCGATTGAACAGGAAGACCATAAACCCCAGAAAAAAATAGAAAATCTTCACAAATTATTTACACTGAAAAGGCTGTTCTCATCTCATGACAAGAGTTTCTAAGTTTTATAGAATATCTGCCTGTACCTTCTGCCTTCCCAAGCCTGAAACAGCTGAATATTATGATAAAAAGTTAAGTATTGAGGGTTTTCTCAGCATGTGCCAATCACAACACTGTCTGTCAGCATCAGGTGTACATTATTCACTCTTCCAACAGACTGCAGCTCTGTCACCCAGCCCAGGTAAGCATGCTGGGAAGTGGGTCACCGACAACGCCGTCTGTCTCCCACACATATGCTTCAGCAGCAAAAGTCTGCCCCGAGGAGATACGTGACACCTCGATGAGGAACTGAGCAGACAGCGTCAAAGTGTGCAACCACGCCACCAAAATCACTGCACTTCTTCTGCTGCGTGGAGGTGCAACAAGGTGACACTTTGTGTTCCCCTGTGATGGAGCGCTGGAAACATTTGTGATGATCCAGAGGCCAGCGAGGGAGGTTGGCCAGGTGATGGCTCTCCGGCTAAGTCAATACTCGGGTGATGAAGCGAGACTGAGGCACTCTATACAAAGCAATCAGGCCAATTGCCAAGATGAAAAGCCTTCTCTGAGGATCAATGTGTGCTCTCTGCGCTGGGTAACTCACATGGCTGCAGAGGAAACGTGTCAGATTAGAGGTGACAGTGTGGTCTTGCTGGAGCATGATTGTTAAATCATTGCTACGCAGCGCCTTGGCAACATGTTGGAGAACTTCTGGCCAAGGCAGTGTCTCAGTGGTGTGCGACTCTTTAACCTTGTGCCCACAGCAAATAACATGTAGCTTCTGGGCAACTAACTGTCTGACTCTGCATGCAGAGCAGGAGAGTCAGCATGGATTTGTTAGCCTGCTAATAGGCACATGAACTTTTCCACAGTTGTAGTGTTTTCTCAGTCAGCGGGCATTTCTGTATGCTGCAATCTGAATGTAAAGAAGCAGTGCCATTTCCTCTGACAAGGGTCATTTCATGGCTTATTGCCTCTCTTTTGTTTTTCCTCACAGTGGAGAACACGAGCCATTTACTCGGCTGATATAACACAACAACAAACAGCTGTAATGGCCCAGCAAATGAAATGTATTTGAAAACATCCTGATAATCAGTCAGACACTTTTTGATTTCCTTGGAGCCATAAAGTTCAGATCTCTATGCTAAACAAAAATCGCATAATGGATATTTGGATGCATTAGTTGGAAAGATTTATGGAGAGTGGATGAGCATTTGCGAAGGTAGGCCGCGTGGGGATCACCCATACACGTTGTAAATTGGACAGTTCAGCACCCATTTTGTTCAGAATGTGTTGAATAATGCAGCGCTGCGGTTGCTGAGCTGAGATTGTTTTGTTGTTATTGTCCCCACATGTGGTTGGTTTTGTTACACTGCCAAGCATTGTTATGTTCTGTGAGCTGCTGACTCAAAATGGGTCAGAAAAGGATCCATTGTTTCTCTCAAAAACTTTAGAGCACGGAAACTTTAAAAAGTGTTGTCATATAGGAGCTGGTGCTTTCATTCACTGTGTTCCTTACAGTAGATAACAGAAAACATGGCTCATGTTAGGAGTGGACAGTTAGAGTTCCAAGAATTACTCTGAAGCTAAGTACTGCTGCAGGCAGGGTCATAAGTTTCACCTCAAGCTCAGTCAGCCCTCTCAGCTCCAGTGTCTTTCTTAACGCAACAGTTCTGGAAACACACACCCATAGGCTTAGTGACGTAACCATTGTTTGGGTCCTTGATTGTTTGAACCAGTGTCAATCTAATCGTCATTTGGGCTTTTGGGGAAAAAAAAACCCAGGGGGCACCTGATGGCACACAACCTGGACAATCCAGGGCCAGTATTCACAAAGGATCCTAAAGCTAAAAGGAGCTTTTAGTGGCGTCATTCTAAGAAAAGTCTAAGAATTCCTCAGATTCTATGATTTTTCTTAGAATTTTCCCTTTGGTAAAACAGAAGTCATTCGCAACATGCCATAAGAGAGCTCCGAAGGTGAAAAACTGTTAGGAGGAGGAAGGAGGACTTTTGAGAAGCCTAAGAGTGAACACCAATACTGTTGTAGGGCTTTCCCAACATGCTAAACACAGTTTCTTCCAGCTGAGAAGCTGTTTAGCTGCTGATCTACTCCACGAACAGTCCAGTTAATGAGCAGATGAATTACCTAACATTCATACAGTTATTTATTATTAATTATCATCATCATACGATTAGTGAACTTCTGGGTGCAAAGGTAATCAACAAACAGGAGGAACGTTAAAATTGTTTCCTTAAAATGGAAACGACCTATGCAATAGTTAAACTTTTACTTAAGACTTGGAAGCCCCGTTTCCACCAAGCAGTCCGGTTTAGATCAGTACGGTTTGGTACGGGTTGGCTCCATTAAGCTTGGTCCTGTTTGCGTTTCCACAACCAACAGTGCCCCCTCATGGTAGGTGGCATGTAAGCCAGATGCCGACAGCTGCATTAGTTAAATAACAGCGTGATGCCACAACAGCGCGACATAGTGTACCCCACTAATAAATCCAACAAAGAAGAATTACGCGACACAGCAATTCTTTCTCTTTGTAATTAGCATGTGGCTCTTTATTACAAAGCACAATCAACTTCTTTCAGAGGAAGGCTATGTGCCACCAGCTGCTGCTGCACAGTAAGTGACGATTCTTTAGACCAATCAACAGCCTGCAGTGTTGTAGCTCCACCTTCCGGGATCAGATCGGTTTAATATTGCACCCCTACGGAAAGGTCCCAAGGAATGGCTTGTCTCAGTTCTTAGGGATCTGTCCCAGGATTAGTCAGTGGAAATGCTGTAAAAGCCCTGCCATGCCGAGATTAAACAAACTGTACTGCTGGGTGGGAACAGGGCTTAAATAACTCCTACAACCAACTTCATGAAGCCTGCACAGTCCCTTAAACGACTGTTGATTGATTGAAACTGGACATCTTTTAGAGCTGTGCATGGTAACTATCTATCATATTAAATATGCAGTTATCAAATCTGTTAAATGCATCATCCCCTGTGCTCCTTTTGGTGTTCCACCTTTAAAGGAAAAGCTGCCCCTTAAATCAAATGAAACAAGGCTTCAAAAAATGGAAAATATTTTCAGAATGTCCCTCACAGCTGTCTGTGTCCTCAGCAGCTCTGAAGCCATATTTTGAAAGCTTCTGTAATATGCTCGTCCTGCTGTGTTTCCCATAAAACAGTCAGTCAAGCGTTCTACAGTCTGGTATCTGCACAGAGGTTACTGGCCTAGGAGAGATGCAAAGAAAATTAACGGAGGAAACTTTTTCCTCACAACATCTGCCCGTTGTCATTTTGAAAGAGGATACTCCACATCTGTTGTGGAAACCGTCAGATAATAGAGTTTGTGCAGCGCATCGCTTCCCTTTCATTTTTTATGGTCTGCCAGAGATCATGACAGAGTTTATTAAAGCCGGTGCAGTGGGAAGACGTGGGGGCGAGACTTCCAGGTCCTGTCACAACTGTCCGCCAAAGACTGTGACAAAAAGTCATTTATATCTTCTCCAAAAGTTTCCGACTCTTTTTGTGCAATATAATTGTCACATGTTCTGCTTATTCACAAAGATCCTTTTCCAGCACTTTTTGTCATCTCCCAAAAGTTTCTCCAAGGAGCTTCTATCCTCCCACAGATCTTCGCCACTGCCTCTTAAAAAGTCACGACTCTGTTGAACTCTCAATGACACTTAATCACACTTACTTATTAATCCCACCCCGTCTGTGTTGTCAGCATAACGCAGCGGTGGTTTTCCCTTTACTCTGCTTTAAGAAACCAGAGATTACTAAAACGCAGCCAGATGTTGGATGTGTCTGAGGTACCATTCTTGCTCAACTGAGGCCGCCTCAAGCCAACTGGCGTGCCATATTAAAAGGAAGTGGTTCTATTTAGTCAGGATAAGCAGACTTTATTGGTAGAAGAGCAGTGGTGGAGCAATCTCCAGGGTTGCTCATACACGGAGTAATTACTGTGCACACATCTGTTGCTGTCCTGACCTGACAGACTGGTAGATTCACTAACCCAAGTGGGGAGTTCTTGATGGTGATCCTCAGGGCAAAGAGCTGGGGTTCACTACGTTCCAGGTTAGCACATTATCCTAGATGCATGTCTTCCCTTGTGAGCTGCCTCATGATTACATTATTGAGATAAATGTAGGGAAAAATGTTCCTGACAGCCCTATTTTTTTCCCCAAAATTGCTCACTCTTGTTCTTAGTATAAGGCCTGTTACCTGGCAATCGGTATCTGTACTCAAAGCCACCTTTTTTTTTTCTTTTGTTGTGTTTATGTGGGTATAATTGTTAATTTGTTCATTATTATTATTATTATTATTATTATTATTATTATTATTATTATTATCATTGTTTTTAATTTAACATATTTATTTATCAAAATATAAACTTGCAAATGCTGCGTTCATGTCCAGCATGGAAAATTGCTTACTCTTCCTCTCCCTCACAGTCATAAAGATGCATTTAAGTACCAAAATATGGTACCGTTTGATTTTGGGTGAATCAGTACGATAGACAGAATTCAGTCAGTACCAGCACCTATAAAAGTATCGAATTCGGTACCCATCCCTATCTACAGCTATTTCAAAGTCTGCTCTAACAACAACAGCCACTTCTGATTGGACAACTGGAATACAAAAGAAGATACTTTGGATGTTTTTAAACGACTGATTTTAAGAGCTATTTAAACCAAAATTCAAAGGTCTACAATGCAGTCACAACAAAGCTGAGCACAACCTATCTGACACAGTTAACCACAGGATCATAGAGTTTGCAGGGAAAAAATACTAAATTTGTTTGAAGAGTGTGGGTAACAGTAACACCACAGGACTTCAATCATCCTTGCAGGTTAACGTACAAATGGCGCAATTCAAGTGGTGATATGCTAGTTTGACTAGACACAGCTTTATTCCCACCAAAATACTGACAAGTGAAGCAACACTATAAGAAACCATCTGTCACCTCTTTGTTTACAACTAGGAAGTAAAACATTGTAGCAGCAGCTGCTAACAGCCCCAGCTCATGGTGGTGGCTATGCTTCAGTTTGGACAGTGTTTAATCAGCATTTTGGGCTTACAAAAATAGAGTCACTTTTTTTTTAACCAAGCAAGGGTGAGTGTATTTGTTTAATCAGTCTATGAAGTGTGAAGAATCTTACAAGCATAAACTAGAGGCTAATGTAAGCTATGCTGTTTTGCTAGCATAGCTGATTAACTCAGTCTACACAACAACAGCCTCATAGCTCTTGCCAACAGTCTTCAACCATTACTATCATCAACTTAAGAAAGTTACAGACCCGAAAAACATTTGAAGTCAAAGACACTAGTGGTAGAAGAGTTGCGTGTCGGTGACATTCAGCTAAATCTTTAAATGAATGTGTTAGCATCATTTACATATTGCTTAGTATGATACAATATCAGAGGATCTTCTTTAAAAATCACTCATTTTTTTTAATTGTACAGGTTTTATTTCTTTTTTGTTTGTTTTTTTGTTTGTGTTTTTGTTTTACAATACACCAGTTATTACTCTGGCCTGCAGATTTTTGCCTCATTGCATGTGCAGTCTGGAAAACAGATGCTGCCCAAACACCAGGTCAGAGCAGTTACCCCAGGCATAATTAATCTCTAATCATGTGTTGAAGAGTGAGAGTGACAACGGCCCACCTAATTAAGTGATCATGAAGTTGAGGCCACGGGGTCAGATCAAGGTCGTCCACATGCTATGATTGTAATAACGGTGTTGAGAGTCAGCCAACACGGTGCAGGAGCTAAATTAGAAAATCACATCCAATTAAGACTTGAAATAGAGGAGTCAGACTGCTCAGCACGTCAGGTCAATTAGATCCCAGTGACAATGTGCAGAGTAAGTAGTAGACATAAAACAGTGCTGGAAGTCTGATCATATATGAAAACACTTAAAAGGAAGACTTACAGTCAAATCTGCTGTCCATAACTTGCTTATAATAAGACCGTCACAATCCTTGATTCAGCTCCTGCAGCCTTGATAGTAAATATTTGGGATGTGATGCGTGGTTGAATGAGTCACAGAATACAAAATGAATTTAATTATTCAAAGTCAGTTCCATCATTATGCATGCAAAACAGTGAGGCAGCAGTTTCAATACCATCACATCCTCAAACATTTAAAGACTGAGAGCTCTTTAATGCTTCAAAGAAATGTGCTTGCTGCACAAATTTTAAAGTGGAATGTGCTTATCACTGGACTTTGCTGGACCTCTCTCTTTTAGACAACAACAGTGACATTCAGATTAACAATCTTAAAATCTAGCCATGCGGTTTGATTTCACTCTAAGAGCCTCACTTCCATATGCTTCCTGTGGGGGCACCATTCGGCCTAGCAGTCAAAGCATGCAGCTTGTGAGCTGAAACTGTAGTCCTTGATGCAGCATTTGTTGTTGTTGATTTGACTCCTAACCACGACGGTTTACTATAAGTCATTCCCACCTCTACCCCCAACATTCCCTTTCTCTCTTTAACTCCAGCACTTCATCTATTGTCTCCTCCTCCTCTTAAACCACTGACAGTGGAGTAAAACCTGACCATGCAACACTCAAATTAAACCACCTCTCAAACAGTAACACCATAGTGTGTGTATATGGAAGACAAATAGAAGGGCTGAAGTTAGATTGTTAGCAGCATGTTTTGATTTTAAGAGTAATGCAATGGTTAAAATCTGACTGCAAAGTCATAATCCATAGTGTAATTTGTAATTTGATGAGTCAATCGTTGGATAGTTGTTACTTGCAGCTCTGATAAATACAGCTGATTTTTTTAATCATACAACAAAGTTAAGAGTTTCTGTTTCAACTAGTACTGTCAGGTGATACAGAAATGGTCAAATCTAATTGATTAAGATCCCAAAATTAAGCATTTGAATTCTAGGAAATAACAAAATTGTAGTGCATGACTAAGCAAATGAAAACATGGGAAGAGAAGATTTGTAAATCCACTTTTTTTCTTTTTTCTTTTTTTCTTTCAACTGGCCAATATTAAAATGTCCATGTTCACTGCCATTGGTGTTGTACAACTGTTAACTGTGTCTATTATAAAGTGAACTATGTTTTTCAGCTTGTCAATCAAAATCATGCTCACAAACTACTGTGGGTGAGAGCGGTGTGCTCTTTGGATGAGAGATCAGCATGGATATGAGGAAAAGATGTGAGATGACAGAGGCATAGCGAGACGCTGCTAGTCAGAAAAGCTCAGGCTGCTTACACTCGAACTGAGGTCGTGTAGTTCAGAGAGTAAGAGAGGCGCAATCGTGAGAAAAAACGAGATCAAGAACAGGATCCAAGGATGGGGCGCCCAAAACGAACACGATCAAAAAAGTATGTTTTGTCTGTTTTTTGGATCGAAAACAGGAAGAGAGACATAAAAGAAGAGGGTCCGCTCTTCTTAGGTAGTTTTGGTGTTTACATAGTCACAGAAAACAATATTATTTGGGTCTTAAAAGATCGTTCAAGATATACTGAAAATGGCTGGTAGCCAATGAGTTGATGTAATTAAAGCGTTAAAGTGACAACCCTAGTTACAACTTGTGTTTTCTTTCCATCTAAACCAGCCTCAAATCGTCATAAAAATTAAAAAGTCAAAGGTTAACTCCTGTCAGTAACTTTCTTTGTATGCATGAATCAAACTTTTTCAAATCTTTGACTCAATATCTCTTTTTGAAAATATCTTTGTGCAAAAAATTCAAATGGTCAAATGGCTGGATCAGACTTAAGTATAAAACAGTGAGAAAATCTCAGATTATTTCACAAACTCTGGTACATTTATTTTGATACAGGCAGGTGAATAATAATAATAAGCAGGTGAAGTTGACAGATAAATTTAAACACAGGAAAAGTGTTCATAACATTGCAAACAAATCCTTAACTAACCCTGACCCATGTTTACATCCTGTTTCCAACTGAAATAAATCAAAGCAAGGGTAAACGGACAAACTCAATTAATATGCTCACCACGACCATGTTCAAATAAATCACTGTATTCCTGTGGGACACCAGGGTGATTATCATAATCAAACAAGATCATCCAGAAAACTGACAGCCTCTGGCAGCTTTAATGCTGCATTTTATATTCTGAGACTTCAGGTCAGATTTTGTCAGAAAATCTGTAAAATTCTGTCCAAAACATACAAGGATGGGGTATTTGAGTTCAGAAAAAGAGAGGCCATGGCTTGTCTTTAAACTACAAATGCAGGTGAAACAGTAGAGAGCTCAACATTTTGCAAAACTACAACGTGAAACAAAAAGCAGGAAGGTTTTATGTCACACCGTATCGAAGAAATGTGATGAAAAAAAATGAGGAAGTCTCTGAACAGGGCTCTAAAAAGTGCCAGGGGGTAATGATATGAATGTGGACAGAGCTCTTGGAGTGTCTTCAGGATGCCCGTCTCTTCCTGGCAGGGCCCCTGGTTGGCACGCTACCCTGAAGGTAGCCACAGATTAAATCAAAGTCCTGTATCACTGTACGTCTTTCATGCTCTGTATCCTTCTCAGCTTCATCCATGTTTCACTAAAAGTGAACAAAGAAAGACTAAAAGGGGCTGAAGTATCTGCTTTCTCCACACTAATCTCTCTAAATCCATAAAGAAACCCCCAAAGAGCGGCTTAAGCTGACTCAATAAGAATCAGCTCGTAAATCAGTTTGTAAAACTCACAGGTTCTCCTCGAATGATCCCCCCGTTCATTAACTGGAGGTTTTATTCTTTGCTAAATGAAATTTTCGTGAAATGAAATGCTTTTCTTTGGCTCTCTCCAAAGAAAGAGAAATCCACGCCATCATCTTGTCAAGCTGTCTTACATAGAACCACACAGTCCCTCAGCCAAGAGGCCCACAAACAAAGCCAGAATTACAGAAGAGAAACGTTACTTCTTGTCCAGACAGCGTGTTTATCTGAAGGGCCAGAGCGAGCGTTTTCATCCAAGGCCAAGCTCCAGGCTCTGTGATCAGTCGGCCATGTTGCAGAGGAAATGCACATTATGTGGTTGTGTGCAGGCCTTGTCTGTTGTGACCTTGAGGGTTCGTCCCATGGTGCTGTAGGGCTCTGCGAAAAAGAAAGACTGACCACAGGAAACCGCCCTGGGGAGGGAAAAAAAAGTGACCCACACACTGTCAAACTGTGAAGGCCAGACCAGAAGATGGGAGAGAAAATGCACAAACATTTTCCCACTGTTGTTGGATGCTGACACATATACAACTATGTCTCCATCCGTCTGTCTACATCTTAATCTGCTTTGTGTTTACTCCTTCCTGCACGTCTCCATTCTGCTGTTCCCGCCTCTGAACCACAAAACTTCTCTTATTTTTTCTCTTTTCATATGTAACAACAAAGTGTCAGAAAGCCAGGGGAGCAAACATAGAGGTACCATCAACACTTTCATGACACACATCAAGCGTCACCTCATCTACTTAACTTAATACAAGTACTCTCATGTGCCTCTTGCAAAAAAGTTTTTAAATAAAGCAGATACTCGCTTTCAGTCAGAGGGTACAGCAGAAACAGCGCAGTGTCGTGAAGTGTGCAAAGAGTCTAAAAGCTTCACAGGCTTGGCTTATTGTAGCTAAGACTCCCTTCAGCAGTGAGACACTGAGCCACAGCTGTGCTCTTTGTGCAGAGATGCAAGCTCCTCTTTAAACTGACAATATTGCTACTTACTGATGTTATGCAAATGCTGCCTCAAAATGAAAGAAATTGGAGTGCATATGTGAGCACATGTTGCTCTATAAACTAGACTAAGCAAGTGTTTGTGTCTCATTTCTCATAATATAAACATTACTAGACTCAGTATAACCAATGTGCACCTGACAAGTCCAGACAAATCATTTATTTCAAGATTTTAAAGATAAAAGTGACTCCTGAAAAGCTTCCAGAGACTAAACTAAATCTGTCAATTGGGTAAAAAAAGACACATCTGTATTCAGGCATCAGTCTCATTTCAAGACATGTGACAAGAAAAGCATTTTTTTAACTCCTTATGAACAATTAAGGGATCATTTCCATCTATCAGTATCTCAAAATCATTTTTCTGATTTATTGTCATCAATAAGATTTCAGCTTTTGCAGGGTAGACCTAATTTATTGGTTTTTAGAAGCTGTAAAAGGGGTGTTGATTTGTTCACCTGGTTCTTTTTGATTGTACTTGCAGTACGATCAATGCATCGTTAGGAATAGCGAAAAGCAGACAAGTAAGCTTATCAAAACACCTCTTCAGAAACCAAAAGGTGACACCACTCAGGCACTGTTTATATAACAATGTTTCACCCGAAAACGCTAAAACGCAGTGAAAGAAATCTGTGTTTACATGGAAACACTGAGGGACTGAAAATGCTGTAGTAAGCATGCCAGGCCTGTAGGTGGCGTTATAACTGTCTTGTCCAGAAGCGGCTTTTGGGAGCTCTCCACCGAAGTAGAGTTGGGCCGATCATCTGGTGTATTGGTGAATACTAAGAGCAGAAGTGGAGCAACAGATGCACATTTTGTTGAAAGACAGTCGGCAGATTCAGCAGATTGTGCAGCACAAGCACAACATGGTAGTCCACGACACTCGTAACAACACTACTGTTGTACTGTTGTATGTGCTTGCGAAGCGGAGCGTGATGTCAGCCACTGAAAAATTTCCACTGAAAATGCGGGCTTACAGTGCAATGGTAGCAAAAGTACCATTCTGGAGGCTGTTTTTAAAAGTTTGCTTTTTGGTTCTGCTAAAAAAAGCGTTTCAATGTAACCGCAAGGCCAAAACACAACAATACCATTGCATTTCAGCCTAAAACTTTTGTCGCGCCAACAGCCCCATACACTACACTGCATACATACAATACATTCATTAATATGATCAGGGTGAGGCAGTACAGTTTCTGAACTTAAGTTATGGCTCACAACCAGAGGCCATCCTAAAGACTAAAAATCCTAGAGGGTCATTATTTTTTTAGAGTACAGTCAGCTACACCATTTCTAAAACCTGAGATGGCATGGGGACCAACCTGTTGCCTTCACTTCTCTCAATGTGTCTCTCAAAGCCAACAAGAGTTTTTCCAGTCAAACTGACTGACATTAGTAGCCAAATATTTCTTTATCTCCCAATCATTGAAATGACATGTTTATTCAACATGCAGGTTTACTCATGTTTCACACTATTGCATCATGTTTAATGTCTGACAGAACGTCATTCCCCGACACCAGAAAAGTGGGGAGGCAGAGCCTGGCTTATGATTTCTTTTTCATCAAAACTGTTCAGTGACAGTCCTTGTGTCTGCGCAGGGCCTTTGCACATTTCCTCTAACCCGTCCTGACCTGGCTCACAAGACATGACAAAAAGAAAAGGAAATGCACCGTTCAGCGAGACAGCTATAGACAAGGGTGACAAAAGAGCATGCTCTGAGTGTCTGCACTGTTCACATAGGAAGCTGAGACTTTTCTGTGGAAATTACAAAATAAAAGATAACTTTAACAGTCAGTCAAAAGATCAATGTTAAAGAAGAAGTCCTGGCTGTAAAAAGGAACCTTTGGGCTGCAAAACATTTATAAGAAGCAAAACAGCATTAGATGTCTTTAATTAATGCATCAAGCACATGATTTAAGAACAGACTGTGAAATTAACCAACTACAATCCCAGGAAGCTCAGAGGAAGGTTGCTTTAAAAAAAAGTTGATTTGAACTCAGACAAACTTTAAAAATGGTCAACATCATCAACTTTCACCAGTGGCTCAGCTACATCTCATTGGAGAATGTGAGGGTTATGATGTCTTCACTCCCCACTTATTTTTCATTGGGTCACACTGACCACCTTCATCCATCAAATGAAATAAATCAGCAGTAGGAGCCCTAAAAGTCTCCTCAAAGCTCTCCTTGCTAAAGACTGGCAGAAGACGATGAGTAAGATTCTATTAGTGTCCAGACACAAATCTCAAAAACAGCCTGAAGGACAACAAAGCTAACGCAGTGCACACTGGGAATATTGTTAAAAACATCATCTACTGTATCATGTTCTTTTTTGTCGAACTGAAAGAGAGTAAAGTGACCCGAAGGACACATTCAGACACAAAAGAGAAACCTGAGAAGGAGGCTCTGCTGTCTGTACTTCTCATTCCAGATCTCCTGATTCTGAAACAAGATTTTGTTAGCACCACAAGGGTGGTCAGACAAATAATCTAGATATATTTTAGCAACCATATATGGAGGCCAGTCCTCACCCTCAGAGTAGGAGGATCGATTCTCAGACCCTACGATTGGTTATTCCTTATGATTGCTTACCATTGTGTTTTCTTTCAGGTTTGTCGGTAACCCCTCTTGAAGCTGCCGTCAGGGGCAAAGCTGCCAATAGACATTGGTGTTTGAGGCCCACCCCTACAATGTGAACCTGTTATCAGATTGGTATGTGATGACTGTATTGTTTCAGCAAGTCCTATGAAGATCTTGTGATATTTTTAGAGCAGATGATTTTGAGCATTTTACAGATGTATTCACTTGAATTTGTAGTT